>NW_026975462.1:358225-716450 GCF_030014295.1 Loxodonta africana
CGTGGCTAGAGAATAGCAGTTAGTCTCTCTGGAAGCTCTCAGCTTCTGTTGATCGACATGGGCAATACGGTAGGGGCGGACCCTGGCCAGGTGGCGCTTGTGGGCACATGCAACCTCTGGGGGAAGAATAATTCCGCTGCTGCTTTGTATGGTGTAAACCTCCCCACGCCAAGTGGGATGGGCACAGAACATTGACCCACACCTGCCAGGGGCCCTTCCTGGGACTAAAGATCCCAACCTGGTCTCAACCTTGTCACCTTCTCAGCACATACCTTTCCTGCACACATAATCCTGCCTTTCTCCGTCGGTGCCTCATCCTACTAGGAAAAAAGCATGCCGCTCAAAAAGGCCGATGCCAGAGAAATCGAGGAGACACTGCCATTTTCCACATTTTTGCTGTCTACATATCCCCGCCTCCGGTGGAAGGCTGCCTATGTGGCCGGGCTGCGAAGGCAAGGCCCAAATCCTGGCATCCCGGGCCCCAGCAATCCGGTGGTTTATGGACGTGGGGACCCGGATGACATGTTTCCCACATACAAGAGGAATCCTTGGGCCCTTCACTGGCTCGCCATTCAGCTCCGCGACGTCCACTACTGGCCCTGGCCTTTGGTCGGTGCCCCATTGCGCGAGTGCTCCGGAGCCATGTTTCTCCACCCATCACTGTCATTCTGCCACCAGGGGATATGTGAGTGTGGGAGTCACCATTTGTCTGTCACTGGCAGCAGTGTCACGAGTCACTAGACTTCCAGGTACCAGCTGACCTAGGCTGCCTTCTGCCCCAGGCAAGGTCCGGAATCCTTTATCCCAGATGCTGACACCTGGGCACTGGCCGACATTAATTTTTATCAACACAGAGGTCTGAGTGAGGGTCAGCAGGCCAGCTAGGTGAAGTCAAGGCCAGGTGGGCGGGACTAAGGCTCCTTTGCCATCACCATGGAGACAGTCCCACCACCGGAAGAGTAGGCGGAGCTTATGATGGGCCCGGTGACAAGACTGAGCCAATGGCAGAGATCTGGCCCGCCAGGCAGATGACACAGGGCCCTCCATTATGACCTATGACACCTAGTGGCCACAGGATTTGAGCACACCCTGGGAAAGCCTACGCAGGCACAGGGGAGCCCCTGGTGCGGACTGCTTCAGGGCATTGGCAGAGCAGGCCAGGTACCTCTTTCCCACTTTCCTGAGGATATCACTACGCAAGGCATCCCCACTCAGCATCTCTTGCCTCTCTCTGTCTCTCTCTGGATGTGTTCATTCTCTGAAATCTCTTCCTTCTCCCCCGGAGTCACTTCACAGCTTGGAATGCCTGATAGAGTGCCTAGAGACCAAAGAGCAAAGGGGGAAGGCCTCTGGCTCTACTGGTTGCCCATGGGCAGACAAGATCTGGTAGTTTATCTGGAAGGTCTAGAGAGTAGTGACTGATGGGGTAGCTACATCACCGGCGGACCCTGGCCAGGTGAAGCTTGCTGACATGTGGCAGCCTCTCCGGAGACTACTAATTCCGCTGGTAACATTGTATGCAAATACCTGGCTGAGTGCGAAGGGCAGAAAACATTGACACATACCTGCCAGAGGCCTATCCTGGGTCTGAAGAGTCCACCCCGGTCTCCAGCGACTCATCATCTCAGCACACACTTTGCCTGCACACAGGGAATCCGCCTCTCTCCACGAATGCCTTCTCCTGCTAGGAAACACAGGATGGCACTCAGCCAAAGGAGAGCACAGGCAAAGTCAACTGAAGCCCGCATTTTCAAGATTTTGCCCTCTGCTGGGCCACAGCCTCCGGTGGCACGCTGCATGTGCCTCACTTCTCCGAAGACAAGGCCGAAATCCGGGCATCCAGGGCCCCAGCAGTCCAGAGGCTGCGCATGGCGGCATACGGATCACCTCTTTGCCACGTACAGGAGGGAGGCCTCGGCCCTAGACTGGCTCCGCTAGAGCTCCACGACCTCAGCTATTTTTCCCGACCTTTGGCCCGTGCCCTTGTCAGTGTGTCACCTCTAGTTAACACTTCACCTCCGACCACTCTCGATCCGCCACCTGCGGCTACCTGAGCGTGGACATCAACATCTATCACTGTCTGCAGTGTCACAGGTCACTAGGTGTCTAGGCTCAGGCTGACCTTGGCTGTCTTCTGCCCAGGCAAGGAGCTTAATCCTTCAAAGGAAATGAGGACACGTGGTCACTGGCCGACATCCTTTCTTTCATCTACACAGCGGTCTAGATGAGGGTAAAGAGGCCAGGTGGGCCAGGTGAAGGCTGAGTGCGGGGCCTAAGGCTTCCTTCCCAATCACCATGGAGACAGCCACCGCAAGGCTGGCCGGAACTTCTGACGGGGACGGGTCACAAACTCTGAGCCAATAGGAGAGGTCCAGCCTAACCGGCCGGTTCCGCAGAGCCCTCCATTTTACCCGTGGACACACAACGGCCCCTTCTGTCCTTGGCCACAAAATCGAGGGCACCCAGGGAATAACTTCACAGTAGGCAACCCCTGATGTGGACACGTTCGACATACTGGGACAGCAGGCAGGTACCTCTTTTCCACTTACGCTACGATATCAGTAGGCAAGGCGCCCTTCCTCAGCATCTATGGCCCCTCTTTGTATGTGTTCTTTTAAAGAAATCTCTTTTTTCTACCCCTGAGACACACCACAACTATGAGGGGCCTGAGAGGGAACCTGGAGATGAAACAGGGGAGGCTTCTGGCTGTACCGCTTCCCCGTGGCTAGAGAATAGCAGTTAGTCTCTCTGGAAGCTCTCAGCTTCTGTTGATCGACATGGGCAATACGGTAGGGGCGGACCCTGGCCAGGTGGCGCTTGTGGGCACATGCAACCTCTGGGGGAAGAATAATTCCGCTGCTGCTTTGTATGGTGTAAACCTCCCCACGCCAAGTGGGATGGGCACAGAACATTGACCCACACCTGCCAGGGGCCCTTCCTGGGACTAAAGATCCCAACCTGGTCTCAACCTTGTCACCTTCTCAGCACATACCTTTCCTGCACACATAATCCTGCCTTTCTCCGTCGGTGCCTCATCCTACTAGGAAAAAAGCATGCCGCTCAAAAAGGCCGATGCCAGAGAAATCGAGGAGACACTGCCATTTTCCACATTTTTGCTGTCTACATATCCCCGCCTCCGGTGGAAGGCTGCCTATGTGGCCGGGCTGCGAAGGCAAGGCCCAAATCCTGGCATCCCGGGCCCCAGCAATCCGGTGGTTTATGGACGTGGGGACCCGGATGACATGTTTCCCACATACAAGAGGAATCCTTGGGCCCTTCACTGGCTCGCCATTCAGCTCCGCGACGTCCACTACTGGCCCTGGCCTTTGGTCGGTGCCCCATTGCGCGAGTGCTCCGGAGCCATGTTTCTCCACCCATCACTGTCATTCTGCCACCAGGGGATATGTGAGTGTGGGAGTCACCATTTGTCTGTCACTGGCAGCAGTGTCACGAGTCACTAGACTTCCAGGTACCAGCTGACCTAGGCTGCCTTCTGCCCCAGGCAAGGTCCGGAATCCTTTATCCCAGATGCTGACACCTGGGCACTGGCCGACATTAATTTTTATCAACACAGAGGTCTGAGTGAGGGTCAGCAGGCCAGCTAGGTGAAGTCAAGGCCAGGTGGGCGGGACTAAGGCTCCTTTGCCATCACCATGGAGACAGTCCCACCACCGGAAGAGTAGGCGGAGCTTATGATGGGCCCGGTGACAAGACTGAGCCAATGGCAGAGATCTGGCCCGCCAGGCAGATGACACAGGGCCCTCCATTATGACCTATGACACCTAGTGGCCACAGGATTTGAGCACACCCTGGGAAAGCCTACGCAGGCACAGGGGAGCCCCTGGTGCGGACTGCTTCAGGGCATTGGCAGAGCAGGCCAGGTACCTCTTTCCCACTTTCCTGAGGATATCACTACGCAAGGCATCCCCACTCAGCATCTCTTGCCTCTCTCTGTCTCTCTCTGGATGTGTTCATTCTCTGAAATCTCTTCCTTCTCCCCCGGAGTCACTTCACAGCTTGGAATGCCTGATAGAGTGCCTAGAGACCAAAGAGCAAAGGGGGAAGGCCTCTGGCTCTACTGGTTGCCCATGGGCAGACAAGATCTGGTAGTTTATCTGGAAGGTCTAGAGAGTAGTGACTGATGGGGTAGCTACATCACCGGCGGACCCTGGCCAGGTGAAGCTTGCTGACATGTGGCAGCCTCTCCGGAGACTACTAATTCCGCTGGTAACATTGTATGCAAATACCTGGCTGAGTGCGAAGGGCAGAAAACATTGACACATACCTGCCAGAGGCCTATCCTGGGTCTGAAGAGTCCACCCCGGTCTCCAGCGACTCATCATCTCAGCACACACTTTGCCTGCACACAGGGAATCCGCCTCTCTCCACGAATGCCTTCTCCTGCTAGGAAACACAGGATGGCACTCAGCCAAAGGAGAGCACAGGCAAAGTCAACTGAAGCCCGCATTTTCAAGATTTTGCCCTCTGCTGGGCCACAGCCTCCGGTGGCACGCTGCATGTGCCTCACTTCTCCGAAGACAAGGCCGAAATCCGGGCATCCAGGGCCCCAGCAGTCCAGAGGCTGCGCATGGCGGCATACGGATCACCTCTTTGCCACGTACAGGAGGGAGGCCTCGGCCCTAGACTGGCTCCGCTACAGCTCCACGACCTCAGCTATTTTTCCCGACCTTTGGCCCGTGCCCTTGTCAGTGTGTCACCTCTAGTTAACACTTCACCTCCGACCACTCTCGATCCGCCACCTGCGGCTACCTGAGCGTGGACATCAACATCTATCACTGTCTGCAGTGTCACAGGTCACTAGGTGTCTAGGCTCAGGCTGACCTTGGCTGTCTTCTGCCCAGGCAAGGAGCTTAATCCTTCAAAGGAAATGAGGACACGTGGTCACTGGCCGACATCCTTTCTTTCATCTACACAGCGGTCTAGATGAGGGTAAAGAGGCCAGGTGGGCCAGGTGAAGGCTGAGTGCGAGGCCTAAGGCTTCCTTCCCAATCACCATGGAGACAGCCACCGCAAGGCTGGCCGGAACTTCTGACGGGGACGGGTCACAAACTCTGAGCCAATAGGAGAGGTCCAGCCTAACCGGCCGGTTCCGCAGAGCCCTCCATTTTACCCGTGGACACACAACGGCCCCTTCTGTCCTTGGCCACAAAATCGAGGGCACCCAGGGAATAACTTCACAGTAGGCAACCCCTGATGTGGACACGTTCGACATACTGGGACAGCAGGCAGGTACCTCTTTTCCACTTACGCTGCGATATCAGTAGGCAAGGCGCCCTTCCTCAGCATCTATGGCCCCTCTTTGTATGTGTTCTTTTAAAGAAATCTCTTTTTTCTACCCCTGAGACACACCACAACTATGAGGGGCCTGAGAGGGAACCTGGAGATGAAACAGGGGAGGCTTCTGGCTGTACCGCTTCCCCGTGGCTAGAGAATAGCAGTTAGTCTCTCTGGAAGCTCTCAGCTTCTGTTGATCGACATGGGCAATACGGTAGGGGCGGGCCCTGGCCAGGTGGCGCTTGTGGGCACATGCAACCTCTGGGGGAAGAATAATTCCGCTGCTGCTTTGTATGGTGTAAACCTCCCCACGCCAAGTGGGATGGGCACAGAACATTGACCCACACCTGCCAGGGGCCCTTCCTGGGACTAAAGATCCCAACCTGGTCTCAACCTTGTCACCTTCTCAGCACATACCTTTCCTGCACACACCTGTCCTGCACACATAATCCTGCCTTTCTCCGTCGGTGCCTCATCCTACTAGGAAAAAAGCATGCCGCTCAAAAAGGCCGATGCCAGAGAAATCGAGGAGACACTGCCATTTTCCACATTTTTGCTGTCTACATATCCCCGCCTCCGGTGGAAGGCTGCCTATGTGGCCGGGCTGCGAAGGCAAGGCCGAAATCCTGGCATCCCGGGCCCCAGCAATCCGGTGGTTTATGGACGTGGGGACCCGGATGACATGTTTCCCACATACAAGAGGAATCCTTGGGCCCTTCACTGGCTCGCCATTCAGCTCCGCGACGTCCACTACTGGCCCTGGCCTTTGGCCGGTGCCCCATTGCGCGAGTGCTCCGGAGCCATGTTTCTCCACCCATCACTGTCATTCTGCCACCAGGGGATATGTGAGTGTGGGAGTCACCATTTGTCTGTCACTGGCAGCAGTGTCACGAGTCACTAGACTTCCAGGTACCAGCTGACCTAGGCTGCCTTCTGCCCCAGGCAAGGTCCGGAATCCTTTATCCCAGATGCTGACACCTGGGCACTGGCCGACATTAATTTTTATCAACACAGAGGTCTGAGTGAGGGTCAGCAGGCCAGCTAGGTGAAGTCAAGGCCAGGTGGGCGGGACTAAGGCTCCTTTGCCATCACCATGGAGACAGTCCCACCACCGGAAGAGTAGGCGGAGCTTATGATGGGCCCGGTGACAAGACTGAGCCAATGGCAGAGATCTGGCCCGCCAGGCAGATGACACAGGGCCCTCCATTATGACCTATGACACCTAGTGGCCACAGGATTTGAGCACACCCTGGGAAAGCCTACGCAGGCACAGGGGAGCCCCTGGTGCGGACTGGTTCAGGGCATTGGCAGAGCAGGCCAGGTACGTCTTTCCCACTTTCCTGAGGATATCACTATGCAAGGCATCCCCACTCAGCATCTCTTGCCTCTCTCTGTCTCTCTCTGGATGTGTTCATTCTCTGAAATCTCTTCCTTCTCCCCCCTGAGTCACTTCACAGCTTGGAGTGCCTGATAGAGTGCCTAGAGACCAAAGAGCAAAGGGGGAAGGCCTCTGGCTCTACTGGTTGCCCATGGGCAGACAAGATCTGGTAGTTTATCTGGAAGGTCTAGAGAGTAGTGACTGATGGGGTAGCTACATCACCGGCGGACCCTGGCCAGGTGAAGCTTGCTGACATGTGGCAGCCTCTCCGGAGACTACTAATTCCGCTGGTAACATTGTATGCAAATACCTGGCTGAGTGCGAAGGGCAGAAAACATTGACACATACCTGCCAGAGGCCTATCCTGGGTCTGAAGAGTCCACCCCGGTCTCCAGCGACTCATCATCTCAGCACACACTTTGCCTGCACACAGGGAATCCGCCTCTCTCCACGAATGCCTTCTCCTGCTAGGAAACACAGGATGGCACTCAGCCAAAGGAGAGCACAGGCAAAGTCAACTGAAGCCCGCATTTTCAAGATTTTGCCCTCTGCTGGGCCACAGCCTCCGGTGGCACGCTGCATGTGCCTCACTTCTCCGAAGACAAGGCCGAAATCCGGGCATCCAGGGCCCCAGCAGTCCAGAGGCTGCGCATGGCGGCATACGGATCACCTCTTTGCCACGTACAGGAGGGAGGCCTCGGCCCTAGACTGGCTCCGCTACAGCTCCACGACCTCAGCTATTTTTCCCGACCTTTGGCCCGTGCCCTTGTCAGTGTGTCACCTCTAGTTAACACTTCACCTCCGACCACTCTCGATCCGCCACCTGCGGCTACCTGAGCGTGGACATCAACATCTATCACTGTCTGCAGTGTCACAGGTCACTAGGTGTCTAGGCTCAGGCTGACCTTGGCTGTCTTCTGCCCAGGCAAGGAGCTTAATCCTTCAAAGGAAATGAGGACACGTGGTCACTGGCCGACACCCTTTCTTTCATCTACACAGCGGTCTAGATGAGGGTAAAGAGGCCAGGTGGGCCAGGTGAAGGCTGAGTGCGGGGCCTAAGGCTTCCTTCCCAATCACCATGGAGACAGCCACCGCAAGGCTGGCCGGAACTTCTGACGGGGACGGGTCACAAACTCTGAGCCAATAGGAGAGGTCCAGCCTAACCGGCCGGTTCCGCAGAGCCCTCCATTTTACCCGTGGACACACAACGGCCCCTTCTGTCCTTGGCCACAAAATCGAGGGCACCCAGGGAATAACTTCACAGTAGGCAACCCCTGATGTGGACACGTTCGACATACTGGGACAGCAGGCAGGTACCTCTTTTCCACTTACGCTACGATATCAGTAGGCAAGGCGCCCTTCCTCAGCATCTATGGCCCCTCTTTGTATGTGTTCTTTTAAAGAAATCTCTTTTTTCTACCCCTGAGACACACCACAACTACGAGGGGCCTGAGAGGGAACCTGGAGATGAAACAGGGGAGGCTTCTGGCTGTACCGCTTCCCCGTGGCTAGAGAATAGCAGTTAGTCTCTCTGGAAGCTCTCAGCTTCTGTTGATCGACATGGGCAATACGGTAGGGGCGGACGCTGGCCAGGCGGAGCTTGTGGGCACATGCAACCTCTGGGGGAAGAATAATTCCGCTGCTGCTTTGTATGGTGTAAACCTCCCCACGCCAAGTGGGATGGGCACAGAACATTGACCCACACCTGCCAGGGGCCCTTCCTGGGACTAAAGATCCCAACCTGGTCTCAACCTTGTCACCTTCTCAGCACATACCTTTCCTGCACACATAATCCTGCCTTTCTCCGTCGGTGCCTCATCCTACTAGGAAAAAAGCATGCCGCTCAAAAAGGCCGATGCCAGAGAAATCGAGGAGACACTGCCATTTTCCACATTTTTGCTGTCTACATATCCCCGCCTCCGGTGGAAGGCTGCCTATGTGGCCGGGCTGCGAAGGCAAGGCCGAAATCCTGGCATCCCGGGCCCCAGCAATCCGGTGGTTTATGGACGTGGGGACCCGGATGACATGTTTCCCACATACAAGAGGAATCCTTGGGCCCTTCACTGGCTCGCCATTCAGCTCCGCGACGTCCACTACTGGCCCTGGCCTTTGGCCGGTGCCCCATTGCGCGAGTGCTCCGGAGCCATGTTTCTCCACCCATCACTGTCATTCTGCCACCAGGGGATATGTGAGTGTGGGAGTCACCATTTGTCTGTCACTGGCAGCAGTGTCACGAGTCACTAGACTTCCAGGTACCAGCTGACCTAGGCTGCCTTCTGCCCCAGGCAAGGTCCGGAATCCTTTATCCCAGATGCTGACACCTGGGCACTGGCCGACATTAATTTTTATCAACACAGAGGTCTGAGTGAGGGTCAGCAGGCCAGCTAGGTGAAGTCAAGGCCAGGTGGGCGGGACTAAGGCTCCTTTGCCATCACCATGGAGACAGTCCCACCACCGGAAGAGTAGGCGGAGCTTATGATGGGCCCGGTGACAAGACTGAGCCAATGGCAGAGATCTGGCCCGCCAGGCAGATGACACAGGGCCCTCCATTATGACCTATGACACCTAGTGGCCACAGGATTTGAGCACACCCTGGGAAAGCCTACGCAGGCACAGGGGAGCCCCTGGTGCGGACTGCTTCAGGGCATTGGCAGAGCAGGCCAGGTACGTCTTTCCCACTTTCCTGAGGATATCACTATGCAAGGCATCCCCACTCAGCATCTCTTGCCTCTCTCTGTCTCTCTCTGGATGTGTTCATTCTCTGAAATCTCTTCCTTCTCCCCCCTGAGTCACTTCACAGCTTGGAGTGCCTGATAGAGTGCCTAGAGACCAAAGAGCAAAGGGGGAAGGCCTCTGGCTCTACTGGTTGCCCATGGGCAGACAAGATCTGGTAGTTTATCTGGAAGGTCTAGAGAGTAGTGACTGATGGGGTAGCTACATCACCGGCGGACCCTGGCCAGGTGAAGCTTGCTGACATGTGGCAGCCTCTCCGGAGACTACTAATTCCGCTGGTAACATTGTATGCAAATACCTGGCTGAGTGCGAAGGGCAGAAAACATTGACACATACCTGCCAGAGGCCTATCCTGGGTCTGAAGAGTCCACCCCGGTCTCCAGCGACTCATCATCTCAGCACACACTTTGCCTGCACACAGGGAATCCGCCTCTCTCCACGAATGCCTTCTCCTGCTAGGAAACACAGGATGGCACTCAGCCAAAGGAGAGCACAGGCAAAGTCAACTGAAGCCCGCATTTTCAAGATTTTGCCCTCTGCTGGGCCACAGCCTCCGGTGGCACGCTGCATGTGCGTCACTTCTCCGAAGACAAGGCCGAAATCCGGGCATCCAGGGCCCCAGCAGTCCAGAGGCTGCGCATGGCGGCATACGGATCACCTCTTTGCCACGTACAGGAGGGAGGCCTCGGCCCTAGACTGGCTCCGCTAGAGCTCCACGACCTCAGCTATTTTTCCCGACCTTTGGCCCGTGCCCTTGTCAGTGTGTCACCTCTAGTTAACACTTCACCTCCGACCACTCTCGATCCGCCACCTGCGGCTACCTGAGCGTGGACATCAACATCTATCACTGTCTGCAGTGTCACAGGTCACTAGGTGTCTAGGCTCAGGCTGACCTTGGCTGTCTTCTGCCCAGGCAAGGAGCTTAATCCTTCAAAGGAAATGAGGACACGTGGTCACTGGCCGACATCCTTTCTTTCATCTACACAGCGGTCTAGATGAGGGTAAAGAGGCCAGGTGGGCCAGGTGAAGGCTGAGTGCGGGGCCTAAGGCTTCCTTCCCAATCACCATGGAGACAGCCACCGCAAGGCTGGCCGGAACTTCTGACGGGGACGGGTCACAAACTCTGAGCCAATAGGAGAGGTCCAGCCTAACCGGCCGGTTCCGCAGAGCCCTCCATTTTACCCGTGGACACACAACGGCCCCTGCTGTCCTTGGCCACAAAATCGAGGGCACCCAGGGAATAACTTCACAGTAGGCAACCCCTGATGTGGACACGTTCGACATACTGGGACAGCAGGCAGGTACCTCTTTTCCACTTACGCTACGATATCAGTAGGCAAGGCGCCCTTCCTCAGCATCTATGGCCCCTCTTTGTATGTGTTCTTTTAAAGAAATCTCTTTTTTCTACCCCTGAGACACACCACAACTATGAGGGGCCTGAGAGGGAACCTGGAGATGAAACAGGGGAGGCTTCTGGCTGTACCGCTTCCCCGTGGCTAGAGAATAGCAGTTAGTCTCTCTGGAAGCTCTCAGCTTCTGTTGATCGACATGGGCAATACGGTAGGGGCGGACCCTGGCCAGGTGGCGCTTGTGGGCACATGCAACCTCTGGGGGAAGAATAATTCCGCTGCTGCTTTGTATGGTGTAAACCTCCCCACGCCAAGTGGGATGGGCACAGAACATTGACCCACACCTGCCAGGGGCCCTTCCTGGGACTAAAGATCCCAACCTGGTCTCAACCTTGTCACCTTCTCAGCACATACCTTTCCTGCACACATAATCCTGCCTTTCTCCGTCGGTGCCTCATCCTACTAGGAAAAAGCATGCCGCTCAAAAAGGCCGATGCCAGAGAAATCGAGGAGACACTGCCATTTTCCACATTTTTGCTGTCTACATATCCCCGCCTCCGGTGGAAGGCTGCCTATGTGGCCGGGCTGCGAAGGCAAGGCCGAAATCCTGGCATCCCGGGCCCCAGCAATCCAGTGGTTTATGGACGTGGGGACCCGGATGACATGTTTCCCACATACAAGAGGAATCCTTGGGCCCTTCACTGGCTCGCCATTCAGCTCCGCGACGTCCACTACTGGCCCTGGCCTTTGGCCGGTGCCCCATTGCGCGAGTGCTCCGGAGCCATGTTTCTCCACCCATCACTGTCATTCTGCCACCAGGGGATATGTGAGTGTGGGAGTCACCATTTGTCTGTCACTGGCAGCAGTGTCACGAGTCACTAGACTTCCAGGTACCAGCTGACCTAGGCTGCCTTCTGCCCCAGGCAAGGTCCGGAATCCTTTATCCCAGATGCTGACACCTGGGCACTGGCCGACATTAATTTTTATCAACACAGAGGTCTGAGTGAGGGTCAGCAGGCCAGCTAGGTGAAGTCAAGGCCAGGTGGGCGGGACTAAGGCTCCTTTGCCATCACCATGGAGACAGTCCCACCACCGGAAGAGTAGGCGGAGCTTATGATGGGCCCGGTGACAAGACTGAGCCAATGGCAGAGATCTGGCCCGCCAGGCAGATGACACAGGGCCCTCCATTATGACCTATGACACCTAGTGGCCACAGGATTTGAGCACACCCTGGGAAAGCCTACGCAGGCACAGGGGAGCCCCTGGTGCGGACTGGTTCAGGGCATTGGCAGAGCAGGCCAGGTACCTCTTTCCCACTTTCCTGAGGATATCACTACGCAAGGCATCCCCACTCAGCATCTCTTGCCTCTCTCTGTCTCTCTCTGGATGTGTTCATTCTCTGAAATCTCTTCCTTCTCCCCCGGAGTCACGTCACAGCTTAGAATGCCTGATAGAGTGCCTAGAGACCAAAGAGCAAAGGGGGAAGGCCTCTGGCTCTACTGGTTGCCCATGGGCAGACAAGATCTGGTAGTTTATCTGGAAGGTCTAGAGAGTAGTGACTGATGGGGTAGCTACATCACCGGCGGACCCTGGCCAGGTGAAGCTTGCTGACACGTGGCAGCCTCTCCGGAGACTACTAATTCCGCTGGTAACATTGTATGCAAATACCTGGCTGAGTGCGAAGGGCAGAAAACATTGACACATACCTGCCAGAGGCCTATCCTGGGTCTGAAGAGTCCACCCCGGTCTCCAGCGACTCATCATCTCAGCACACACTTTGCCTGCACACAGGGAATCCGCCTCTCTCCACGAATGCCTTCTCCTGCTAGGAAACACAGGATGTCACTCAGCCAAAGGAGAGCACAGGCAAAGTCAACTGAAGCCCGCATTTTTAATATTTTGACCTCTGCTGGGCCACAGCCTCCGGTGGCACGCTGCATGTGCGTCACTTCTCCGAAGACAAGGCCGAAATCCGGGCATCCAGGGCCCCAGCAGTCCAGAGGCTGCGCATGGCGGCATACGGATCACCTCTTTGCCACGTACAGGAGGGAGGCCTCGGCCCTAGACTGGCTCCGCTAGAGCTCCACGACCTCAGCTATTTTTCCCGACCTTTGGCCCGTGCCCTTGTCAGTGTGTCACCTCTAGTTAACACTTCACCTCCGACCACTCTCGATCCGCCACCTGCGGCTACCTGAGCGTGGACATCAACATCTATCACTGTCTGCAGTGTCACAGGTCACTAGGTGTCTAGGCTCAGGCTGACCTTGGCTGTCTTCTGCCCAGGCAAGGAGCTTAATCCTTCAAAGGAAATGAGGACACGTGGTCACTGGCCGACATCCTTTCTTTCATCTACACAGCGGTCTAGATGAGGGTAAAGAGGCCAGGTGGGCCAGGTGAAGGCTGAGTGCGGGGCCTAAGGCTTCCTTCCCAATCACCATGGAGACAGCCACCGCAAGGCTGGCCGGAACTTCTGACGGGGACGGGTCACAAACTCTGAGCCAATAGGAGAGGTCCAGCCTAACCGGCCGGTTCCGCAGAGCCCTCCATTTTACCCGTGGACACACAACGGCCCCTTCTGTCCTTGGCCACAAAATCGAGGGCACCCAGGGAATAACTTCACAGTAGGCAACCCCTGATGTGGACACGTTCGACATACTGGGACAGCAGGCAGGTACCTCTTTTCCACTTACGCTACGATATCAGTAGGCAAGGCGCCCTTCCTCAGCATCTATGGCCCCTCTTTGTATGTGTTCTTTTAAAGAAATCTCTTTTTCTACCCCTGAGACACACCACAACTATGAGGGGCCTGAGAGGGAACCTGGAGATGAAACAGGGGAGGCTTCTGGCTGTACCGCTTCCCCGTGGCTAGAGAATAGCAGTTAGTCTCTCTGGAAGCTCTCAGCTTCTGTTGATCGACATGGGCAATACGGTAGGGGCGGACCCTGGCCAGGTGGCGCTTGTGGGCACATGCAACCTCTTGGGGAAGAATAATTCCGCTGCTGCTTTGTATGGTGTAAACCTCCCCACGCCAAGTGGGATGGGCACAGAACATTGACCCACACCTGCCAGGGGCCCTTCCTGGGACTAAAGATCCCAACCTGGTCTCAACCTTGTCACCTTCTCAGCACATACCTTTCCTGCACACATAATCCTGCCTTTCTCCGTCGGTGCCTCATCCTACTAGGAAAAAAGCATGCCGCTCAAAAAGGCCGATGCCAGAGAAATCGAGGAGACACTGCCATTTTCCACATTTTTCCTGTCTACATATCCCCGCCTCCGGTGGAAGGCTGCCTATGTGGCCGGGCTGCGAAGGCAAGGCCGAAATCCTGGCATCCCGGGCCCCAGCAATCCAGTGGTTTATGGACGTGGGGACCCGGATGACATGTTTCCCACATACAAGAGGAATCCTTGGGCCCTTCACTGGCTCGCCATTCAGCTCCGCGACGTCCACTACTGGCCCTGGCCTTTGGCCGGTGCCCCATTGCGCGAGTGCTCCGGAGCCATGTTTCTCCACCCATCACTGTCATTCTGCCACCAGGGGATATGTGAGTGTGGGAGTCACCATTTGTCTGTCACTGGCAGCAGTGTCACGAGTCACTAGACTTCCAGGTACCAGCTGACCTAGGCTGCCTTCTGCCCCAGGCAAGGTCCGGAATCCTTTATCCCAGATGCTGACACCTGGGCACTGGCCGACATTAATTTTTATCAACACAGAGGTCTGAGTGAGGGTCAGCAGGCCAGCTAGGTGAAGTCAAGGCCAGGTGGGCGCGACTAAGGCTCCTTTGCCATCACCATGGAGACAGTCCCACCACCAGAAGAGTAGGCGGAGCTTATGATGGGCCCGGTGACAAGACTGAGCCAATGGCAGAGATCTGGCCCGCCAGGCAGATGACACAGGGCCCTCCATTATGACCTATGACACCTAGTGGCCACAGGATTTGAGCACACCCTGGGAAAGCCTACGCAGGCACAGGGGAGCCCCTGGTGCGGACTGGTTCAGGGCATTGGCAGAGCAGGCCAGGTACCTCTTTCCCACTTTCCTGAGGATATCACTACGCAAGGCATCCCCACTCAGCATCTCTTGCCTCTCTCTGTCTCTCTCTGGATGTGTTCATTCTCTGAAATCTCTTCCTTCTCCCCCCTGAGTCACTTCACAGCTTGGAGTGCCTGATAGAGTGCCTAGAGACCAAAGAGCAAAGGGGGAAGGCCTCTGGCTCTACTGGTTGCCCATGGGCAGACAAGATCTGGTAGTTTATCTGGAAGGTCTAGAGAGTAGTGACTGATGGGGTAGCTACATCACCGGCGGACCCTGGCCAGGTGAAGCTTGCTGACATGTGGCAGCCTCTCCGGAGACTACTAATTCCGCTGGTAACATTGTATGCAAATACCTGGCTGAGTGCGAAGGGCAGAAAACATTGACACATACCTGCCAGAGGCCTATCCTGGGTCTGAAGAGTCCACCCCGGTCTCCAGCGACTCATCATCTCAGCACACACTTTGCCTGCACACAGGGAATCCGCCTCTCTCCACGAATGCCTTCTCCTGCTAGGAAACACAGGATGGCACTCAGCCAAAGGAGAGCACAGGCCAAGTCAACTGAAGCCCGCATTTTCAAGATTTTGCCCTCTGCTGGGCCACAGCCTCCGGTGGCACGCTGCATGTGCCTCACTTCTCCGAAGACAAGGCCGAAATCCGGGCATCCAGGGCCCCAGCAGTCCAGAGGCTGCGCATGGCGGCATACGGATCACCTCTTTGCCACGTACAGGAGGGAGGCCTCGGCCCTAGACTGGCTCCGCTAGAGCTCCACGACCTCAGCTATTTTTCCCGACCTTTGGCCCGTGCCCTTGTCAGTGTGTCACCTCTAGTTAACACTTCACCTCCGACCACTCTCGATCCGCCACCTGCGGCTACCTGAGCGTGGACATCAACATCTATCACTGTCTGCAGTGTCACAGGTCACTAGGTGTCTAGGCTCAGGCTGACCTTGGCTGTCTTCTGCCCAGGCAAGGAGCTTAATCCTTCAAAGGAAATGAGGACACGTGGTCACTGGCCGACATCCTTTCTTTCATCTACACAGCGGTCTAGATGAGGGTAAAGAGGCCAGGTGGGCCAGGTGAAGGCTGAGTGCGGGGCCTAAGGCTTCCTTCCCAATCACCATGGAGACAGCCACCGCAAGGCTGGCCGGAACTTCTGACGGGGACGGGTCACAAACTCTGAGCCAATAGGAGAGGTCCAGCCTAACCGGCCGGTTCCGCAGAGCCCTCCATTTTACCCGTGGACACACAACGGCCCCTTCTGTCCTTGGCCACAAAATCGAGGGCACCCAGGGAATAACTTCACAGTAGGCAACCCCTGATGTGGACACGTTCGACATACTGGGACAGCAGGCAGGTACCTCTTTTCCACTTACGCTACGATATCAGTAGGCAAGGCGCCCTTCCTCAGCATCTATGGCCCCTCTTTGTATGTGTTCTTTTAAAGAAATCTCTTTTTTCTACCCCTGAGACACACCACAACTATGAGGGGCCTGAGAGGGAACCTGGAGATGAAACAGGGGAGGCTTCTGGCTGTACCGCTTCCCCGTGGCTAGAGAATAGCAGTTAGTCTCTCTGGAAGCTCTCAGCTTCTGTTGATCGACATGGGCAATACGGTAGGGGCGGACCCTGGCCAGGTGGCGCTTGTGGGCACATGCAACCTCTGGGGGAAGAATAATTCCGCTGCTGCTTTGTATGGTGTAAACCTCCCCACGCCAAGTGGGATGGGCACAGAACATTGACCCACACCTGCCAGGGGCCCTTCCTGGGACTAAAGATCCCAACCTGGTCTCAACCTTGTCACCTTCTCAGCACATACCTTTCCTGCACACATAATCCTGCCTTTCTCCGTCGGTGCCTCATCCTACTAGGAAAAAAGCATGCCGCTCAAAAAGGCCGATGCCAGAGAAATCGAGGAGACACTGCCATTTTCCACATTTTTGCTGTCTACATATCCCCGCCTCCGGTGGAAGGCTGCCTATGTGGCCGGGCTGCGAAGGCAAGGCCGAAATCCTGGCATCCCGGGCCCCAGCAATCCGGTGGTTTATGGACGTGGGGACCCGGATGACATGTTTCCCACATACAAGAGGAATCCTTGGGCCCTTCACTGGCTCGCCATTCAGCTCCGCGACGTCCACTACTGGCCCTGGCCTTTGGCCGGTGCCCCATTGCGCGAGTGCTCCGGAGCCATGTTTCTCCACCCATCACTGTCATTCTGCCACCAGGGGATATGTGAGTGTGGGAGTCACCATTTGTCTGTCACTGGCAGCAGTGTCACGAGTCACTAGACTTCCAGGTACCAGCTGACCTAGGCTGCCTTCTGCCCCAGGCAAGGTCCGGAATCCTTTATCCCAGATGCTGACACCTGGGCACTGGCCGACATTAATTTTTATCAACACAGAGGTCTGAGTGAGGGTCAGCAGGCCAGCTAGGTGAAGTCAAGGCCAGGTGGGCGGGACTAAGGCTCCTTTGCCATCACCATGGAGACAGTCCCACCACCGGAAGAGTAGGCGGAGCTTATGATGGGCCCGGTGACAAGACTGAGCCAATGGCAGAGATCTGGCCCGCCAGGCAGATGACACAGGGCCCTCCATTATGACCTATGACACCTAGTGGCCACAGGATTTGAGCACACCCTGGGAAAGCCTACGCAGGCACAGGGGAGCCCCTGGTGCGGACTGGTTCAGGGCATTGGCAGAGCAGGCCAGGTACCTCTTTCCCACTTTCCTGAGGATATCACTACGCAAGGCATCCCCACTCAGCATCTCTTGCCTCTCTCTGTCTCTCTCTGGATGTGTTCATTCTCTGAAATCTCTTCCTTCTCCCCCCTGAGTCACTTCACAGCTTGGAGTGCCTGATAGAGTGCCTAGAGACCAAAGAGCAAAGGGGGAAGGCCTCTGGCTCTACTGGTTGCCCATGGGCAGACAAGATCTGGTAGTTTATCTGGAAGGTCTAGAGAGTAGTGACTGATGGGGTAGCTACATCACCGGCGGACCCTGGCCAGGTGAAGCTTGCTGACATGTGGCAGCCACTCCGGAGACTACTAATTCCGCTGGTAACATTGTATGCAAATACCTGGCTGAGTGCGAAGGGCAGAAAACATTGACACATACCTGCCAGAGGCCTATCCTGGGTCTGAAGAGTCCACCCCGGTCTCCAGCGACTCATCATCTCAGCACACACTTTGCCTGCACACAGGGAATCCGCCTCTCTCCACGAATGCCTTCTCCTGCTAGGAAACACAGGATGGCATTCAGCCAAAGGAGAGCACAGGCCAAGTCAACTGAAGCCCGCATTTTCAAGATTTTGCCCTCTGCTGGGCCACAGCCTCCGGTGGCACGCTGCATGTGCGTCACTTCTCCGAAGACAAGGCCGAAATCCGGGCATCCAGGGCCCCAGCAGTCCAGAGGCTGCGCATGGCGGCATACGGATCACCTCTTTGCCACGTACAGGAGGGAGGCCTCGGCCCTAGACTGGCTCCGCTAGAGCTCCACGACCTCAGCTATTTTTCCCGACCTTTGGCCCGTGCCCTTGTCAGTGTGTCACCTCTAGTTAACACTTCACCTCCGACCACTCTCGATCCGCCACCTGCGGCTACCTGAGCGTGGACATCAACATCTATCACTGTCTGCAGTGTCACAGGTCACTAGGTGTCTAGGCTCAGGCTGACCTTGGCTGTCTTCTGCCCAGGCAAGGAGCTTAATCCTTCAAAGGAAATGAGGACACGTGGTCACTGGCCGACATCCTTTCTTTCATCTACACAGCGGTCTAGATGAGGGTAAAGAGGCCAGGTGGGCCAGGTGAAGGCTGAGTGCGGGGCCTAAGGCTTCCTTCCCAATCACCATGGAGACAGCCACCGCAAGGCTGGCCGGAACTTCTGACGGGGACGGGTCACAAACTCTGAGCCAATAGGAGAGGTCCAGCCTAACTGGCCGGTTCCGCAGAGCCCTCCATTTTACCCGTGGACACACAACGGAACCTGCTGTCCTTGGCCACAAAATCGAGGGCACCCAGGGAATAACTTCACAGTAGGCAACCCCTGATGTGGACACGTTCGACATACTGGGACAGCAGGCAGGTACCTCTTTTCCACTTACGCTACGATATCAGTAGGCAAGGCGCCCTTCCTCAGCATCTATGGCCCCTCTTTGTATGTGTTCTTTTAAAGAAATCTTTTTTCTACCCCTGAGACACACCACAACTATGAGGGGCCTGAGAGGGAACCTGGAGATGAAACAGGGGAGGCTTCTGGCTGTACCGCTTCCCCGTGGCTAGAGAATAGCAGTTAGTCTCTCTGGAAGCTCTCAGCTTCTGTTGATCGACATGGGCAATACGGTAGGGGCGGACCCTGGCCAGGTGGAGCTTGTGGGCACATGCAACCTCTGGGGGAAGAATAATTCCGCTGCTGCTTTGTATGGTGTAAACCTCCCCACGCCAAGTGGGATGGGCACAGAACATTGACCCACACCTGCCAGGGGCCCTTCCTGGGACTAAAGATCCCAACCTGGTCTCAACCTTGTCACCTTCTCAGCACATACCTTTCCTGCACACATAATCCTGCCTTTCTCCGTCGGTGCCTCATCCTACTAGGAAAAAAGCATGCCGCTCAAAAAGGCCGATGCCAGAGAAATCGAGGAGACACTGCCATTTTCCACATTTTTGCTGTCTACATATCCCCGCCTCCGGTGGAAGGCTGCCTATGTGGCCGGGCTGCGAAGGCAAGGCCGAAATCCTGGCATCCCGGGCCCCAGCAATCCAGTGGTTTATGGACGTGGGGACCCGGATGACATGTTTCCCACATACAAGAGGAATCCTTGGGCCCTTCACTGGCTCGCCATTCAGCTCCGCGACGTCCACTACTGGCCCTGGCCTTTGGCCGGTGCCCCATTGCGCGAGTGCTCCGGAGCCATGTTTCTCCACCCATCACTGTCATTCTGCCACCAGGGGATATGTGAGTGTGGGAGTCACCATTTGTCTGTCACTGGCAGCAGTGTCACGAGTCACTAGACTTCCAGGTACCAGCTGACCTAGGCTGCCTTCTGCCCCAGGCAAGGTCCGGAATCCTTTATCCCAGATGCTGACACCTGGGCACTGGCCGACATTAATTTTTATCAACACAGAGGTCTGAGTGAGGGTCAGCAGGCCAGCTAGGTGAAGTCAAGGCCAGGTGGGCGGGACTAAGGCTCCTTTGCCATCACCATGGAGACAGTCCCACCACCGGAAGAGTAGGCGGAGCTTATGATGGGCCCGGTGACAAGACTGAGCCAATGGCAGAGATCTGGCCCGCCAGGCAGATGACACAGGGCCCTCCATTATGACCTATGACACCTAGTGGCCACAGGATTTGAGCAGACCCTGGGAAAGCCTACGCAGGCACAGGGGAGCCCCTGGTGCGGACTGGTTCAGGGCATTGGCAGAGCAGGCCAGGTACCTCTTTCCCACTTTCCTGAGGATATCACTACGCAAGGCATCCCCACTCAGCTTCTCTTGCCTCTCTCTGTCTCTCTCTGGATGTGTTCATTCTCTGAAATCTCTTCCTTCTCCCCCGGAGTCACTTCACAGCTTGGAATGCCTGATAGAGTGCCTAGAGACCAAAGAGCAAAGGGGGAAGGCCTCTGGCTCTACTGGATGCCCATGGGCAGACAAGATCTGGTAGTTTATCTGGAAGGTCTAGAGAGTAGTGACTGATGGGGTAGCTACGTCACCGGCGGACCCTGGCCAGGTGAAGCTTGCTGACATGTGGCAGCCACTCCGGAGACTACTAATTCCGCTGGTAACATCGTATGCAAATACCAGGCTGAGTGCGAAGGGCAGAAAACATTGACACATACCTGCCAGAGGCCTATTCTGGGTCTGAAGAGTCCACCCCGGTCTCCAGCGACTCATCATCTCAGCACACACTTTGCCTGCACACAGGAAATCCGCCTCTCTCCACGAATGCCTTCTCCTGCTAGGAAACACAGGATGGCACTCAGCCAAAGGAGAGCACAGGCAAAGTCAACTGAAGCCCGCATTTTCAAGATTTTGCCCTCTGCTGGGCCACAGCCTCCGGTGGCACGCTGCATGTGCCTCACTTCTCCGAAGACAAGGCCGAAATCCGGGCATCCAGGGCCCCAGCAGTCCAGAGGCTGTGCATGTCGGCATACGGATCACCACTTTGCCACGTACAGGAGGGAGGCCTCGGCCCTAGACTGGCTCCTCTAGAGCTCCACGACCTCAGCTATTTTTCCCGACCTTTGGCCCGTGCCCTTGTCAGTGTGTCACCTCTAGTTAACACTTCACCTCCGACCACTCTCTATCCGCCACCTGCGGCTACCTGAGCGTGGACATCAACATCTATCACTGTCTGCAGTGTCACAGGTCACTAGGTGTCTAGGCTCAGGCTGACCTTGGCTGTCTTCTGCCCAGGCAAGGAGCTTAATCCTTCAAAGGAAATGAGGACACGTGGTCACTGGCCGACATCCTTTCTTTCATCTACACAGCGGTCTAGATGAGGGTAAAGAGGCCAGGTGGGCCAGGTGAAGGCTGAGTGCGGGGCCTAAGGCTTCCTTCCCAATCACCATGGAGACAGCCACCGCAAGGCTGGCCGGAACTTCTGACGGGGACGGGTCACAAACTCTGAGCCAATAGGAGAGGTCCAGCCTAACCGGCCGGTTCCGCAGAGCCCTCCATTTTACCCGTGGACACACAACGGCCCCTTCTGTCCTTGGCCACAAAATCGAGGGCACCCAGGGAATAACTTCACAGTAGGCAACCCCTGATGTGGACACGTTCGACATACTGGGACAGCAGGCAGGTACCTCTTTTCCACTTACGCTACGATATCAGTAGGCAAGGCGCCCTTCCTCAGCATCTATGGCCCCTCTTTGTATGTGTTCTTTTAAAGAAATCTCTTTTTTCTACCCCTGAGACACACCACAACTATGAGGGGCCTGAGAGGGAACCTGGAGATGAAACAGGGGAGGCTTCTGGCTGTACCGCTTCCCCGTGGCTAGAGAATAGCAGTTAGTCTCTCTGGAAGCTCTCAGCTTCTGTTGATCGACATGGGCAATACGGTAGGGGCGGGCCCTGGCCAGGTGGCGCTTGTGGGCACATGCAACCTCTGGGGGAAGAATAATTCCGCTGCTGCTTTGTATGGTGTAAACCTCCCCACGCCAAGTGGGATGGGCACAGAACATTGACCCACACCTGCCAGGGGCCCTTCCTGGGACTAAAGATCCCAACCTGGTCTCAACCTTGTCACCTTCTCAGCACATACCTTTCCTGCACACATAATCCTGCCTTTCTCCGTCGGTGCCTCATCCTACTAGGAAAAAAGCATGCCGCTCAAAAAGGCCGATGCCAGAGAAATCGAGGAGACACTGCCATTTTCCACATTTTTGCTGTCTACATATCCCCGCCTCCGGTGGAAGGCTGCCTATGTGGCCGGGCTGCGAAGGCAAGGCCGAAATCCTGGCATCCCGGGCCCCAGCAATCCGGTGGTTTATGGACGTGGGGACCCGGATGACATGTTTCCCACATACAAGAGGAATCCTTGGGCCCTTCACTGGCTCGCCATTCAGCTCCGCGACGTCCACTACTGGCCCTGGCCTTTGGCCGGTGCCCCATTGCGCGAGTGCTCCGGAGCCATGTTTCTCCACCCATCACTGTCATTCTGCCACCAGGGGATATGTGAGTGTGGGAGTCACCATTTGTCTGTCACTGGCAGCAGTGTCACGAGTCACTAGACTTCCAGGTACCAGCTGACCTAGGCTGCCTTCTGCCCCAGGCAAGGTCCGGAATCCTTTATCCCAGATGCTGACACCTGGGCACTGGCCGACATTAATTTTTATCAACACAGAGGTCTGAGTGAGGGTCAGCAGGCCAGCTAGGTGAAGTCAAGGCCAGGTGGGCGGGACTAAGGCTCCTTTGCCATCACCATGGAGACAGTCCCACCACCGGAAGAGTAGGCGGAGCTTATGATGGGCCCGGTGACAAGACTGAGCCAATGGCAGAGATCTGGCCCGCCAGGCAGATGACACAGGGCCCTCCATTATGACCTATGACACCTAGTGGCCACAGGATTTGAGCACACCCTGGGAAAGCCTACGCAGGCACAGGGGAGCCCCTGGTGCGGACTGCTTCAGGGCATTGGCAGAGCAGGCCAGGTACCTCTTTCCCACTTTCCTGAGGATATCACTACGCAAGGCATCCCCACTCAGCATCTCTTGCCTCTCTCTGTCTCTCTCTGGATGTGTTCATTCTCTGAAATCTCTTCCTTCTCCCCCGGAGTCACTTCACAGCTTGGAATGCCTGATAGAGTGCCTAGAGACCAAAGAGCAAAGGGGGAAGGCCTCTGGCTCTACTGGTTGCCCATGGGCAGACAAGATCTGGTAGTTTATCTGGAAGGTCTAGAGAGTAGTGACTGATGGGGTAGCTACATCACCGGCGGACCCTGGCCAGGTGAAGCTTGCTGACATGTGGCAGCCTCTCCGGAGACTACTAATTCCGCTGGTAACATTGTATGCAAATACCTGGCTGAGTGCGAAGGGCAGAAAACATTGACACATACCTGCCAGAGGCCTATCCTGGGTCTGAAGAGTCCACCCCGGTCTCCAGCGACTCATCATCTCAGCACACACTTTGCCTGCACACAGGGAATCCGCCTCTCTCCACGAATGCCTTCTCCTGCTAGGAAACACAGGATGGCACTCAGCCAAAGGAGAGCACAGGCAAAGTCAACTGAAGCCCGCATTTTCAAGATTTTGCCCTCTGCTGGGCCACAGCCTCCGGTGGCACGCTGCATGTGCGTCACTTCTCCGAAGACAAGGCCGAAATCCGGGCATCCAGGGCCCCAGCAGTCCAGAGGCTGCGCATGGCGGCATACGGATCACCTCTTTGCCACGTACAGGAGGGAGGCCTCGGCCCTAGACTGGCTCCGCTAGAGCTCCACGACCTCAGCTATTTTTCCCGACCTTTGGCCCGTGCGCTTGTCAGTGTGTCACCTCTAGTTAACACTTCACCTCCGACCACTCTCGATCCGCCACCTGCGGCTACCTGAGCGTGGACATCAACATCTATCACTGTCTGCAGTGTCACAGGTCACTAGGTGTCTAGGCTCAGGCTGACCTTGGCTGTCTTCTGCCCAGGCAAGGAGCTTAATCCTTCAAAGGAAATGAGGACACGTGGTCACTGGCCGACATCCTTTCTTTCATCTACACAGCGGTCTAGATGAGGGTAAAGAGGCCAGGTGGGCCAGGTGAAGGCTGAGTGCGGGGCCTAAGGCTTCCTTCCCAATCACCATGGAGACAGCCACCGCAAGGCTGGCCGGAACTTCTGACGGGGACGGGTCACAAACTCTGAGCCAATAGGAGAGGTCCAGCCTAACCGGCCGGTTCCGCAGAGCCCTCCATTTTACCCGTGGACACACAACGGCCCCTTCTGTCCTTGGCCACAAAATCGAGGGCACCCAGGGAATAACTTCACAGTAGGCAACCCCTGATGTGGACACGTTCGACATACTGGGACAGCAGGCAGGTACCTCTTTTCCACTTACGCTACGATATCAGTAGGCAAGGCGCCCTTCCTCAGCATCTATGGCCCCTCTTTGTATGTGTTCTTTTAAAGAAATCTCTTTTTTCTACCCCTGAGACACACCACAACTATGAGGGGCCTGAGAGGGAACCTGGAGATGAAACAGGGGAGGCTTCTGGCTGTACCGCTTCCCCGTGGCTAGAGAATAGCAGTTAGTCTCTCTGGAAGCTCTCAGCTTCTGTTGATCGACATGGGCAATACGGTAGGGGCGGACCCTGGCCAGGTGGCGCTTGTGGGCACATGCAATCTCTGGGGGAAGAATAATTCCGCTGCTGCTTTGTATGGTGTAAACCTCCCCACGCCAAGTGGGATGGGCACAGAACATTGACCCACACCTGCCAGGGGCCCTTCCTGGGACTAAAGATCCCAACCTGGTCTCAACCTTGTCACCTTCTCAGCACATACCTTTCCTGCACACATAATCCTGCCTTTCTCCGTCGGTGCCTCATCCTACTAGGAAAAAAGCATGCCGCTCAAAAAGGCCGATGCCAGAGAAATCGAGGAGACACTGCCATTTTCCACATTTTTGCTGTCTACATATCCCCGCCTCCGGTGGAAGGCTGCCTATGTGGCCGGGCTGCGAAGGCAAGGCCGAAATCCTGGCATCCCGGGCCCCAGCAATCCGGTGGTTTATGGACGTGGGGACCCGGATGACATGTTTCCCACATACAAGAGGAATCCTTGGGCCCTTCACTGGCTCGCCATTCAGCTCCGCGACGTCCACTACTGGCCCTGGCCTTTGGCCGGTGCCCCATTGCGCGAGTGCTCCGGAGCGATGTTTCTCCACCCATCACTGTCATTCTGCCACCAGGGGATATGTGAGTGTGGGAGTCACCATTTGTCTGTCACTGGCAGCAGTGTCACGAGTCACTAGACTTCCAGGTACCAGCTGACCTAGGCTGCCTTCTGCCCCAGGCAAGGTCCGGAATCCTTTATCCCAGATGCTGACACCTGGGCACTGGCCGACATTAATTTTTATCAACACAGAGGTCTGAGTGAGGGTCAGCAGGCCAGCTAGGTGAAGTCAAGGCCAGGTGGGCGGGACTAAGGCTCCTTTGCCATCACCATGGAGACAGTCCCACCACCGGAAGAGTAGGCGGAGCTTATGATGGGCCCGGTGACAAGACTGAGCCAATGGCAGAGATCTGGCCCGCCAGGCAGATGACACAGGGCCCTCCATTATGACCTATGACACCTAGTGGCCACAGGATTTGAGCACACCCTGGGAAAGCCTACGCAGGCACAGGGGAGCCCCTGGTGCGGACTGCTTCAGGGCATTGGCAGAGCAGGCCAGGTACCTCTTTCCCACTTTCCTGAGGATATCACTACGCAAGGCATCCCCACTCAGCATCTCTTGCCTCTCTCTGTCTCTCTCTGGATGTGTTCATTCTCTGAAATCTCTTCCTTCTCCCCCGGAGTCACTTCACAGCTTGGAGTGCCTGATAGAGTGCCTAGAGACCAAAGAGCAAAGGGGGAAGGCCTCTGGCTCTACTGGTTGCCCATGGGCAGACAAGATCTGGTAGTTTATCTGGAAGGTCTAGAGAGTAGTGACTGATGGGGTAGCTACGTCACCGGCGGACCCTGGCCAGGTGAAGCTTGCTGACATGTGGCAGCCTCTCCGGAGACTACTAATTCCACTGGTAACATTGTATGCAAATACCTGGCTGAGTGCGAAGGGCAGAAAACATTGACACATACCTGCCAGAGGCCTATCCTGGGTCTGAAGAGTCCACCCCGGTCTCCAGCGACTCATCATCTCAGCACACACTTTGCCTGCACACAGGGAATCCGCCTCTCTCCACGAATGCCTTCTCCTGCTAGGAAACACAGGATGGCACTCAGCCAAAGGAGAGCACAGGCAAAGTCAACTGAAGCCCGCATTTTCAAGATTTGCCCTCTGCTTGGCCACAGCCTCCGGTGGCACGCTGCATGTGCGTCACTTCTCCGAAGAGAAGGCCGAAATCCGGGCATCCAGGGCCCCAGCAGTCCAGAGGCTGCGCATGGCGGCATACGGATCACCTCTTTGCCACGTACAGGAGGGAGGCCTCGGCCCTAGACTGGCTCCGCTAGAGCTCCACGACCTCAGCTATTTTTCCCGACCTTTGGCCCGTGCCCTCGTGAGTGTGTGACCTCTAGTTACACTTCACCTCCGACCACTCTCGATCCGCCACCTGCGGCTACCTGAGCGTGGACATCAACATCTATCACTGTCTGCAGTGTCACAGGTCACTAGGTGTCTAGGCTCAGGCTGACCTTGGCTGTCTTCTGCCTAGGCAAGGAGCTTAATCCTTCAAAGGAAATGAGGACACGTGGTCACTGGCCGACATCCTTTCTTTCATCTACACAGCGGTCTAGATGAGGGTAAAGAGGCCAGGTGGGCCAGGTGAAGGCTGAGTGCGGGGCCTAAGGCTTCCTTCCCAATCACCATGGAGACAGCCACCACAAGGCTGGCCGGAACTTCTGACGGGGACGGGTCACAAACTCTGAGCCAATAGGAGAGGTCCAGCCTAACCGGCCGGTTCCGCAGAGCCCTCCATTTTACCCATGGACACACAACGGCCCCTTCTGTCCTTGGCCACAAAATCGAGGGCACCCAGGGAATAACTTCACGGTAGGCAACCCCTGATGTGGACACGTTCGACATACTGGGACAGCAGGCAGGTACCTCTTTTCCACTTACGCTACGATATCAGTAGGCAAGGCGCCCTTCCTCAGCATCTATGGCCCCTCTTTGTATGTGTTCTTTTAAAGAAATCTCTTTTTTCTACCCCTGAGACACACCACAACTATGAGGGGCCTGAGAGGGAACCTGGAGATGAAACAGGGGAGGCTTCTGGCTGTACCGCTTCCCCGTGGCTAGAGAATAGCAGTTAGTCTCTCTGGAAGCTCTCAGCTTCTGTTGATCGACATGGGCAATACGGTAGGGGCGGACCCTGGCCAGGTGGCGCTTGTGGGCACATGCAACCTCTGGGGGAAGAATAATTCCGCTGCTGCTTTGTATGGTGTAAACCTCCCCACGCCAAGTGGGATGGGCACAGAACATTGACCCACACCTGCCAGGGGCCCTTCCTGGGACTAAAGATCCCAACCTGGTCTCAACCTTGTCACCTTCTCAGCACATACCTTTCCTGCACACATAATCCTGCCTTTCTCCGTCGGTGCCTCAGCCTACTAGGAAAAAAGCATGCCGCTCAAAAAGGCCGATGCCAGAGAAATCGAGGAGACACTGCCATTTTCCACATTTTTGCTGTCTACATATCCCCGCCTCCGGTGGAGGGCTGCCTATGTGGCCGGGCTCCGAAGGCAAGGCCGAAATCCTGGCTGCCTGGGCCCCATCAGTCCAATGGTTTATGGTTGTGGGGATACGGATGACCCGTTTGCCGCATTTAGAAAATGAACATTCAATATAGAACATAGAGTATGGAATACAGAATAGAGAAAATATAGAGTATAGAAGAATACAGAATATTGAACATAGAATATAGAATGTAGAATACAAAACACACATTATGAAATAAAGTATAAATTACACAGAACATAGAATATATATTATAGAATATAGAATGTAAAATATAGAATACACAATATAGAAGAATATAGGACAAATGTAGAATATGCAGTATAGAATATAGAAAAATATAGTATGTAAAAAGAGAATATGGAAGAACGTTGACTATAGAATACAGAATATAGAGGAATTTAAAATATAGAATGTGGAATACAGAATATGGAATATAAAATATGCAATATAGAATATGGAAGAATATTGTATGAAGAGAAATATGGAATATAGAACATCAAATATAGAATACAGAGTATGGAATAGAGAATATACAAAAATACAGAATGTAGAAAAACATCGAAGAACACAGATCACAGAATATAGAGACTTTAAAATATAGAATATGATACAGAGAACACTGAAGATACAATACAGAATATAAAAGAACTTTGAAAATAGAAGAATATAGTGTATAGAAGATTTGGAATAAAGAAGAGTATAGAATATACATTATAGAAGAACATAGCATAAAGAATACAGAATATAGAAGAAAATAGAATATAAACTCAGAATATAGAATACAGAAGAATATAATATGTACAATGTAGAATAGCAATTATAGAATGCAAACTATAGAATGAAGAATATAGGAGAATATAAATTACAGAATACAGAAGATTATAAATTATACAATAGACATGATTATGGAAAATACAATGTAGAATGTAAAATGTAGAATATAGGAGAAAATGGAATACAGAATATACAAGAATATGGAATGTTGAATATAGTATCAAGAATATGGAATATAGAATACACAAAAATATAGTATATGTAAAATATAGAAAAAAGAAGATTGAATATAGAACATAGAATACAGAAAAATCTAGAATATAGAATCTAGAAGAATATAGACTGTAGAATTTAGAATACAGAATGTAGAATATAGAAGATTTTAGAATATAGAACATAGAATATACAGTACAGAATACAGAATATGGAATATACAACCTAGACTATGGAAAAATATAGAAATAGAATATAAAAGAATATAGAACATAGAAGAATATAGAATGTAGAATATAGAATATAAAATACAGAATATAGAGTATAGAAGAATTTAGAATGTAGAATATAGAATATGGACTATAGAATACAGAGGAATATAGTATATAGAATATAGAACATAGAAGATACAATACAGAATATAAAAGAAAAAAGAATATAGATCATAGAAGAATATAGAATATGGAAATATGAGAATGTAGAATATAATTATAGAAGAATATAGAATGTTGAAAAATAGAGAATACAGAATATAGGAAAACATAGAGCATAAATTTAGAATCTAGAAGATACAGATATATGAATGCAGAATATAGAAGAATAAAGAAAATAGATGACAGACTACAGAATATAGAAGACAGAACGCAGAAGAAAATAGAATACTCACAAATATAGGGTATAGGATATACACTACTGAAGAATACAGAATACAGAAAGTAGAAGAATATAGATTACAAACTATAGAAGAATATAGAATGTAGAATAGAGAATACGGAATAGACTATAAAAGAGAATATTAGATTACAGAAGAATATAGAGATTAGAAGGCAGAATATACAATAAAAATATAGAAGATAGAAGAATACAGAATTCAGAAAAATTTAGAACATAAAATGTAAAATATAGAAAAAAATTGAATATAAAATGTAGAATGGAGAACATGGAATATGGAATAGGGTACAGAGAAGAATAAAGAATATTGAAAATTTTAAAATATAGAATGTAGACTGCAGAATATTGAATATAGAATTTAGAATGTACAATATAGAATACAGCAGATAGAAGAATATAGATTATAAGTGAAGAATATAGAATAAGAATGTAGAAGAGTATAGAATGCAGAACATAGAAGAATATAGAACGTAGAATACAGAATAAGGAATATAGAATGTAGAATACAGAAGAATAGAGTATATAAAAATATAGAATATAGAACATTGACTATGGAATATAGAATACAGAGTATGAAATAGAGAATATAGAAAAAATATAGAATAGAGATAAATATAGACTATAGAATATAAAAAAAAATTTTTTTTATAGAATAGAATATGTAGAAAGTAGAATTTAGAATATAAAATATAGAATATAGAACATAGAATATAGAGGAATATAGATTATAGAATATAGAAGATTCTGGAATACAGAATGTAGAATTAAATACAGAATATAGGAGATGGAATATAAGAGAATATAGAATGCAGAATATAGTATACAGAATATGCAATATGGAATATAAAATATGGAAAATTATAAAATATATACACTATAGAAAAAAATTGAATATAGAATACAGACAATGGAACATAGAAAAATACAGAATAAAGGATATAAAACATAAAATAAAAATACATAACATAGAGAATAAACATTACAAATATAGAAGATTACGGAATGTAGAATGTAGAATGTAAAATACAGAATATACAATATAGAAGAATATATGATACAGACTATGGGAGAATATAGAGTATAGAATGTAGAATACAGAAAATTATATAGAAAAGTATATAATATAGAAAAAGAACACTGAATATGCAACACAGAGTATGGAATATAGAATGTAGAAGAACATAGAATATAGAATGTAGAATACAAAATATAGAATATGAAATAAAGCATAAAGAACACAGAATATAGAACAATATAAAGAATATAGAAGATAATGGAATATAGAATATAAAATGCAGAATATACATACAGAAGAATATAGAATACAGAATATAGATGAATATAGAATATAGAAGGAAGAATGAAGAATATGGAATATAGAATACAGAAAAATATAGTATGTAGAAAAATATAGACGAATATGGAAGAAAATAGAATACAGAACATAGAATATGGAGGAATTTAAAATATACAATGCAGAAAGTAGAATATGGAATATGAAATGTGCAATATAGAATATAGAGGAATATTGTATGTAGAAAAATACAGAATATAGAACATCGAATATAGACTAGAGTATGGAATATAGAAAAATATAGAATACAGAAGAACATAGATTACAGAATGTAAAGAATTTCAAATATAGAATATGGAACATAGAACACTGAAGATAGAATACAGAATATAAAAGAACTTTGAAAATAAAAGAATATAGTGTATAGAGGATTTGGAATAAATAAGGATACAGAATATACATTATAGAAGAATATAGCATGGATAACAGAATATAGAAGAACATAGAATATATGTTTAGAATATAGAATACAGAAGAATATAAAATGTACAATGTGAAATACAGATTACAGAATGCAAAATATAGAATGAAGAATATAGGAGAATATAGATTATAGAATATATAAGATTATAAATTATACAATACAGAAGATTATGGAATATAGAATGTAGGAGAATATGGAATACGGAATATAGAAGAACATAGAACGTTGACTATAGTATCAAGAATATGGAATATAGAATACACAAAAATATAGTATATGTAAAAATATAGAAAATGGAAGATTGAATATAGAACATAGCATATAGAAGAATGTAGAATACAGAATGTAGAATATAGAAGATTTTAGAATATAGAATGTAGAATATACTTTATGGAATGTAGAATACAGAAGAATATAGTATAAAGAAAAATATAGAATATACAACATAGAACATCGAATATAGAATAGAGAGTATGGAATATAAAAAAAAGGAAAATATAGAATATAGAAGAACATAGAATTTAGAATGTGGAATATAGAATACAGAGGAATTTGGAATATAGAATACAATACAGGGTATTAATAGAGAATATAGAAAAGCATAGAATAGAGATAAATATAGAATATAGAATAGAGTATGTACAAAGTACAATAGAGAATATAGAGTATAAAATATAGAATAAGGAACATAGAATATAGAAGAATATACATTACAGAATATAGAAGATTCTGGAATATAGAAGATGGAATATAAGAGAATATAGAATGTAGAATATAGTTTACAGAATATGCAATATGGAATATAGAATACTGAAATTATAAAAAAAATATAGACTATAGGAAAAAACATTGAATATAGAATACAGACAATGGAATATAGAAAAATATAGAATGTAGAATACAGAATATAAAATATAGAATAAAAAATACATAATATAGAGAATATACATTATAGCATATAGAAGATTATGGAATATAGAATGTACAATGTAAAATATACAATATAGAACAATATATGGTACAGACTATAGAAGAATATAGAATGTAGAATACAGAATACAGAAAATTATACAGAAAAATATAGAATATAGAAAAAGAACATTGAATATAGAACACAGAGTATGGAATATAGAATATAGAAAAAATAGAATATAGAAGAACATACAATGTAGAATACAAAATATAGAGCATGAAATAAAGCATAAAGAACACAGAATATAGAAGAATATAGATTATAGAATATAGAAATAATGGAATATGGAATGTAAAATACAGAATCTACAATATAGAAGAATATAGAATTCAGAATATAGAATAATATAGAATATAGAAGGAAGAATGTAGAATATGGAATGCAGAATACAGAAAATTATAGTATATAGAAAAATATAGAATATGGAAGAACATAGAATAAAGAATTTAGAATGTAGAATACAGAACATAGAATATGGAAGAATTTAAAATACACAATGTAGAATATAGAATATGGAATATAGAAGAATACTGTATGTAGAAAAATATAGAATATAGAATACAGAGTATGGGATATAGAATATACAAAAATATAGAATATAGAAGAACATAGATTATAGAATATAGAGAATTTAAAATATAGAATATGGAACACAGAACACTGAAGATAGAATACAGAATGCAAAAGAACTTTGAAATAGAAGAATATAGTGTATTCTATATTTTACATTGTACATTCCGTAATTTTCTATATTCTATATTCTATAATCTATATTCTATAGTCTTTATTCTATATTTTATATTCTATTTCTGTATTCTACATTCTACTTTCTATATTCTAAATTCTGTATTACATGTTCTTGTATAATCTATATTCTGTATTGTATAGTCTTCTACTGTGTATATTCTTCTATAATGTATATTCTATATTCTTCTGTATTCTATATTCTAATTCTTCTATATTCTCTATTCTTCCATATTGTGTATTCTACATTCTACTATATTCTTTTTCTTGTATTTTCTACAGCCTTCTCTATTCTATATTCTTCTATATTCTAAATTTATATTCAATATTCTTCTGTAATGTATATTCTATAATCCATATTCTTGTTTATATTCTTCTGTATTCTATATTCTTCTGTATTCCATATTCTTGTATATTCTATATTCTACTATTTTCTATATTCTTTTACATTCTGTATTCTATCTTCTGTGTTCTATGTTCAGTTTTCTTCTATGTACTATTTCCTTCTATATTCCATATTCTAAATTCTTCTATATTCTATATTCCACATTCTAAATTCTATCTTCTATATTCTATATTTTCCTATATCCTATAAACCATAGTCTCTATTCTATATTCGATGTTCTATGTTCTATATTCTATATTTTTCTCCATGCTATATTCTTCTGTATTCTATATTCCATATTGTATAGGCTACATTTTAAAATCTTCTATATTCTACATTCTATATTAAACATTTGCAATTTTTCTATATTCTATATTTTTCTATATTCAATCTTCTATTTTCTATATATTTACATATACTATATTTTTGTGTATTCTATATTCCATATTCTCTATACTGTACTCAACATTCTATATTCTTTTCTGCAGGACTCTCCGTTCAGGTCTATTCTTGCCTGCGGGACTCTCCGTCGGGGCCTATTCTTGCCTACAGGGCTCCTCTATTCTGGCCTGTTCTTGCCTGTGGGACTCTCTGTTCCGGCCTGTTCTCGCCTGCAGGCCTCTCGGTTAGGGCCTCTTCTTACCTGCGGGGCTCCTCTATTCGGGCCTATCCTGGCCTGCGGGACTCTCCGTCCGGGCCTATTCTCGCCTGCAGAACCTTCCGTTCGGGCCCATTCGTGCCTGTGGGACACTCCGTTCGGTCCTATTCTTGCCTGTGGGATCATTCGTTTGGGCCTATTCTTGCCCGTGGAACCTCCATTCGGGCCTAATCTTGCCTGCGGGAGCATCCTTTCATTCCTCCTCTTGCCTGCGGGGCTCTTCTATTTGGGCCTGCGCGTGCCTACGGAGCTCCGTTATTCGGGCGTGTTTGAGCCTGCGGGCCCCCGTTATTCGGGCCTGTTTGAGCCTGCGGGCCCCCGTTATTCGGGCCTGTTTGAGCCTGCGGGCCCCCGTTATTCGGGCCTGTTTGAGCCTGCGGGCCCCCGTTATTCGGGCCTGTTTGAGCCTGCGGGCCCCCGTTATTCGGGCCTGTTTGAGCCTGCGGGCCCCCGTTATTCGGGCCTGTTTGAGCCTGCGGGCCCCCGTTATTCGGGCCTGTTTGAGCCTGCGGGCCCCCGTTATTCGGGCCTGTTTGAGCCTGCGGGCCCCCGTTATTCGGGCCTGTTTGAGCCTGCGGGCCCCCGTTATTCGGGCCTGTTTGAGCCTGCGGGCCCCCGTTATTCGGGCCTGTTTGAGCCTGCGGGCCCCCGTTATTCGGGCCTGTTTGAGCCTGCGGGCCCCCGTTATTCGGGCCTGTTTGAGCCTGCGGGCCCCCGTTATTCGGGCCTGTTCGTGCGTGCGGGGCTCCGCTATTCGGCGTGTCCGCACGTGCGGGCTTCTGCTATTGGGGCCGTTCGTCAGTGCGGGGCTCCGCTCTTGGGGCCTGCTCGTGCCTGCGGAGCTCCGGCATTCGTGAGTGTTCTTGTGTGGCGGGTTCCGCTATTCGGCGTGTTCGTACGTGCCAGGCTCCGCTGTTCCGGCCTGTTCATGCGTGTGGGGCTCCTCTATTCGGGCATGTTCTTTCCTGCGGCACTCCTCTGTGCGGTCCTATTCTTGCCTTCGGGACTCTGTTCGGGCCTATTCTTGGCTACAGGAATCTCCGTTCTGGCCTATTCTTGCCTGTAGCACTCTCCATTTGGGCCTATTCTTTCCTGCGGGGCTCTCCGTTCAGGTCTATTTTTGCCTGCGGGACCCTGTTCAGGCCTATTCTTGCCTACAGGGCTCCTCTGTTCTGGCCTGTGGGAATCTCCGTTCGGGCTTATTCTGGCCTTCGGGACTCTCGGTATGGGCCTGTTGTCGCCTTCGGGACTCTCCGTTAGAGCCTATTCTTGCCTGCGGGGCTCTTCTATTCAGGCCTATTCTTGCCCGCGGGACTGTGTAAGGGCCTTTTCTTGCCTGCCTGAGTCCCAGTTCGGGACTATTCTTGCCTGCGTGAGTCCCAGTTCGGGACTATTTTTGCCTGCGGGACTGTCCTTTCAGGCTTCCTCTTGTTTGCGGGGCTCCTCTTATTCCGGCCTCTTTGTGCCTGTGGAGCTCCGTTATTGAGGCCTTTTTCTGCGTGCAGGGCTCCGCTATTTGGGCCTGTTCTTGCCTGTGGGGCTCCTCTATTAGGGGATATTCTTGCCTGTGGGACTCTCAGTTTGGGCCTATCCTTGCCTGCGGGATTCTCCATTTGGGCCTATACTTGCTTGCAGAACTCTCTGTTCGGGCCTATTCATGCCTGCGGGGCTTTCCTTTCGAGACTATTCTTGTCTGCGGGACTCTCCTTTCGGGCTTTTCCTCACCTGCGGGGCTCCGCTATTCGGGCCTGTTCATGCGTGCGGGCTACCCTATAGAACTATACGATACAGAATATAGATTATAGAAGAACATAGAATACAGAATTTGAAATATAGAAAATAGAATGTAGAATAAAAGAAAAGAATGTAGAATACAAAATATAAAATATAAAATGGAGAGTATTGATTATGGATTATAGAATATAGAAAATTATGAAATGTAGAATGTAAAATACAGAAGAATATAGAATGCATACTATAGAAGAACACAGAATGTAGAATATAGGATATAGAATATAGAATATGGAACATAGGATATACCATACGGAAAAACAGTATATAGAAAGATAAAGAATACTGAACATAGAACTTTAAATATACAATATAAAATACAGAGAATGGAATATAGAACCTAGATTATGGAAGAATATAGAAATAGAATATAAAAGAATATAGAATTTAGAATGTAGAGTATAAAATATAGAATATAGAAGAATTTGAATGTAGAATATAGAATATGGACTATAGAATATAGAGGAATATAGTATATAGAAGAACATAGAAGATACAATACAGAATATAAAAGAAAAAAGAATACAGAAAAATACAGAGTATAGAAGAATAAGGAATATGGAAAATAGGAGAATGTGGAATATAATTATAGAAGAATGTAGAATATTGAAAAATATAGAATACAGAATATAGGAAAACATAGAGCATAAATTTAGAAGATATAGGATATAGAATGCAGAATATAGAAGAATAAAGAATATAGATGATAGACTACAGAATTTAGAAGATAGAATGTAGAAAAAAATAGACTATTGGCAAATGGAATATAGGGTATAGGATATACAGTATTGAAGAATAGAGAATAAAGTAGAAAAATACAGATGACAAAATATAGAAGAATGTAGAATAGAGAGTATAAGAGAATAGATTACAGAAGAATATAGAATATAGAGATTAGAAGGTAGAATATACATAAAAAATATAGAATATAGAATTCAGAAAAAATTTAGAATATAAAATGCAGAATATAGAATATAGAAGAAAATGGAATGTAGAATGGAGAACATAGAATATGGGATAGGGAATAGAGAAGAATAAAGAATATTGAAAAATTGAGAATATAGAATGTAGACTAGAATATTGAATATAGAATTTAGAATGTACAATATGGAACATAGCAGGTAGAAGAATATAGATTACAACAGAACAGTATAGAATGTAGAATAAGAATGTAGAAGAGTATAGAATACAGAACATAGAAGAATATAAAATGCAGAATGTAGAATATAGCATATGGAATATAGAACGTAGAATACAGAAGAATATAGGATATAAAAAATATAGAACATCGAATATGGAATATAGAATACAGAGTATGGAATAGAGAATATAGAAAAATATAGAATAGACTTAAAGAATGTAGAATAGAGTATGTACAAAGTAGAATAAAGAACATAGAATACAGAAGAATATAGATTATGGAATATAGAATATTCTGGAATATAGAATATAGAATTAAATATAGAAGATGGAATATAAGAAAATATAGAATGTAGAATATAGTTTACAGAATATGCAATATGGAATATAGAGTACAGAAAATTATAAAAAATATAGAATATAGAAAACAACATTGAATATAGAATACAGACAATGGAATATAGAAAAATAAAGAATTTAGAATACAGAATGTAGAATACAGAATATAGAATATAAAACATAGAACAAAAATACATAGTATAGAGAATATACATTATACAATATAGAAGATTATGGAATATAGAATGTAGAATGTAAAATACAGAATTTACAATATAGAAAAATATATGATACAGACTATAGAAAAATATAGAGTAAAGAATGAAGAATATAGAATACAGAAAATTGTATAGAAAAATATAGAATATAGAAAAAGAACATTGAATATAGAACACAGAGTATGGAATATGTAATATAGAAAATATAGAGTATAGAAAAATATAGAATGTAGAATACAAAATATAGAATATAAAATAAAGGGTAAAGAACACAGAATATAGATTATAGAATGTAGAAGATAACGGAATATAGAATATAGACTTTAAAATACAGACTACAATATAGAAGAATATAGAATACAGAATATAGTAGAATATAGAAGGAAGAATATAGAATAGAGAATACAGAAAAATATAGTATATAGAAAAATATAGACTAGAAGTATATGGAAGAATATAGAATTTAGAATGTAGAATATAGAGTACAGAGCATAGAATATGGAAGAATTTAAGATATACAATGCGGAATGTAGAATATAGAATATGAAATATGAAATATAGAATATAGAAGAAAAGTGTATGTGGAAAAACGTAGAATGTAGAACATCAAATATAAAATACAGAGTATGGAATATAGAATATACAAAAATATAGAATATAGAAGAATATAGATTATAGAATATAGAGAATTTAAAATATAGAATATGGAACATAGAACACAGAAGATAGAATACAGAATATAAAAGAACTTTGTAAACAGAACAATATAGTGTATAGAGGATTTGGAAAAAAGAAGAATATAGAATATACATTACAGAAGAATATAGCTTAAAGAATACAGGATATAGAAGAAAATAGAATATAAATTTAGAATATAGAATGCAGAAGAATATAAAATGTACAATGTAGAATGCAGATTATACAATGCAAAGTATACAGTGAAGAATACACGAAAGTATAGATTATAAATCATACAATATAGAAAATAATGGAATATAGAATGTACAGTGTAAAATATAGAATATAGGAGAACATAGAATACGGAATATAGAAGAATATAGAATATACAAGGGTATGGGAAATACAAGAAAAAGAATATAGTAGAATGTAGAATACAGAATATTGAAGAATAGAGAATATAGAAGAATTAGGATATAGAATACAGAAGAATACAGAATATACATTATAGAAGAATGTACACAGTAGAAAACTATACAAGAAAGAATATAGATTACTGAAGAACATAGAATACAGAATTTAGAATATAGAATGTAGACTACAGAATATAAAATACAGAATAAAGACTATAGAATACAGATTGTAGAATACAAAGAATTATGGAATGTAGAATGTAAAATAGAATACAGAATGTAGACTATAGAATATGGAACATAGAATATACCACACAGAAAAATATAGTATATATAAAAATAAAGAATATAGAACATAGAACTTTGAATATACAATATAGAATACAGGGTATGGAATATAGAACCTAGAATATGTAAAAATATAGAAAGAGAATATAAAAGAATATAGAACATAGGAGAATATAGAATTTAGAATGTAGAATATAAAGTACAGAATATAGAATATAGAAAAATTTAGAGCGTAGAACATAGAATATAGAGGAATATAGTATATAGAAGAACATAGGGCATAGAAAATACAATGCAGAATATAAAAGAAAAAAGAGTATAGAGTATAGAAGAATATGGAATATGGACAATAGGAGAATGTAGAGTATAATTATAGAAGAATATAGAAAACTGACAAACAGAATACAGAATATAGGAAAATATAGAGCAAAAATTTAGAATATAGAAGATATAGGATATAGAATGCAGAATATAGAAGAATACAGAATATAGACGACAGACTACAGAAAATAGAAGATAGAACGTAGAAGAAAATAGAATATGGACAAATATGGAATATAAGGTATCGGATACATACTATTGAACAATATAGAATAAAGAAAGTAGAAGAATATAGATTACAGACTATAGAAGAATATAGAATGTAGAATAGAGAATATGGAATAGAGAATACAAGAGAATATTAGATTACAGAAGAATATAGAATATAGAGATTAGAAGGTAGAATAAATACTAAAAAATATAGAATATAGAAGAACATAGAATTCAGAAAAATTTAGAATAGAAAACGTAGAATATAGAAGAAAATGGAATATAGAATGTAGAATAGAGAACATAGAATGTGGAATAGAGTATAGAGAAGAAAAAGAATATTACAAAATTTAGAATATAGAATGTAGACTGTAGAATATTTAATACAAAATTCAGAATATACAATACAGAATATAGCAGATAGAAGAATATAGATTATAAGAGAAGAATATAGAATGTAGAATAAGAATGTAGAAGAGTATAGAATACAGAACATAGAAGACTATAGAATATAGAAGGCAGAATGTAAAATATGGAATATATAATATAGAATACAGAAGAATATAGTATATAAAAAATATTGAATATAGAACACAGAATACAGAATATGTGATATAGAATACAGGGTATGGAATAGAGAATATAGAAAAATATAGAGATAAATATAGAATAGCATATGTACAAAGTAGAATACAAAATATAGAATAAAGAACATAGAATATAGAAGAATATAGATTGTAGAATATTGAAGATTCTGGAATATAGAATGTAGAATTAAATATAGAAGATAGAATATAAGAGAATATAGAATGTAGAATAGAGTATACAGAATATGCAATATGGAAAATAGAATACAGAAAATTATTAAAAATATAGACTAGAAAAAAATAAATATAGAATAAAATCAACGGAATTAGAAAATATAGAATTTAGAAAATAGAATGTAGAATACAGAATATAAAATATAGAATAAAAATACATAATATAGAGAATATACATTATACAATATAGAAGATTATGGAATATAGAATGTAGAATGTAAAATACAGAATATACAATATAGAACAATATATGATACAGACTATAGAAGAATATAGAATGTAGAATATAGAATACAGAAAATTATAGAATATGGAAAAAGAACATTGAATACAGAACACAGGATGGAATCTAGAATATAGAAAATATAGAATATAGAAGAATATAAAATGTAGAATACAAAATATAGAATATAAATAAAGCATAAAGAACACAATATAGAAGAATATAGATTATAGAATATAGAAGATAATGGAATAAGAATATAGAATGTAAAACAAAATATACACTATAGAAGAATATAAAATATAGAAAAATATAGAATATAGAAGGAAGAATGTAGACTGGAATATAGAATACAGAAAAATATATAGAATATGGAAGAATATGGAAGAACATAGAATAAAGAATTTAGAATGTAGAATACAGAATATAGAGCATAGAATATGGAAGAATTTAAAATATACAATGTAGAATATGGAATATGAAATATAGAATATAGAAGAATATTGTATGTAGAAAAATATAGAATATAGAACATTGAATATAGAATGCAGAGTATGGAATATAGAATATACAAAAATATAGAATATAGAAGAACATAGATTATAGAAAATAGAGAATTTGAAATATAGAATATGGAACATAGAACACTGAAGATAGAATCCAGAATATAAAAGAACTTTGAAAATAGAATATAGTGTATTCTTCTATATTTTACATTCTACATTCCATAATTTTCTGTATTTTATAATCTGTATTCTATTCTATAGTCTTTATTCTACATTTTATATTGTGTATTCTACATTCTACTTTCTATATTCTAAATTCTGTATTATATGCTCTTGTATAATCTATATTCTGTATTGTATAGTCTACTGTGTATATTCTTCTATAATGTATATTGTATATTCTTCTGTATTCTATATTCTAATTCTAAACATCCCCACATAACCCTGCTCACCTGGAACCATTGATGAGAGTTTCCAGACAACTCATCTGGGGACCAACAACCCAGATACCCCAAACCCAACCACCCTGCTATCAGCAGAGCACACAGCACCCAACCCCAAAACTAGGAAGATCACCCACTGCACCCACATCCAGGGTCCAGCTGGACAGACAAACACACCACCTCAACAGAAACACCACCTATATCCTCAACAGCCCCACGAGAGACCCACACTCACACATGCAGTCATTCCTCCACCAACCCTGAGAAAGGTAGTGAGAGCATCAAAATGGCAAAATTAGAGACCAGAGCAAAACACAGGCCCAGCCTAGTTGGATATGTCAAAACAAAACAAAATTTCAGGGTTCAACAAACACACAGTAAATAAATAGATATAATAATTTCTTGATGCTTCGGAAACAACAGACAATATCAAATCACAAAAAGAAGCAGGACAAGATGGAGTCAGCAAGTGACTGAAATAAAGAACAAAAAAACTGCTGGGGGTAAGAAACAGCCTGTGAAAACACAGGCAAAACCAAGAAAAATATAGACAAAATCGAGGAAGGCACTGACAAAATGAAAGAAAGCAACAAACAAAAAACCCATTGTTGTCAAGTTGTTTACAACTCATAAAAGCGATAAAGAATGCAGGAAAACAATATAAAAATGAAACAACTAGAAACCATACAAAAACATCAACTAGAAAGCCAAAAGATTAAGAATAAAATTTCAGAAACAGACAACTCAAAAGAAGGATATAGGACCAGAATTGAAACGATGGAAGACAGATTAGTGAAATTAAAGAAAAGTCCCTTGATACCAATTTGTTTGAGGAAAAATCAGAAAAAAGAATGAAGAAATCCTAATAATTATGTGGGACACTATCAAGAGGAAAAACTTGCATATGATAAGAGATCCAATGGATGGGGCTGGGTGCAATGCAAAACACAGAGACAATTGTCAAAGTAATCCTGGCAGAAAACGTCGCTATCTATCATCATGAAAGACAAGAAGATACCCATCCAAGAAGCGCAATGAACCCCACACAGGATACAGCCCAAAGAAAGTCACCAAGACTTATAAACAAATGTGCAAATAAAAAGGACCAAAGACAAAGAATCCTGAGATCAGCTAAGGAAAAATAAAGTCACCTATCTAAACAGGGAAACCAATAAAACTAATCTCCAACTATGTAGCTAAAACCACGTAGGCAAGAAGACAGTGGGAAAACCTATATAAAAGGTTGAAGGCAAAAAAAAAAAAAAAAACCCAGTCGTCAATTCTATATTCAGTAAAACTGTCTCTCATATACAATGGCAACATTAGAATATTTCCAGATACGCAGAAATTAAGGGAATTTGTAAAAACCAGACCAAACTTACAAGAAATATTAAAGAGAGTCCTTCGAATAGAGAACCAAAAACATTAAACAATAATCTGATATTTGGATGCAGGACAGACCACCCAGATACCAACCCAAATAAAGAATTTTAAAAATAAAGCTAAAAGGCTAAAAACAGGGAACCAAAGACATCAATATGTAAATGATGACACCAAAACAAAAAAGAGGGAATAAATGGTGTAGTTATAGAACTTTCATATGGAGAGGAAGCCAAAGCGATATCAATAAATAAAAGACTGTTTTAAACTTAGGAAGATAATGGTAAATTTCAAGGTAATAACATAGAGGCGGTCTGGTGGTGCATTGGTTAAGTGCTCGGCTGCTAACCAAAATGTCATTGCACTGAAAGTCTTAACTAAAGAAATCTAGAAAGAGAAAGAAATAAAGGACATCCAAATTGGAAGGAAGAAGCAAAATTTTCCCTATACACAGATGAAATGAACCTATACATAGAAAACTCCAAGGATTCCACAAAAAAACTACTGGAACTAATAGAAGGATTCAGCAAAGTAGCAGGGTACAATATCAACATATAAAAAATCAGTTGGATTCCTCTACATCAACAAAGAGAACTTCAAAAAGTAAATCACAAAAAGAATGCCATTTATAATAGCCCCCCAAATGATAAAATACTTGGGAATAAATCTGACCAGGGATATAAAAGACCTATACAAAGAAAACTACAAAATGCTACTGCAAGAAACCAAGAGACCTATATAATTGGAAGAAAAAAAATGCTCATGGATAGGAAGAGTCAACACCATAAAAATGTCAATACTACCTGAAGTGATCTACAAATACAATGCAAGACCGATCCAAATTGCAACGGCATTCTTTAATGAGATGGAAACACTAATCACCAACCCAATGTGAAAAGGAAAGAGGCCTTGGATAAGTTAAGTGCTACTAAAGAAGAACAAGGTAGAAAGAAGGCCTCGCACTACTGAATCTCAGAACCTACTATACAGGCATGGCAATCAAAACAGACTGGTATTTGTACAACGACAAACAGACCGATGGAACAGAATTCAGAACACAGATGTAAATCCATCCAGCTATGGGCCGCTGATTTTTGATGAAGGACCAAATTTTGTTAAATTGGGAAAAGACAGTCTCTAACAAATGGCACTGGCAAAACTGAATGTCCATCTGTAGAAAAAATGAATCAGGACCCATACTTCACATCATAAACAAAAACTAACTCAAAATGGATCAAAGACCTAAATATAAAACCTAAAAAAAATAGGATTTCATTTTACTTGTTTCAGCAATCAACATCCATGGAAGCAGCAGTGGGCAAATCTGCTACAAAAGACCTCCTTAAAGTGTTAAAAAGCAAGGACGTCACCTTGAAGACTAAGGTGCCCCTGACCCAAGCAATGAAAGCTGGATGATGAGTAAGGAAGACTGAAGAAAAATTGGCATCTGTTGGTGAAGAATATTGAATATATCATGATGTGCCAAAATAAGGAACAAATCTGCCTTGGAAGAAGTACAGCCAGAATGCTCCTTAGAAGCAAGGATGGTGAGACTTCATCTCATATACTTTGGGCATGTTGTCAGGAAGGATCAGTCTCTGGAGAAGGACATCATCCTTGGTAAAGAATAGGGTCAGTGAAAAAGAGGAAGGCCCTCAACAAGATGGACTGACATGGTGGCTGCAACAATGGGCTCACGTACAGCAATGATCGTGAGGATGGCACAGGATCGGGCAGTGTTTCCTTTTGTTGTGCATAGGGTGGCTATGAGTCAGAAATGACTCGAGCACACCTAGCAAAAACAACAACAATAAGGAGATAGAAATTATAACAAAGTACCGAATACAAATTAACATTAATCTTTCTCAAACTCTTGCAAAAGAAAATAGTAGGGAACACTTTGTAACTGATTCTATGATGACATAATCACCCTGATACCAAAGCCAAAAAAAACCACAATATCCCTTATGAATATGAATGCAAATCTTCAACAGAGTACTAACAAACCAAATCCAGCAGCAAAATACTAGCAAACCAAACATAGCAGCATATTGAAAAGACTATAAACCACATCCCAGTGGAACTTATCCCACAAATGCAAGAGTTGTTAAGCATAAATATCAATTAATTAAGAAAATGAAGGAAAAATGAATTGGTTAATGAATGCAGAAACATCATTTGACAAAATCCAAGACCCTTTCATAATAAAATCACTCAAACTAGAAATGTAAGGAAACTACATGTATCTGATTAAGGACACTTATGAAATACCCACAGCTAACATCACATGCACTGGTGAAAGACTACAAGTTTTCCCCTAACATCAGGAACAAGACAAGGATGCCTGATTTCATAACTCTTATTCCACATTTTTCTGGAAATACTAGACAGAAAAGTTAGGCTAAAATTTTTTTTTAAAGGCATTTGAATTTGGAAAGAAGTAAAATTTTTCCTATTCAAGATGACAAGATCTTATACATAGAATATCCTAAGGAATTCTCTCTCTTTCTCTCTCTCACATACACACACCCACAAATATACAATACAAATAAAAAACAAAAAGAAACTATTAGATTTAATATACAAAGTCAACAGAATGGCAGGATATCAGATCAACACACAAAAATACAGTTCTGGAAAGCCAAATTGTTATTATTTATCTGTTTATCTATTTATCCATCTATTTATTGATTTGTTGATATAGCTATCTCTTTATCTACTTATTCATCTATTCATTCATTCATATGTCTGTCTTTCTGTGTGCCTGTCCATCCAACCATCCATCCATCCATCCATCCATCCATCCATCCATCCATCCATCCATCCATCCATCCATCCATCCATCCGCCCGCCCACCCACCCACCCGCCCATCCATCCATCCAGTTCATTCATTTATTTATCTCTCTCTCTCTGTTTACTTATTACCCTTTTGAGCTTCACATTTCTTCAACACCAAACTTCAAATTGACCTGGATTTTAAGGGAAAAAAGATGTCAATGACTTCTTAATTATGCCTATGGGAAAAACTGATTCACTTGATTAGTTTTCTTCATGACACGTTTGCTTTAAATCTACTTTACTTCTCATTCAGCTTGATCCAAAAAAAATTGGATGATCTTTTTTTTCTTTTTTTTCCTTATTTGTATGAATTTAAAGAGCTTAAATTTGGAGGAAAAGAGACTTAATGATTCTCTCTTGGTTCACTATTTGGGCCCAAGCACCCATGTGTATAGACTCAGTGCTTCTCAGGTGGTGGCAAAAACATTCATTTGCCCTGTGTTGGCTATTAGGTAGGAAGGCTGCCCCTGGCTGGAAGGAGGTCAGCCCTCAACAGTGATCATGTTGTTGGGAGAGTCTTTGAACCTGAGCAGAGAGAGCAACTATATTTATAGAGTTTATTTAAGTAATTCTCAGTGCAGAGAGTTTGTTCTATTTTTGTTTGTTGAGTTTTTAGTAGAACCATGTAACATGGGGGTGTAGAAAGCTGTTAAAAGGATTTGTGTCTGTGTTTTAGCAAAGCAATGCAGGTGATGTTTCCATCCCTGAATCTTAGTTTATGTAAAATAATAATCAAAAAAGCAGTAAAAACAGCAGCATCAATAATAATCATCATTAAAGCTGTTTGTTGAGTGTTTGCAGCATTCTGGACAATGTTGTAAATTGTTTGCATGTGTTAACTAATTTACTTTTTAATAAACAATATTAGTGGTAGATGCTATTACCAGTAACACTTGAAAGTTAATAATTAATACCTGAATCAAGAGAGCAAATACCTTCTTACGTGTCCAGGCCCCTTCCAAGATCATATTGATTTTGTATTTGCATTTTTGTTTTCTGGTTCTAAAATCAAGTGCCAAAAACTGCACAAGTTTCACATTATTCAAAATTTACAAATGTCACCTTGATATTCTAGGTATATTTCCAGCAGTGAACAAAAGTGAGGCAAGTGTTGACCATTCATAGGACTCAATTCTTCAGTTAAACTCTGAGATTTGGTTTCCAGAATGCTTATGTTTTATCCTATGACTGACTCAACGATTGTTTGACGACTGGAGTTTCTTTGTAAGGTGTTTTAGAGAATAATGAGATAAAATATTTCAAATTAAGAAGTAATTATGTTATAAATTATAATTGAGGAAAAATGAAGATAAGAACTTACTGATGTGACTTACATCTCTGTCTGTGTGTGATAGAGTTAACCTACGTATTTTCTCTCTAAACTCTGACCTACATCACCTTTCTTTTTAAGTTATTGCACATTTCTGTTTCCTACTTGAGCACAGCAGCTGTCTTACGTCATCCCGTGGAATTAGGTAAGAGAATTGACTGGTTAAAATCTCACTTTAATTTTTCCAGATTAAATATATCTCATTCAAATAGAACAAATGTAAGTGGGCATCATGCCAAAATCTAAATTCCTGTCTATGAATTTGGAGACATTTAAACCTTAGGGGCTGAAACATTTATATTGGATCTGTGGACTTCCAGAAAGCTGAGTCTCTTACTTCTATGGTCAAGCCAACTTGTTTATTTTGAGAATAAAATTATTGCAGTATTTAACATAATATCTCCTACATTATATAATTCTCAGTATTGCATGCATATTTTGTACAGAAAAAAATCAAATTAAATGTTAGTTCGTTACTAATTACGTGGAGTCTAAATCTACACGCATATTTTAAAGGTAAAATAGAGTTAACTGGTTTTTCTTTTTTTAACATTCAGTTAAGATTCATTATTTGATTTGTTTTTCACTCGAACAAATATATTTTGAGCCTTGGCCCTTTGTTCTTTTTTTTTTTCTCCCAGGAGTATAGATACTAAAGATACTAGGCCTCATAAAATATCACCTACAATTTCTACAATGTGCTTAATTGTGGGCTAGAGACCTAGTTCCCCCAGAAGGCCTCTGAGAAACAAAATATGAATTCCACCATGATTAGGCAGTCAGCCCATTTCTATCAAGAGGTTGAAAGCCTCATATAAGGATGAGAAAATGAGTTTGAACATTTCTTTTTTTATTAAAATTTTTCATGGTAAATGATTGAAGGCTTATTGTCCGAGGCAAAACAAAAACAAAGGCAATCTTGCATACTCGTAGTGTGGTAACGGTTCCTGAAATGTGTTTCAGATTAGAGGTTTCTACAGTTTTGGGTTCCTTTTCAAATCTATTTCTCTGCCACCCCGTAGAGGTGCCAAATAAAGTAGCTTGATTATTCATAATATATGCAGTTTGTCTCTGTGACTCTTTGATATATATAACCAACAAACAATATAATTTAACTTAAAACTTTGCGAAAGACGGACTTGCTGTGAGTATGTAACACTATCCCCAAGTGGGGTGACAGGGAAATCTATTTAATTTTGCAGACCCCTTCCCCAGCTTCTTACCTAATGTTTCATTTCAAATAAAATTTCCTGGGAAAATGAAACATATCTCTATATGAGACACTATATATCTCAACTGAAATAAGTTTTAAAATTAATTACTTTATATCTGGAAAAGAATGTGGATGTCTACACATCTAATGAAGAAGAATGTGCTTTTCAATGCAGTAGTTTATTCTTCAGTTTTAAAAACATGACCCGCTGGATGTGAGCAGTCTCCTTCATAACAACAACAATTCAAATTTCAAATAGCTGTTTTAGGCCACTAATTACTCTGAATTTAACCTAAAATATTACAATACCTCGGAGACTTTACTACAATTCATATCAAAAAATCAATATACAACTAATCTCAGGGACACTATTTACAGGAATTTGTTTTATTTGATAAATTATGTAGAGTGGATTGTATTGTTTTTTTTGCACACTCATTTCCTTGATTTGCATGATATCTGGGCTGCCCAAATTATTCAGATTACATTTGAATGATTTCTGCAAAAATGAGTATCAAGGTAAGTTATGTGAGATTGATTTGACCATACATTGAATTGAAATTTTCTTGGGGTGGCAATCACAAAGGAGCAAGGTGAGAGACATTTCTTGGTAAGGTGAGATAAGGGTTAGGGTTTGAAGGTCCAATGCAACCCCTACTGGGCAGCATGGCCCTGCAGCTATCACTCATAGTCTTGATTGGGGTGGAAAAAACATTTCTTTCTTATTTTTGCCTTACCACTTTGCATTATGCTTAGGACATAGTCATGTTCAGGAATATTATTAGAAAGGTGAAAGGTTGTAAACTGTGTAAAGTATTTCAAGCAATACAAACACCTGTTAAGAAACTTATGCAGTGGTATTAAAATATTTTGTAAATTGTTTTATTTTTAGTGAAATATATATGCTTATATGCATATGTATATATGTGTGTATATAATGTGTAACTGTCTAGTTTTCATAACCGATTTTGAATATATGCACATTATCTCAACAAGTTGATGTTTTTAGTTCATTTCTCCATTTTTATCATGTACCCTTCATTTCAAATTTCTCCTGTATGTTTAGTGTATTTCTATAAATTACACAAGAAAAATTCTTAATATGAAACTGTTAGTTAAAAAAAAAAGTGGTTTCCATCAAGTCTATTCTGACTCAAAGCTACCCTGTAGGACAGAGCAGAACTGCCCAGTATGGTTTCCAAGGAGCCGCTGGTGGAATCGAGCTGCAAACCTTTTGGTAAGCGGCCCTAACTCAACGACTGCGACAGGTATGAAAATGATCAAATGTCGTGAGAAATGATTAGCAAGTTTTGAAAAGATCTACCGTGTTTTACCAAAACTATGCTACTGCATATCTGATAACGTTGCTCACAACATTTTTGGCCTAATAATTTAATAAAGTTGTTTTGTTTAACTAGGTTTTAATATTTTTGGATTATTTCTTTATTTTAAGCCTTCTATTTCATTTTTGATGTATCACTTATTTGTATATTTTTTTTCTGCTTAGCTATTTTCATTTTTATTATTAATTTTTGGTAAACTGGATTTTATTTGTGATATTAAAATTTTTTATTTATTCTAAGAATTTAATTTGGGTTCTTGTTTAGATTTATAATTCTTTACATGAAATTTTTTGGGGTAAAAACTACAAAATAACGACCCCCACCTGATGAAATGGGCATTCCAATAGATTGGAAATTGTTGCCAGTGTTCCTGTTTTCTTTTTTATAAGTAAATTTTTCCTTCCATATATATGTTTATATTACTTTGTCATTCAAAAATTTATACACGATTTTTTTCATGGCATTGGCTGCAATCCCTATTGTGTCAGCACTCTCCCCCTTTCCACGCCACATTCCCACATTCCATTTGCCCAGATTTCCTGTCCCTTCCTGCCTTCTCCTCGCTGTTTTTTGGCAGGTGTAGCCCATTTGATGTCATATACTGTTCGTTTTATAGGCCTGTCTTACCTTTGGCTGAAAGGTAAACTTCAGGGGTGGCTTCAGTTCTGAGTTAGAAGGATCTCCAGGGGCCATAGTCTCCAGGGTTCTGCTCTGACTGGGATTACAACAGAGAGTCCTGGACAGAGTGGGAGAAAATGTAGAACAAACGATCAAATTCACAAAAAGAACAGACTTCTCTACATATTTTATTGAAGGAGCCCTGGCTGTACAGTGGTTAAGCACTGGGTTTTAACCCAAAGGTCAGGGGTTGGAACCTACCAGGAACTTCAAGGAAGAAAGATGTGGCAGCCTGTTTCTATAAAGATTAACCCACTGCCATCCAGTAGATTCCAACTCATAGTGACCGTATAGGACAAAGTAGGTTTTGAAGGCAGTAAATCTTTACAGGAGCAGACTGCCACATCTTTCTCCCTCAAAGCACCTAGTAGGATCACACCACCAACTCTTCTGTTATCAGCCAAACACATAACCACAGCACAAACAGGGCTCCTTTTGTACTGATTGTAGCTTTAGAAATCCTATGGGGCAGTTCTGCTCTGCCCAAGGGATCACTATGAATTGGAATTGACTCCAAGGCAATGGGCAGAGTATATAATTTATTGACGATATATAGTCATATAATAATTATATAACTTCTATAAACCCACTGCCATGGAGTCAATTGCAACTCATAGTGACCTTATAGAACAGAGTAGAACTGCCCCGTAGGGTTTCCAAGGCTGTAAATCTTTACAGGAGCAGACTGGCACATCTTTCTCCTCCTGTTCAGCAGCTGGTGGGTTCCAACTACCGCCTGCCTTTCAGTTAGCAGCTCAGTGCTAAAATCACTATACAGAATCAAGACTCCTGATAACTTCTACAGCTATTGTATTCTTACTTTCCTGTTTTTCTATCACGCCCAATTATCACGCTATTTCATCACATTTATATCCATAAAATTTTACATGTTGTATTTCCTCCTCTTCATTCTCTGATCAACATTTTTTTTTTAATTTTTATTTCTAACTCGATCATTTTCTTTCAAATTTTTATTAAAAAATTGCATCATGGTCTGAAATATATAACCTATCTTAAAATTTAGATTCTATTTACATAAATTGGTTTACAGTGAACTAGCTTGCAATGACATTTATTTTGTCCTTTCAGTTACATGTGTTTGCATTTGATATTTTTAAAACATAAGCCAGTTTTTTGGATAACCATATTTAAATAATATTTTATTATCATTGAGTATTGTTATTACTAAGGTGAAAATTTTTAAGAATGTTAAAAATATAATGTATTAGAATGTCGCTAACTATTAATTTAATTTATACAATTTATCGAACACTTTTAGCAAGTTAAATGTTTTTCATTTATTAGGTTTTCAAAAACAGTTAAGCTTTTAAATAGAAAATTTTTTTTTCTTTTTTGTGTTGTTATTTTTATTTGTCATATTCTATTTCATGGGTTAGAACATTCAAAAAAATCATAATGTTGTTAGAATAAGTCTTTGTTTTTTTCTGAATTATACAAACATCCATCATTATTTTATATCACTGTGTTTGCAGTTTTAGAGAAAAGCACTGTTCTTTGAGAAAGGCCTATAATGAAGAAAGACTGTTCAATAGGATCAAAGCTTTTTAGAATATATGAAATGTGTGTAGTATCTTTCCTATATAACTTAATGATATGATTACTTATAGTCAAATGTGCCTTAGTTTATACCAACTTGGCTGACTATAGATAATGTTAAAAACCAAATTTCTACAAGATTAGGTTTGTATATGAACCCATAAGTTTAACTTGCAATTTATGAATGGGAAGTTTCAGACAAGAGCTTTCTAATTCATGAATAGCAACTACAGGTTATGAGTTCTTATACAAATTTAATTTTGTAAAAATTTTGTTTTTAACAGTTCTGGTGATAGGGATGGGATTAATGGAACGTTTTGAACTAGGTTAAGCTCAGCAGGCAAGTCTTAATTGGTTAACTCACATTTTGGCTTCTGGAAAGGTCAGGCATTTGTAGGAACTAGACTTAGGTTTGGTTTGCTGATGTGGGGCTTAGCATAAGTGACTGCACCTTGAACCAAGTATAGTCAGGTCAACAGTAAATAAAACTTTATGATAGATCATTGAGTTCTGTATGCTAGAATTGTATTTATATTTGCATGTATGTATAATCAACAGTTGGTATTGTCAATTAATTTTCATATTTGTCACACTTTATATTAAAGCTGACTAGTTTTTACTGAAAATAATTTTAATTTCTCAACTTCGTTGAGCAATATTTGTAATAACAATTACCTAAAACTTTCAAATTTTAATGGGGCATCAATACCTTTTGACTCCATATCTCAACTGAGGAGCAAGTAATAACATTTTACTAACTGACATTTCATCCAAGTGCAGTTTAAATGTAAATTTCCCCTATTAATATAAAAGGACCAAGTCAAATTCAAAATGCCATTCTTGACATGTTCCTTGAGTTAAACTTAGATTAATAATTGCTAACGTAACATTTTAATGTTTCTTTCTCCAGCCCTTCTTAAAGGTCTTGCATATTTGTTTTTTGCCTGGGCAACAAATTTCCACATACAATTACAGATATTATAGAAATAATCACCAATTCATTTACAAGGGTTGTAGTATTCCTGACATACAAATGGTAATATAACATTTATTACAACCTATAGCCAATATAATTTCAAAATTGAGAAATGGAGAAAGAAATTGTTTTTGTAAGAATATTATACCATATTTGAACATCACTGTCCTGTTTAATTATTTAAATGAATGGAGTGAAAGATTTTTTTTTTCATACCAAGTAAGCACATCTCCAATCTCTCATCTTGAAGATATTTAAAAGGGGAGAAAAAACTCATGTTGGCAAATCATCTAAATTTTTATTTCCAGATAATATTTTTTTTTTTCCAAATTGGCCGTTGCTCAACAGACACAGATTCAGTGCATAGAAACAGGGGGAGAAATAGTCACCTAAAGTGATTCAAGGAAATTCTACTGCATTTAATAATCATTTTGTTTTCTTTTGAAGGACATTCAATGTTGTTTACTTTGAATTTTCAGATATTGTCTGCTTTATTTTTATTTAAGCTATGAAGACAGAAAATCAAACTTTTGGAACAGAATTTATACTTCTTGGCTTTTTCCAATATGGCCAAATGAACACTGTCCTCTTTGTTACCATTGTGGGCCTCTTCTCAGTGACTTTGATGGGGAATATCATACTGATCCACCTCATCCGATTGGACACTCCACTCCACACTCCCATGTACTTCCTCCTCAGTCAGCTCTCCTTCATTGACATGATGTACATCTCCACCACGGTACCCAAGATGGCAGCAAACTTCCTGTCAAATAGTAAGACCATTACTTTTTTAGATTGTAAGATTCAAACCTTTGTGGTTTTGACCCTTGGTGGAACTGAAGCTCTTCTTCTTGGTTTCATGTCTTAGGATAGATATGTAGCGATCTGTCACCCTTTACATTATCCTGTGCTCATGAGCAAGACGATCTGTTTGTCCATGGTCACATGTGCATGGGCCAGTAGTTCTATCAATGCTTTAATACATACATTGCATGTATTTCAACTTCCATTCTGTACATCTCGGATCATTAACCACTTTTTCTGTGAAGTTCCATCTCTAATGCCTTTGGTGTGTCAGGACACCTCCTAGTGTAAGTATACCGTCCTCTTTAGTGTCCTTATCGTTCTGCTACTACCATTCATGGCCATTCTGGCTTCCTATGCCCGGGTGCTTATTGTGGTATACCAGATGAGCTCAGGTAAAGGGCAGACAAAAGCCATCTCCATGTGTTCCTCTCATCTGATTGTGGCAAGCCTATTCTATGGGACTGCTCTCTCCACCTATACAAGACCACACACCTTGCATTACCCTGAGGAAGATAAAGTGGTGGTGGTATTTTACAGTATCATTACACCTCTTCTGAACCCATTTATCTACAGTCTGAGGAATAAGGAGGTCATGGGGGCTAGGAAAAGAGTTTTGGGAAAATAGACATTTGTACAGAAAATATGACTTTAGGAACCCTTTATAGTTTGAGACTGAACAACATGATTTGATTAGCCTACCGTCTAGAGAGATGTAAGCTCAAAGAAATGTTTACAAAATAAATAATTAGACAAATGCCTTCATTTCTCCTCTCTTCAGAAATAACTAAATCACTACTATTGGAACTGGATTGATTTACAATGTATAAGCAAGAGAATGGTTGCCATTATCTACGTTGTTTATCTTCTAAAGCAGTAGATTTAGTACCTATAAACACAATACTCCTATGTCATAGCAAATGTTTTTTCTTCTTTAATTTGCTGAAATAAAATGCATAGAAAATATAATTTATTGCAAAATGCGTAATACCTAGATAATATATATGATGACCAAACTGTAGTATAGAGCAGATTTCATATATCCACTCATTCTTTCATTCATTGAACAAAAGTTTTAATGCTTTAACTTTGTATGTGACGCAATTATAGGCACTGGTGATATGGGGTTGAGCAGTATAAAACTGAAATAAATGTCTGCTCTCTTAAAGTTTACATTTCATTGTGAGGTGAAAGACAATATATAAAATTAATGCATAAATTGTACAGTATATCAAAAAGTATTAATTGCCATGAAGAAAAACTAAGTGGAAAATTGGAATAGGGAAACTAAAAGATGTTTGCAATTATAAGTAAAATAGAGAAGGGAGAAACAAGAATGTGACAATTTGTCAGACTAAAAGGAGTTAAGGAAGAGAATCAAGTGGACAACTGAGGAAAAGTGTTCTGGGAAAAGCAAAGAGCAAGTGAGAACTTCCGTGATGGGAACATGCCCTGCATAGTCACAAAAGATCAAGGAGTAAATTGATGAGACTTAGGCAATAGGTAGATGTAATGGGGCCAGAACATGTAGTATAAATTAGATCAGTATGAGGATTCTGGATTTTAACCTAAAATGCTGGGCAACCATTGCTGAGTTGTGAGTATAGAATTGATGTGAACACAAGGAGGCCATTACAGTGGCCCAGTTGTGACAAAATATGGCCTTGGATCGAAGTGATATTAGTGGTGGAGCAAAAACTGGCCAGATTCAGGAGACTGGGAGAAAGCAGATATTTGAGTTTTGTGGACACATTGGGATATGAAATGCTACAAAATAAGAGGCATTCAGAATTGGGCTAAGACTTGGACTAAATAATTGGAAGTATGGAGTTGTCATCATTATAGTTCGGGGGAAGCCACAGGTGGAACGTTTTCATCATTCAGCATCTCTTGTGCTACTTTCATGTTGACCTCTTGGCCCCACAAACGCAGTCATTATTCTGACTTCTATCACCATTAAATAGAAGCTCTTATTTCTCATCACCATTGGGTAGAAACTTTGGAATCAGAAAAAAAAAAGTTCACTTTGATATCTGGCTTCTTTCAGTCAACATATTTAAAAGATTTAACCATATTTTTGTGTGTCTCTGTAACTCCATCATTTATATTACAAAGCTGCATTCCATTGTATGGCTCCTGAGCAATTGTTTCCGTTCTGATGCAGGAAATGTTTGGCTATCATGAATAAAACTGCCATAAAACTTCGTGCACAAATGCTTTTTGAGAACATATTAACTGAATTATCTTGTATATACATCAAAGATTGAAATTGCTTGGTCATATTTTAAGTACATGTACAGCTATGAATGTGTTATTGCAATGTGGGTTTAATCATTTGTATTCCATTCAGCAATACAAGAGAAATTCTTAGAGTCTAATTGTTGATAATAAATAATGCAGTGACTTGCTAAACTACCTGGCACTAAATATAAAATTGGATATAAGCCATGACCATAAAATCCAACCAGTGCTCAAACAGTGCATGAATAATGGTATTGGAAGAAAGTATACATTTTCTGTGAAATATTTAAGATAATCACTGACAAGATTGTTTTTAATCCATTGTCAATAATTTTAATAATTATGGTTTGTAATTCACAATTTTCAGTTTTCCACAACAGCAACAACAAAATATTAGGCATGCAAATAAACAGGAGCACATGGCTCATTCACAGGAAAAAATAAATAAATTTGAAACAATCCCTGAGTCAACTCAGATATTGGAATTACTAGAGAAATAATATAAATAAACTGTATTAAATATGTTCAAGGTGCTAATGGATACCATGTACAAAGGACTAAAGGTAACCAGTAAAATAATGTCTTAACAAATAGAGACTGCCAATAAGGAGATAGAAATTATAAAAGGACACCATATAGAAATTAACAATAATCTTTCTCAAACTCTTCCAAAAAATAGAAGTCAACTCATTCTAGAATGACATTATCACCCTGCTACCAAAGCAAAAAAAAAAATAAAATAAATCACAATGTACCTTATGAATATGGATGCAAATTGTCTATAAAATACTAACAAACCAAATTCGGCAGCAAATTGCAACAAAATACTAGCAAACCAAATAGGGCAGCATATTGGAAGGACTATACACCACGACCCAGTGAAACTTATCCCATAAATGCAGAAGTGGTTAAACATAAGTATCAATTAATTAAGAGAATGAACAAAAATGATTATATTAATTGATGCAGAAAAATCATTTGACACACTCCAGTACCCTTTCAGAATAAAATCTCCCAACAAACTAGAAATGTAAGGAAACTGCTTGTATCTGATTAAGGACAGTTATGGAATGCCCACGGCTGACATCACACACATTGGTGAAAAAGTAAAAGTTTTTCCGTAACATCAGGAACAAAACAAGGATGCTTGACTTCACAACTCTTATTCCATATTATTACGTAAATACTAGCCAGAAAAGTTAGGAAAAAAAAAAAAATAGGAAATGGCATTCAAATTTGAAAAGAAGTAAATTTGTTCCTGTTCAAATGACATGATCTTATATACAGAATATCCTAAGAAATACTCTGGGCTCAAGCATAACAATGATTGTGAGGATGGCACAGGAAGGAGGAGTGTTTCCTTCTGGTGTACATAGGAGTCGCTATGAGTCAGAACAAAGTTGACATCACCTAACAACAACAACAAAGAATACACACACACACACAACAAACCAACAAAAACAAAAATAAACTATTAGATTTAATATACAAATCCAACAAAATTGCAGGATGTCAGATGAACACACAAAAATCAGGTTTTGACTAGAGCTCTGGAGAACCAAACTTGATATCTCTGCTTATTTGGTTATTCATTCATTCATTTATCTCTCTCTATTCTGGAGAACCAAACTTGATATCTCTGCTTATTTGGTTATTCATTCATTCATTTATCTCTCTCTATTTATTTACTGATTACTCTCTTATACTTCAGATTTCTTCAATACCAAACTTTAGGTCTTTGAACCTTATCAGAGAGAGTGACTGTATGTACAGGGCTTATTTTAAGTAATTCTCCCTGTAGATACTTTGTTCTAGTTTTGTTTATTTTTCTCTTGAAACTTTAGTAGAACCATGTCACACTGGGATGGGGAAAGCTTTTAGAAGGATTTGTGTCCACATTTGAGCAAAGCAGTGGAGGAGATGCTTCCATCCTTGAATCAATCTTAGTTTGTGTAAAATAATAATCCAAAAAGGCAGTAAAAACGGCATCATCATTAATAATCATCATTAAAGCTAATATTTATTGAGGGCTTACAGCATGCTGGACAACATTGTAAGTTGTTTGGCCCCTGAGAGATATCTCTCTTTTTATGCCACAGGAAGAGTTCTAGGTTTTCATGTTCTCTCAAAGTAGCTGACAACTCTCTGTGTATAATACACTTAAATATTTTTCTCACACAATATCAAGTGATAATAAAACAATAACAACAAGCACCACTTAAAGGTATCAAACCTAACTTCAGAGGTAGATTTTCATTGAAACTTAAGAAACTTGAACTGCAGATCCTCTCACCTGTGCAGGCCTCTTCCACAGTCATATCAATTTTATATTTGTATTTTTGCTCTCTTGTTCTTAAAGAAAATGCCAGAAACTGTACAAGTTTCACAGTATTTAAAACTTACAAATGTCACTTCGACATTCTAGAAATCCTTCCACAAGTGACTGAATGTGAGGCAAATGTTGACTATTCATAGGACTCAATCGTTCAGTAAAAATCTGAGATTAGGGTTCCTAAACACCTGTGTTTCCTCCTAAAACTGACTCAGTGATTGTTTGGCCCCTGGAGTTTTCTTTGGAAAGTGATTTAGAGAATAATGAGACAAAATATTTCAAATTAAGGAATAATTATTATAAATTATAATTTATGAATTATAAAATAACATATATATCATAATTGGAGAAAAATGAAGATAAGATCTTACGATGTGACTTACATCCCTGTCTGTACATGAGAGAATAAACCTGTGTATTTTTTTCCCAAAATCTAACCCACATCGAGTTTCTTCTTAAGCCATTGCAGTTTTTCTTTTCCCATTCTTGAGCACAGCAGCTATTTCATGTCATCCCACAGAATCAGGTAAGGGAATTGACTGGTTAAAATTTCAACTCACTTCAATTTTTACAGATTAAGTACATCTCATCGAAATAGAACAATGTTATTGAGCACCATGCCAAACTCTAAATTCTAATCTACACGTGGGCACTTTAACCCTTAGGGATTACAGCATCTGTATTTGATCTGTGGACTTTCAGAAATCGGAGTCCCTTACTTCCATGGCCAAGCCAACCTTCCTATTTTGGTAATAAAATTATTGCAAAATTTAGCACATTAATAATATCCTCAGTATTTCATGCATATTTTGTATAGAAAAAAATCAAACTATACATTAGCTGATTACTATATGGAGTCAAAATCTACATACATATTTTAAAGGTTAAATAGTTAACTTTTTAAAAAAAATTTTAAAGCAATCGGCTAATATCAATTATTTGATTATTTTTTTTCACTTGAACAAATATATTTTGAGGCTTGACCCTTTGTTCATTTCCCTCCCTCCCCCCAGGAATGCAGACACCAGGACTAATAAAATATCACTTGTAATTTGTACAATGTGCTTAATCACGGACTACAGGTCTAGTTTTCCCAGAAGGTCTCTGAGAAACAAAATATGAATTCCACCCTGATCAGGCAGCCAGCCTGTGTCCACCGAGAGGTTTAAAGTCTATATAAGGACGAGAAAATTAGTTTGAACATTTGATTCTTTTTTCTACTAAATTTTTTCATGGTAAATGATTGAAGACTTATTTGCTGAGGCAAAAAAAAAAAAAGCAATCTGCAAGCTCATAGAATGGTAACACTTCCTAAAATGTGTTTCAAATTAGAGATTTCATAGCTTTGGATTTCTTTGTGAATTTATTTTTCTGTCATCCTGTAGAAGTGTCAAGTAGCTTGATTTTCCTAATACATGCAGTTTTGTCTGTGACTTTTTAATATATATGACAAACAAATAATATAATTTAACTTAAAAATTTTTGAAAGACAGACTTGCTGTGCCTCTCTAATACTGTGCCCAAGTGGGGTGACAGGAAAATCTTTTATGTAATTCTGCAGATCCATTTCCCAACTCCCTGTTTAATGATTTATTAAAAAAAAAAAAAGTCTTCTAGGAGAATGAAACAGATCTCTATATGAAAGATGATATATCTCAATTAAAATAAAATTTTAAAATATTTTTTATATATGTAAAATAATCTATATGTCTAACTGGAAACCCTGGTGGCGTAGTGGTTAAGTGCTACAGCTGCTAACCAAGAGGTCGGCAATTCAAATCTGCCAGGCGCTCCTTGGAAACTCTATGGGGCAGTTCTGCTCTGTCCGATAGGGTCGCTATGAGTCGGAATCAACTCGATGGCAGTGGGTTTCTAATGAAAAAGAATATGGTTTTCAACACGGTGGCTGATTTTTCAGTTTTAAAAACATGGCCTGCTAGCGGTAAAGCAGTCTTGTTCATAATAACAACCATTCAGATTTCAAATAACTCTTTTGGGCCATTTATTACTCTGAATTTAACCTACAATGTTATAATACCTTGAATACTTTGCTACAATTCGTGTCAAAAAGATCAATATACAACTAATCTCAGGGACACTATTTAAAGGAATGTGTTTTATTTGAAAAATTATGTAGAGTGAATAGTATTTTTCTTGCAGGCCCATTTCCTTTGATTTGGGCAATTTCTGGGCTGGCTAGATTATCCATATTACATTTGGATGATCTCTGCAAAAATTGAATATCCAGGTATGTTATCTGAGATTAATTTGGCCATATATTGATTTTAAATTTTCTTGGGACAGCAATCACAAAAGAGCAAGGTAAGAGACGTGTCTTTGTAAAGCGAGAAAAGGGTAGGGTTTGAAGGTCCAGTGCAATCCCTACTGGGCAGCATGGCCCTGGAGGCATCACTAGTAGTCTTGACTGGGGTAGAAAAAAATGTTTCTTATTTTTGCCTTGCCACTTTGTATTATGCTCAAGGCATAGTCATATTCAACAATATTATTGGAATGGTGAAAGGTTGTAAACTATTTCAAGCGATACAAATTCGTGGTGAGAATCTTTGCAGTTGAATTAAAATATTTTGTAAATTGTTTTATTTCAAGTGAAATACATATGCATACATGCATGTGCATATATATTTCTATATATAATGTGTAGCTGTCTAGTTTTCATAACTGATTTTGAGTACATGCACATTATCTCACCAAGCTGATATTTTTTAGTTCCCTTATCTGTTTTTATCATGTACTCATCATTCCAAATTGCTTCTGTAAAATATATTAAGTTTACTATACTTCTACAAATTTTTTATACAATGAAAATTCCTAACATGATATTGTTAGTTCAAAAAAAAAAAAAGTATGCCTTAGTTTATACAAACTTGGCTGACTATAGATAATGTAAAAAATAAAATTTCTACTAGATTAAATTTGCATATGAACTTATAAGCTTTATTTGCAATTCATGAATAGGAAGTTTCAGACAATAGCTTCCCAATTCATGAATAGCAGATATAGTCTATGAGCTCATATACAAATTAATCTTGTAGAAGTTTCATTTTCAACAGATTTCTGGTGATGGAGAAGGGATTAATGGGACATTCTGAACTAGGTTAAGCGCAGCAGGCAAGTCCTAACTGGTTAATTTACATTTCGGCTTCTGAGAAGGACAGGCATTTACTGAACGAAGACTTACATTTTGGTTTGCTCATGTGACTGCATCTTGGACCAAGTATAGTCAAGTTAACGGTAAATATAACTGATGATGAGTCATTGAATTTTATGTGCCAGAATTGTATTAGTACTTGCATGTGTATAATCAACAATTGTTATTGTCAGTTAATTTTGTGCTTTGCTGCTAACCAAAGGGTTGGCAGTTCGAGTCTACCAGCCACTCCTTGGAAACCCTATGGGGCAATTCTACTCTGTCCTATAGGGTCTCTGTGAATCGGAATCAACTCAACAACAAGGGGTTTTATATTAAAGTTGGCTAGTTTTTAATTGAAAATATTTTCTATTTCTTAACGTTGTTCTGCAATAAGAATTATCCAAAACTTCTGAATTTTAAAAAAGCCATCAGTAGTCTTTTGATTTCATATCCTGATTGAGCAGCAAGTGATAAACTTTTACTAATTGCCACTTCTTCCAAGTGCAGTTTAAATGTAAATTTCCCGAATTAATATAACAGGACTAAGTAAAATTAAAAATGCCATTCTTGACATGCTTCTTGAGTTAAATTTAGATAAATAATTGTTAACTTCTATTTTAATGATTCATTCTCCAACCATCCCTTAGGTCTGGCATATAGATAGATAGATAGATAGATAGATAGATAGATAGATAGATAGATAGATAGATGATAGGTAGGTAGGTAGGTAGGTAGATAGGTAGGTAGATGATAGGTAGGTAGGTAGGTAGATAGGTAGGTAGGTAGGTAGGTAGATCGATCGATCTTTTTTTTTTTTTGGAGGGCTTTGTCAATGAATTCCCATTTACACTTACAGATGTTATCTATATAACCACCAATTCATTTAGAAGAGCTAAAATATTCCTGACCCACAAATGTTAATATAATTTAAAAAAGTTTTTTTCTTACAATGTATAAAAAAAAATTTTTTTCTTTTTTTTAAATTCAAAATTGAAAAATGGAGTCAAGAAATTTTTTTTAAAGAATATTGTACCATGTTTAACCAACAGTGCAATTCTAAACTATATATATGAAGGAATTGAGTGAAAGATTTTTTCACAACACGTGAACATGTCTCTAGTCTATCATCATGAAGATATTTACAAGGGGAGTAGTAACTCATGTTGGCAAATCATCTAAATGTTTTATCCCGATATTATATTTTTATTCTGTGATCAATTTTAAAGAAACGTTATTTTTATTTTTTCAAAATGCCCATTGCTCAATAGACACAGATTCAGTGCATAAAAACCCAAAACCAAACCCATTGCTGTTGAATTGATTCTGACCTATAGTACCCTATAGCACAGAGAAGAACTGCCCCATAGAGTTTCCAAGGAGTGCCTGGTGGATTCAAACTGCTGACCTTTGGGTTAGCAGTCGTTGCACTTAACTACTACACTACCAGGGTTTCCTGTATAAAAATAGGGAGAGACAGTCACCTAAGCTGATTAAAGGGAATTCTACTGCATTTAATAATCATTTTGTTTTCTCTCAAAGGTCAGTGTTGTTACATGGAATCTTCAGATATGGTCTGCTTTGTTTTGATTTAAGCCATGAAGACAGAAAATCAAACTTTTGGAGCAGAGTTTATACTTCTTGGCTTTTTCCAATATGGCCAAATGAACAAGATATTCTTCGTTGCCATTACTGTCATCTTCTCAGTGGCTTTGATGGGAAATATCATACTGATCCACCTCATCCGATTGGACACTCTGCTCCACACTCCCATGTACTTCCTCCTCAGTCAGCTCTCCTTCATTGACATGATGTACATCTCCACCACGGTACCCAAGATGGCGACAAACTTCCTGTCAAATAGTAAGACCATTGCTTTTTTCGGTTGTGAGATTCAGACCTTTCTGTTTTTGACTCTTGGTGGAAGTGAAGCTCTTCTTGGTTTCATGTCTTATGATAGACACGTAGCGATCTGTCACCCTTCACATTATCCTGTGCTCATGAGCAAGACGATCTGTTTGTCCATGGTCACATGTGCATGGGCCAGTAGTTCTATCAATGCTTTAATACATACACTGTATGTATTTCAACTTCCATTCTGTACATCTCGGATCATTAACCACTTTTTCTATGAAGTTCCATCTCTAATGCCTTTGGTGTGTCAGGACACCTCCCAGTATGAGTATACTGTCCTCTTTAGTGGCCTTGTCATTCTGTTACTACCATTCATGGCCGTTCTGGCTTCCTATGCCCAGGTGCTTATTGTGGTGTACCAGATGAGCTCAGGTAAAGGGCAGACGAAAGCCATCTCCACGTGTTCCTCTCATCTGATTGTGGCAAGCCTATTCTATGGGACTACTCTCTCCACCTATACAAGCCACATTCCTTGCATTACCCTGAGGAAGATAAAGTGGTGGCGGTGTTTTACAGTATCATTACACCTCTTCTGAACCCATTTATCTACAGTCTGAGGAATAAGGAGGTCATGGGGGCCATGAGAAGAGTGCTGGGAAAATGGATATTTGTACAGAAAATATGACTTTAAGAACCCTTTATAGTTTGAGACTGAACAACGTGATTTGATTAGCCTACTGTCTAGAGATATGTAAGTTCAAAGAAATGTTTACAAAATAAATAAATGTAACAATGCCTTGGTTTCTCCACTTTTCAGAAATAACTAAAGCATTGTTATTGGAACTGGGTGGATTTGCTGTGTAAAAGCAAGAGAATGGTTGCCATTATCAACTTTATCTTCTAAAGCAATAGATTTAATCCCTGTCAACACAATGCTCCCATGTCATAACAAATTTTTAGTACCTTTTTTAATATTCTGAAATAAAATGCACATGAAATATAATTTACCATATAATACATAACATCAGGAAAATACATATGATGACCAAACTATAATATAGAGCAAAGTGCATACAACCACTTATTTATTTATTTATTTATTCATTCATTGAACAAGGGCTTTAATGCTTTAACTCTGTATGTTTTTCACCAAAAAGTATTAGTCACCATGAAGAAGAACTAAGTGGAAAATTGGAATTGGGAAAACAAAGGATATTTGCAATGTTAAGTCAAACAGAGAAGGGAGAACCAAGAATGCAACATTTGTTAAAAACTAAAAGGAGTCGAGGACAAGAGACAAGTGGATATCTGTGGATGAATGTTCTGGGAAGAGCAAAGAACAAGTGAGAATTCCCTGAGGTGGGGACATGCCCAGCATAGTCACAAAAGATCAAGGAGTAAATTGGTGAGACACAGAAAATAGGTATATGTCTTGGAGCCGGGTCTTACAGTGTAAATTAGATGGATGTGAGGATTGTGGCTTTGAACCTAAAACAATGGGCTACCTTTGCAGAGTTGTGGTAGAGAATTGATGTGGGCAGAAGAAAGCCATTGCAGTAGTCCAGCTGTGACAAGATATTACCTTGGACCAAGGTGATATTAGTGGAGAGGCAAAGACTGGGCAGATTCAGGAGACTGGGAGAAAGCAGACATTTGAGTTTTGTGGACACATGGGATGTGAAATACTATGAAATAAGAAGCTTTCAGAATTGGGCTAAAACTTGAAATTAACAACTGGAAGTGTGGAACTGTCATCATTACAGCTTGAGGGAAACCACAGGTGGAGCATTTCATCATTCGTCATCTCTTATGCTACTTTCATGTTAATGCCTTAGGCCCACAATTACAATCATTATTCTGGCTTCTATCGCCATTAAATAGAAGCTCTTATTTCTCATCACCATTGAGTCGAAACTTTTAAATCAGAAAATAAGTTCTCTTTGATGTCTGGCTTCTTTTCCTAAACATGTTTAAAAGGTTCAACCGTATTTTTGAGTGTCTCCATCATTTTCATTACAAAGCTGAATTCCATCATATGGCTTAGAATAATTATTTCCATTCTGATGTCAGAAATGTTTGACTATAATGAATAAAACTACCATAAAGCTTCCTGTACAAGTGTTTTTTGAGAACACGTGAACTCAATTCTCTTGTACATATACCTAAATTGAAATTGCTTAGTCATAAATTAGGCACATGTTTAGCTCTAATAAAAAAAAAAAATTTTTATTGGTCTATGAATGCCTTACTTCGGTCAGTTTGTTTATAATATAATGTATACCTGTAAGTTCACCACCCAACCCAACAACTAAAATAGTAAATTTATCTTTAGTGCTCCTCCAACTCATGGCGACCCCATGTGTGTCAGAGTAGAACTGTTCTTGGTAGGGTTTTCAACGGCTTATTTTTCTAATGTGGATCACCAGTCCATTCTCCCGAGGTGCCTCTGGGTAGACTCGAACCACCAAGGTTTCAGTTAGCAGTGACTATGTTAGCTGTTCGCACCATCCAGGGACTCCTCATATCCTCCTATACCTCCACCATCATTCTGAATTTTTGGTTTTTTAATTCTCTTGATATAATTATAATATAGAATTCATAGGATATTAGAAAATATTTTTAGATGCTGTAGAACTTAATAAAGGGGCCTTAAGTTGTAGATAATCTTTTTGAAAATTGTTTTTTCAGTTGACATTACTAACGCTCCAGATTGAATGAAATGACAGCCCATTCTATTTTATTACTGAATGGCATTCTATTTTAAGACTATACTACACATTTATCCATTTTTTGTTGTTGGTGTTGTTGCTGATAGATGCTTGTTTTATTTCTAGTTGTCTACTATTATATACAATGCACTTATAAACATTGTTGCATTTGTCTCCTGTGTCCCATAAACAAGAGTTTGTATTTTGTATATACCTATGAATGGAATTGGTGGTGAAATTACTTAAGTGTGTAAACCATTTGTGTTTTACATAAAGTTTGAAATTCTAATTTATACTTACTATCAAAAATGAAAATAATAAATCCATATTTTAATAAATGTACATTCAAATTTAATGAATTTTAACATATTTAAATATTTTTCACACAGATTGCATGAAAGTTCACATCTGCAGACCACATCAGTCAGTGAAGTATATGGTTGCATGTCCAGTTGCTAGCTTCAACTTTCAGGTAATCTCCACCCCAGCTTCTTGATCTTGGCCTTAGAGTTTTATACACCCTTGATCTTTTATTATTGTGATTAATTTTTGTAGTATTTTTGACCATTTTCATGCTTTTGAGTTCCAATAGAGCCTAAACCTGACTAAATACGATGCCTAAACTTCAATAGCTATAGCTAACAAACTTTTTTTAAGTAAATAGCAATTTGAAGGATGATTTGTGTAAGTTATACAGAATAAAGAAATCCATATACAGTACATTCACAACTAATCAGATAGATTATCGCAAATTGAACAAACCTATATGAAAGTAGTAACATATTATTAGCACTTGAGAAGATTCCTCATGCCTCCCCCTAGCTGCTACCCATACTTACTTGTAATGAAACCATTATATTTAAGTGCATTATCCATGAATTATACTGAACCATGAAAAAATAAATCATTTCAATTATTACATAAATTCAATATAATCCCCATTAGAGTCCCATCAGTGTGTGCATGTGTGTGTGTTTAATTTACAAGTTGGCTATAGAATTTATATAAAATGATGCAAAAAACAGTAATAGCTCAAAGGGAATTTTAAAAATAATAAAATGAGATGCATCATTCTATGTGATATCAAAAATTTGTATTGATATAATTATAGACCAATGGAAGAGAATACATAATTCAGATGCACACATATGTGTACAATGATGAGTCACATATGTCAGGTGCTTGTATGGGGAGTGATAAAAGGATACACATTTCAGTGAAAGTTGTTGGATCAATTGTATATCCGTGTATATTTTTAAAAAATGAGATGTGGATAATGTCAGTGAAAATGACCAAGTTGATAGCCTCAGATAGCTTCTGTGGAGGGCCTGTTCCTGCACAGAAACAACGACAAAGCAAAAAGTGTTAGAATCAACTTTTTTAGAAATTTAGAAAGTTTTAAAATATTTACAGCAACCAAGCAAATACTGAAATAAGAGAAAACCAGAAAACCAAACCCACTCCCGTCAAGTCGATTGCGACTCATAGCGACCCTATAGGACAGAGTAGAGCTGCACTATAGAGTTTCCGAGGAGCGTCTGGTGGATTCGAACTGCTGACCTCTTGGTTAGCAGCCGTAGCACTTAACCACTACACCACCAGGGTTTCTAAAATAAGAGAAAGGCCACTTAAAAACATCAGGAGAGGGGATGTTACAGAAAACAGTGTGTTAAGAAGGCATAGGATTCATTCCCTCCACTGAAAAAAAAAAAAAAAAAAACTGAAGCAATGAAAAAAACCAAAAACCAAACCCAATGCCGTCTAGTCCACTCCCACTCATAGCGACCCTATAGAACAGAGTAGAACTGCCCCATAGAGTTTCCAAGGAGCGCCTGGAGACTTTGAACTGCCGACCCTTTGGTTAGCAGCCATAGCACTTAACCACTAGGCCACCAGGGTTTCCCTGAAGCAATGAATAAGTGGGAAAAAAAACTGACAGAATAAACATTAAGTGCTTCATGAGAAAAGATGCTGTTGAATTTTGATGAAAAATGGTGGCATTTTTGTTTATTCACCTACTATCCCCCATTCTCCACTTGGCAGCTGCCATGAAGACAGCAGCCCACATTCCTGGTGTGGCTTGCTGGTGCCAGGGTGTGGACAAGACAGATCTTTTTTCTAAAAAATGTTGTTGTTGTTTATTTTGACCAATCTGGTAGTTCCAGAGATACCTGCTCTGAGATAGGCCTTGGCTTTACTCCTCTCAGACTCCTCTCAGGCTCCCAGGTGGTATCTGTCTGTCAGAAGCCTTAAAGACATATAATGCCATAACCAGCTTAGGTAAGGAATGGAGAACAGGGAAAGAAGCAGACAAACCTGATAGCCTGGAAAAGAAGAGGCTGACGAGGCAGATACATGGGAGAATAAACTGTTTGTAGAGATACTGAATGTACTGAAGGATCAGAGATCCAATGTACATACCCAGGTTGAATGCATGCTCAGACAAGACCTGAGAGGACCCTAGGTTTGAGCCTCTGGCAGATCTTTGGGCTCTGCACAAACGGAGGTGTAGACTAAGGCCCAGTTGTAGGTGGCCTGGCTAAGCATTGAAAGAGTACCTAATTGAGAGGCAATCTTCAATGACCAGGAAAGGGTTTTTAGTTTTCTTTTTCTTCTCTTTTTGACTCCAAAAAAGGTCTCTATCAGGTCACTGGTTGACCACTAAAATAACTGAAGATAGACTTCAGTGACCACACATGGCAAAGAAAACAGTCTATGCAAAATAATAAATACATACAAACAAATAAATAGTTTGGAAATGTCACTAAACAGATGACCGCAGCCCTCAACAATAACAGCAAGCACTAGGTAGGCTGGAGAATCTGCTTTTCAGAGTTAACACATAAAATTCACAAAGCCCAGTGTTTGGTAAAAATACTAGGCATGCCAAGAAACAGGAAGTACAACCAATTCACAGGAAAAAAAAAAAATCGGTGAAAGCAGTCCCTGAAGAACCAATGACATAGAATTGCTAGGCAAATCGTTTAAATCTACTGTGTTAAACATGGTCAAAGACCTAAAGGAAAACAGGAGAATGTCTCAACGAATAGAGAATATCAATAATGACAAAGAAATTATAAAGAAGGCATCAAATAGAAATTAACATCAATCTTTCTCAAACTTTTCCAAAAACTAAAAGGAAGGAATAATTTGTAACTCAATCCATGATGCCATCAGCATCCTGATATTTAGCCAGACAAAGCCATCAGAAAAAAATATTGCATAGAAATATCTATGGAAATCCTCAACAAAACGGTAAAACTCCAATCCAGCAGCATATTAAAAGAACCATATGCCGTAACCCTGTGTGCTTTATCCCACAAGTGCAGGAGTAGTAGCTCAACATATAAAAGTCAATCAGTGTAATGCAACACATTAATAGAATGTAGGGAGAGGGGGATGATCTATCAACTGATGCAGAAAAAAGCGTTTAACAAAAAAACACTCAAAAATCAGTAATAAAAGCGAACTTCCTATTGTGTGAGAGTCAAAAATGGCTCTGTGTATTAGCCCCAAGTTATTTACTTCTTCAAGTAAGCTGAGGCGTATTACATGGAAAAAAAAAAAAAAACTGGCATGAAATTCAAACTTGTACATGTCCAACTGATTTAAAAATAGCCCAAATAAGCAGATTTTTAGCCACTTAGGACCTGCCTGTTTTACATACCCTGCAAAACTGGACTCAACTTCTGCTAGTCCTAAAAAAAAAAAAAAAAAAGATAAATTCGTGTAGTTATAAAGACCCTAAGATGCCGCTGCTTTTAGAGCTCTCTGACCCAGAGACTTATCGCCTGGCTGCAGGAGGATATCGCTTCTCACCCCTGGGAGCTTTCTTGCTCTCTTCTCCTTCTGATGCTACCTGTGACTCTAGCCTCTGGAAGACCTTCTGCTACAGGGACCACCCCCTTGCATGTGACTTTCAATGTGTTGGCCCCATTAAATAGCTTGTTGTGCAATACTGTCATATAGCTCTGAATTTCCTTCACCTCAGTACCCTTCCTTAAAATGATAAAGGACAGTTGTGAAAAACCAACACTTAACATTATACTCAATGGTGAAAGACTGAAAGATTTTGCCATAAAATCAGGAACACGGCAAGGATATCTCTTTTCCCTACTTCTACTCAACACTGTGGTCTTTTTGTTCGCCTCTGTGAATGTGAAAACTGGACAATGAAAAAAGAAGGCAGAAGAAGTACTGATGCGTGGAGGTGTGGTGTTGGTGAAGAATATTGAATGTACCATGGATTAACAAAAGAACAAAAAAATCAGTCTTACAATAAAACAGTGAAAAGTTCCTTAGGAATGAGGATGGCAAGACTTCATCTTACTTACTTTGGACACATTATCTGGAAAGACCGATCACTAGGAAAAGAAGTCCTGTTAGGTGAAGTAGAAGATCACAAAAATAAAGGAAAACCCTCAAAAAGATGGATTGACCCAATAACAACAACAATGGACTCAAACATACCAACAATCATTAGGATGGCATGGGACCAGGGAAAATTTCTTTCTCTTATATATTAGGTTACTTTGAGTAGAAGCCAACTAAATAGCAACTGCTCTCAACAACAACATTCAGCGCAAGACATCAACAACAACATAGCTACAGCTATATCTTCATATAAAACAAAAACTCCACCAGTTGCAGTAGAATCAAACGCAACTCACAGTGACCCGTTGGGTGTCGGAGTAGAACCGGGCTCCGTCGGTAGGCTGCGCTGTGTGTCTGTACCATAATTTGTTTCCCATTCGTCTGTTGATGAGCATTTAGGTTGTTTACATCTTTTTGCTATTGTGAATGGTGCTCCCATGAACATGGTATGCATATGTCTATTCCTGCGACTGCTCTTACTTCTCTTGGGTATATTCCTATGAGTGGGATTGCTGGATCTTATGGTATTTCTACTTCTAGCTTTTTAAGGAAGCACCAGATTGTTTTCCAAAGTGATTGTATCATTTTACATTCTCACCAGCAGTGCATGAGAGTCCAATCTCTCCACAACCTCTCCAACATTTTTATTTTGTGTTTTATGGATTAACCAAACCCATCGCCATTGAGTCATTTCTGACTCATAGAGACCCTATAGGACAGAGTAGAACTGCCTTGTGGAGTTTCCAAGGAGCGCCTGGTGGATTCCAACTGCCGACCTTTTGGTTAACAGCATTTAACCACTACACCACCAGGGTTTCCTTTTTTTGGATTAGTGCCAGTGTTATTGGGGTGATAAGACATCTCTTTGTTGTTTTAATTTGCATTTCTCTGGTGGCTAATGATCATGAGCATTTCCTCATGTGTACATTAGCCACCTGAATATCTTTTTTGGTGTAGTGTCTGTTCATATGCTTTGCCCATTTTTAATTTTTTTTGTCTTTTTGTAGTTGAGGTGTTGCTGTACTTTGTAGATTTTAATGATTAGACCCTTACCAGATATGTCATAGTTAAAAATTTCTTCCCAATCTGTAGGTTCTGTTTTTACTCTTTTCATGAGCATAACTGATTTTTAGCAGACCCCAGTTATCTAGTTTCTGATGTTTCTGCATTGTTGATTATGGTTTGTATTCTGTTTATGTCGTGTATCAGGCCTCCTAGCATTGTCCCTATTTTTTCTTCCGTGATCTTTATCATTTTAGGTTTTATATTTAGGTCTTTGATCATTTTGGGTTAGTTTCTGTGCATGATGTGAGGTATGGGTCCTGTTTCATTTTTTTTTGCAGACAGATATCCAGTTATGCCAGCACCACTTGTTAAAAAGACTGTCTTTTCCCCCATTTAATGGACTTCGGGCCTTTGTCAACTATCAGCTGCTCATAAAAAAAAAAAAAAAAAGGTGCATGGATTTACGTCTGGGTTCTCAATTTTGTTATATTGGTCTATGTGTCTGTTGTACCAGTACCAGGCTGTTTTGACTATCATGGTGGTATAACAGGTTCTAACATCAGGTAGTGTGAGGCCTCCCACTTTGTTCTTCTTCAGTAATTCTTTACTTATTTGGGGCTTCTTCCTTTTCCATATGAAGTTTGTGATTTGTTTCTCCAACATGCTAAAAGTTGTCATTGGAATTTGGATTGAGATTGCATTGTATCTGTAGATCACTTTGGGAAGAACTGACATTTTCATAATGTTGAGTCTTCCTGTCTATCAGCATGGTATGTTTTTCCACTTATTTAGGTCTCTTTTGATTTCTTGTAATAGTGTCTTGTAGTTTTCTTTGTGTAGGTTTTTTACATCTCTGTTTAAATTTATTCCTAAATACTTTATCTTCTTGGGGGCTATTATAATGGTATTGATTTGGTGATTTCCTCTTGGAAGTTCTCTCTTTTGGTGCAGAGGAATCTGACTGACTTATGTATGTTTATCTTATATCCTGATATTTTGCAAAATCTTCTATTTTAGTTGTGGTAGTTTTCTTGTGGATTTTGGGGGGTTTTCCATGTATAAAACCATATCATCTGCAAATAGGGATACTTTTACTTCTTCGTTACCAATTTGGATGCACTCTGTTTCTTTTTCTTGCCTTATTGATCTGGCTAGGGCCTCCAGTACAATGTTGAATATGAGCGGTGACAAAGGGCATCCATGTCTGGTTCCCCTTCTCAAGGGGAATGCTTTAAGACTCTTCATTTAGGATGATGCTGGTTGTTGGCTTTGTATAAATGGCCTTTATTATGTCCAGAAATTTTCCTTCTATTCCTATTTCACTGAGAGTTTTTATCAAGAACGGGTTTTGGACTTTTTAAAATACCTTTTCTGCATCAGTTGATAAGATCATGTGGTTCTTGTCTTTTGTTTTATTTATGTGATGGATTACATTATTGTTTTTCTAATGTTGAACCATCCCTGCATACCTGGTATGAATCCCATGTGGTCACGGTGAATTATTTTTTGATATGTTGTTGAATTCTATTGGCTAGAATTTTGTTGAGGATTTTTGGGTCTATATTCATGAGGGATATTGGTCTGTAATTTTCTTTTTTTTGTGGATCTTTACCTGACTTTTCTATCATGGTTATGCTGGCTTCATAGAATGAGTTTGCGAGTATTTCATCCTTTTCTATGCCTGAAATGCCTTTGGTAGTAATGGTGTTAACTCTTCCCTGAAAGTTTGGTAGAATTCTCCAGTGAAGCCGTCTGGGCCAGGGCTTTTTTGTTGGTGGTGGTTTTTATTTTTTTAATTATCTCTTCAATCTCTTCTTTTGTTGTGGGTTTATTTAATTTTTCTACCTCAATTTGTGTTAGTTTAGGTAAGTAGTGTGTTCCTAGAAATTTGTCCATTTCTTCTAGATTTTCAAATTTGTTAGAGTACAATTTTTCATAGTATTCTGTTATGATCCTTTTTATTTCCATTGGGTCTGTTGTGATATCACCCATTCCATTTCTTATTTAGGTTATTTGCTTCCTCTCCTGTTTTTTCTTTTGTCAATTTGACCAATGGTTTATTGATTCTGTTGATCTTTTCAAAAAACCATCTTTTAGTATTGTCTACTCTTTCAATTGTTTTCCTATTCTCTATCTCATTCATTTCTGCTCTAACCTTTATTATTTCCTTTCTTCTGGTGCCTGAGGGCTACTTTTGTTTCTCTCTATTTGTTCAAGTTGTAGGGTTAATGTTTTGATTTTGGCACTTTCTTCTTTTTGAATGTGTGCATTTATTGTTGTAAATTGACCTCTAAGCATTGCTTTTGCTGTTTTCCAAAGGTTCTGGTAAGACATGTTTTCATTCTTCATTTAATTCTATGAATTTATTTTTTCCATCCTTGATTTCTTCTATAATCCAGTAGTTTTTAAGCAAGGTGTTGTTCTGTTTCCACGTATTTGATTTTTTTTCCTTGCTGTTTCTGTTATTGATTTCTAATTTTATGTCATTATAATCAGAGGATACTCTTTCTTAAGGTCAGCTGATTAACAATTTTAATTCCATGTACAATCTTAATTCTCCTTTGCCATGTAACTTAACATATTCACAGATTCCAGGGATTGAGACAAGGACACCTTTGGAGAATCTTTTTCCTATCTTCCGTATTGATATTTTGTAAAACCATGTCTGTTCAACAGGCAGACATCAAGGCCAGCTCCTGGCAATACAAAAACCTAATTGATAGTGCCAGGTCAGCTCCCAGATGTCAAAAAATATTCTACTTCTTCTTCTAGGATATTTGTACTCAGTTCTCATCCCTTTGAGTTAATTCATCTCACTGTACTACTATGACTTTTTGTTTAACTTCAATAAAATTAAAAATATCTCTACTGCAGTAAAAAATGTATTAAAATAATTCATTAAACAAGTACAAATTTGCAATGACTATAGTGGCTATTGTGCCAGTCTGCCTCAACAAAGGTTTCCCTTACCCTCTCTGGCCCGGTATTTCCCCAAGCATGAGGTCCTGCATTAGATTGATCCCTCCTAATGGTTTGTCCAAAGGAAGTGAGTCAGACAATGTTCTGTTGTGATCCGTAAGTTTTACATTGGCTAATTATTGGAAATAGACCACCAGACCATTTTCCTAGTCTAATCTTTTTAAGGTTTTAACCTTGGGCAGTAACTTAACTTTACTAAGATCCAGTTTCATCAAAAGTCAGTGGGAGCTAAAAATAACATTATCTTCATGAATCTGCTTCGATGAAATCATGCAAATAGACTGTTAGGAACGATATAGCTCACTCAGTAATTTCTCAATAAATATTTTTTTTATAATTTTTATTGTGCTTTAAGTGAAAGTTTACAAATCAAATCAGTCTCTCACACAAAAACTTATATACACCTTGCTACATACTCCCAATTGCTATCCCCCTAATGAGACTGTCTCTCCCTCCACTCTCTCTTGTCGTGTCCATTTCACCAGCTTCTAACCCCCTCCACCCTCTCATTTCCCATCCAGGCAGGAGATGCCAACATAGTCTTAAGTGTCCACCTGATCCAAGAAGCTCACTCCTCACCAGCATCCCTCTCCAACCTATTTTCCAGTCCAATCCATGTCTGAAGAGTTGGTTTCAAGAAAGGTTCCTGTCCTGGGCCAACAGAAGGTCTGGGGGCCATGACCACCAGGGTCCTTCTAATCTCAGTCAGACCATTAAGTCTGGTCTTTCTATGAGAATTTGGGGTCTGCATCCCACTGCTCTCCTGCTCCCTCAGGGGTTCTCTGTTGTATTCCCCGTCAGGGCAGTCATCGGTGATAGCCGAGCACCATCTAGTTCTTCTGGTCTCAGGATGATGTAGTCACTGGTTCATGTGGCCCTTTCTGTCTCTTGGGCTCGTAATCACCTTGTGTCCTTGGTGTTCTTCATTCTCCTTTGATCCAGGTGGGTTGAGACCAATCGATGCATCTTAGATGGCTGCTTGCTAGCGTTTTAAGACCCCAGATGCCACTCTTCGAAGTGGGATACAGAATGTTTTCTTAATAGATTTTATTGTACCAATTGACTTAGATGTCGCCTGAAACCATGGTCCCCAGACCCCTGCCCCTGCTACGCTGGCCTTTGAAGTATTCAGTTTATTCAGGAAACTTCTTTGCTTTTGGTTTAGTCCAATTGTGCTGACCTCCCCTGTATTGTGTGCTGTCTTTCCCTTCACCTAAAATAGTTCCTATTACTATCTAAACCCCTTTCCCGCCCTCCCTCGCTCCCCCCTCTGGTAATGACAAAAGAATGTTTTCTTCTCAGTTTAAACTATTTCTCAAGTTCTTAGGGCGCCTTGGTTGCTTCCATCTTTTTGCTATTGTAAACAGTGCTGCATAAACATGGGTGTGCATATACCTGTTTGTGTAAAGGCTCTTATTCTTCTAGGATATGTTCCAAGGAATGGGATTGCTGGATCCTATGGTAGTTCTATTTCTAGATTTTTAAGGAAGACCCAAATTGGTTTCCAAAGTGCTAGTACCATTTTACATTCCCACCAGCAGTGTATAAGTGTTCCAATCTCTCCACAGCCACTCCAACATTTACTATTTTGTCTTTTTTGGATTAACGCCAGCCTTGTTGGAATGAGATGAAGTCTCATTGTAGTTTCGGTCTGCGTTTCTTTAATGGCTGATAATCGTGAACATTTCCTCATGTATCTGTTAGCTACCTGAATGTCTTCTTTAGTGATGTGTCTATTCATATCTTTTGCCCATTTTTAAATTGGGTTATTTGTCTTTCTGTAGTTGAGTTTTTGCAGTATCATGTAGATTTTAGAGATCAGGCGCTGATTGGAAATGTCATAGTTGAAAACTTTTTCCCATTCTGTAAGTAGTCTTTTTACTCTTTTGGTGAAGTCTTTGGATGAGCATAGGTTTTTGATTTTTAGGAGCTCCCAGTTATCTAGTTTTTGTTTTGTATTTTTAATAATGTTTTCTATACTATTTATGCCATGTATTAGGGCTCCGAACAGTGTCCCTATTTTTTCTTCCATGATCTTTACCTTTTTTTTAGATTTTATATTTAGGTGTTTGATACATTTTGAGCTCATTTTTTTTGCATGGAGTGAGGTATGGGTCTTGTTTCACTTTTTTGCAGATGGATATCCAGTTATGCCAGCACCATTTGTTAAAAAAAACTGTCTTCTCCCCCCATTTAACTGTTTTGGGGCCTTTGTCAAAAATCAACTGCTCATATGTGGATGGATTTATATCTGGATTCTCAATTCTGTTCCATTGGTCCCTGTATCTGTTGTTGTCCCAGTACCAGGCTGTTTTGACTACTGTGGTGGTATAATAGGTTCTAAAATCAGGGAAAGTAAGGCCTCCCACTTTGTTTTTATTTTTCAGTAATACCTTATTTATCTGGGGCTTCTTTCCCTTCCATATGAAGTTGGTGATTTGTTTCTCCATCTCATCAAGAATGCCGTTGGGATTTGGACTGGAATTGCATTAAATGTATAGATCCCTTTTGGCAGAATAGACATTTTTATAATGTTAAGTCTTCCTATCGATGAGCAAGGTATGTTTTTCCACTTATGTAAGTCTCTTTTGGTTTCTTGCAGAAGTGTTTTGCAGTTTTTTTGTATAAGTCTTTTACATCTTTGGTAAGATTTATTCCTAATTATTTTATCTTCTTGGGGGCTACTGTAAATGCTATTGATTTGGTGATTTCCTCTTCAATGTTCTTTTTTTGGTGTAGAGGAATCTAACTGATTTTTGTATGCTTATCTTGTATCCTGATACTCTGCTGAACTCTTCTATTAGTTTCAGTAGTTTTCTGAAGGATTCCTTAGGGTTGTCTGTGTGTAAGATCATGTCACCTGCAAATGGAGATACTTTGACTTCTTCCTTGCCAATCTGGATGCCCTTTATTTCTTTATCTAGCCTAATTTCTCTGGCTAGGACCTCCAACACAATGTTGAGTAAGAGCGATGATAAAGGGTATCCTTGTCTGGTTCCCAGTCTCAGTGGGAATGCTTTCAGGCTCTCTCCATTTAGGGTGATGTTTGCTGTTGGCTTTATATAAACGCCCTTTATTATGTGGAGAAATTTTCCTTCTATTCCTGTTTTGCTTGAGTTTTTATCATGAATAGGTGTTGGACTTTGTCAAATGCCTTTTCTGCATCAATTGATAAAATCATTGGATTCTTGTCTTTTGTTTTATTTATGTCATGGATTACATTAATTGTTTTTCTAATAATGAACTATCCCTGCATACCTGGTATGAATCCCACTTGGTCATGGTGAATTATTTTATTGATATGTTGTTGAATTCTATTGGCGAGAATTTTGTTGAGGATTTTTGCGTCTAAGTTCATGAGGGATATAGGTCTGTAATTTTCTTTTCTTGTGGTGTCTTTACGTGGTTTTGGTATGAGGGATATGGTGGCTTCATAGAATGAGTTTGGTAGTATTCTGTCCTTTTCTATGCTCTGAAATACCTTTAGTAGTAGTGGTGTTAACTCTTCTCTGAAAGTTTGGTAGAACTCTGCAGTGAAGCTGTCCGGACCAGGGCTTTTTTGGGGTGGGGGGAGGGGGTTGATTGCCTTTTGCTTCTGTTCTTTTGTTATGGGTCTATTTAGTTGTTCTACCTCTTTTTGTGTTAGTTTAGGTAGGCAGTGTGTTTCTAGGAATTCACCCATTTCTTCTAGGTTTTCAAATTTGTTAGAGTATAATTTTTCACAGAAATCTGATATGATTCTTTCAATTTCAGTTGGGTCTGTTATAATATCGCCCATCTCATTTCTTATTCAGGTTATTTGGTTCCTCTCCTGTTTTTCTTTTGTCAGTTTGGCTAGTGGTTTATCAATTTTGTTAATTTTTTTTTAAAAAACCACCTTTTGGTCTTGTTAATTCTTTTCATTGTTTTTTTTGTATTCTATTTCCTTTAGTTCAGTTCTAATTTTTAGTATTTGTTGTTTTTTTTTTTTTTTCTGGTGCCTGTGAGTTTCTTTTGTTGTTCTCTTTCTATTTGTTCAAGTTGTGGGGATAATTCTTTGATTTTGGCCCTTTCTTCTTTTCGTATGTGTGCGTTTATTGAGATAAATTGACCTCTGAGCATTGCTTTCACTGTGTCCCAGCGTTTTTACAGGAAGTGTTTTCATTCTCATTGGAATTTCTTTATTCCATCCTTAATGCCTTCTATAATCCAGTCTTTTGTTCAGTTCCCAAGTGTCTGATTTCTTTTCCCTGCTTTTCCTGTTATTGATTTCCACCTTTATGCCCTTAGGGTCAGAGAAGATGCTTTGTAATATTTGAATGTTTTGGATTCTGCCAACGCTTGCTTTATGCCGTAGTATGTGGTCTATTCTAGAGAATGTTCCACGTGCACTAGAAAAGAAAGTATACTTGGCTGCTGTCAGGCGGAGTGTTCTGTATATGTCTATGAGGTCACGTTGGTTGATTGTGGCATTTAGGTCTTTCGTGTCTTTATTGAGCTTCTTTCTGGATGTCCTGTCCTTCACCAAAAGTGGTGTGTTGAAGTCTCCTACTATTACTGTTTTGTCAGAAATTAATAACTGAATAAATATTAACTGTCCTGATTTTTGTTATTGATAATAATGTTATTATTTTCTCTTTTAATTAATTTATTCAGGGTTACCAGAATTTGACTTATATTTCTACTTACATCTTCTCTTTTCTCATATTATTGACTGTATCCATAGGTATATGCCTGTTTGAAAATAAAATTCAAATATCCCTTCATAGATTGGTTTGACAATCCTAGTATAATTATATAATTGTGTGGTTTGTCTATCTAATTGCATTGCACATGCAAACAGGATGTGCCTCAAACTACCAGACAACTAGGAATGAGGCATGTACAACCACTGGCATCAACCATTCCATGAGTGCTACGGCCATCTGTGATCAAGACATTTACACAATATTGGCAAAGTGAAAACCATTATTATTATTTCTAGAAAGCAAACAGTAAACAGTAAAAAAAATTCTCAAAGCAGATCTGCGTATTCTTCTCCAAACTACTCATATTCTTTCTAATATCACTGTACTGGCACATTGTGTTTCTGGTCAAATGTTGTCTTCATGTCACCACTGCCTCTGGCTACCACCATGCTACCCGGGACACCTGCATGGCTTCCAAGGCTTCTGCTCTGTCCCTGGGCCTCACTGGGCCTTGCTTCACTAATGGAAAGACCCCTGCACAGGATCTCCTGAACTTCTGCTACTGGGCCCTTCTTGACCTATGCTGCGCCTCCTACCATGCTACCCAGGCCAGAGTGGTTCTCTGTCTTGCTGCCATGACACCAAGGCCTACCCTGCATGAGGGAATGTATTGTTCCCGCCACGATGCCCGAAGGGGGAAGGAAGCAAATTATACCAGGCACACTCAGGTCTCTGTCCTGCATGTACAAGTGTTGCAGTACTTTAGTAGGAGGCACACCCCTGCACAAAGACACTCAGTTCTCTCTCTCTCTATGGACCAGCAATGTTTCAACTCTCTCTTCTTAATATAGGGAGTTCTCAGTGCAGGGACCCTGGGTCCAAAGGATGCACTCCACTCTACGCTCTTTTTGATGGTAGTGAGGGGCCCCAGAACCTCTGTGGATTTGGCCCTTATATAAGCTTAACAGAATAGGAAGAGTGACCAATCTCCTAGCTGGACCACAAAGGGCACAATCCCATTAAGTGAATTTTCAATCCACTAGTTTTGTAGTAAATATACTAATACCTTGCAAAATTTTGGCCCAATCATTTTGTGAAATTACAAGACCAGGGCTAGAAAAGCCATATAGAAGTGATTCATTGCACTGCAATAATTCAGCCAGTTTTCTTAACCCTTAACCAGTTCATAAGCAGAGCTGTAACAAATCTATCAGTTAATGCTTATTATATTTCGATTATGTGGCACAGTGTCGTATAACCTCCCATATTGGAGCTCCTGAGTGGTGCAAACAGTTATACTGTATAATCTCCTGGAGCAGAGTCCCTGGGTGGTACAGTTAACATGTTCAGATGCTAACTGAAAGGATGGAGGTTCAAGTCCACCCAAAGGCACCTTGGAAGAAAGGCCTGGTGATCTACTTCTGAAAAATCACCCATTAAAAACTCTACAGAGCACAGTTCCACTCTGACACACACAGGGTTGCCACGAGTCAGACGTAACTCAATGGTAACTGATTTTTACTGTTTTCTGTTGCAAGATAAAGACATTAAAAAAAAAATTCTCTCATTACTATACATCAGTTCATAAGTCAACATATCCTGCTAAAGCAGAGAAGAAAGGAGATAATGAAATTATACTTATTTGATAGATCTGGTGCTTTATATTTATTTATTCCATACCCGAAACCAAAACCAAACCCATTGTCATCAAGTCATTTCCAACTCATAGCGACCCAATAGGACAGAGTAGAACTGCCCCATGGAGTTTCCAAGGAGCTTCTGGTGAATTTGAACTGCTGGCGTTTTGGTCAGCAGCTGAGCTCTTAACGACTGCACTACCAGGGCTCCTTATTCTATACAGTAGCCCCTAAAAATAATCCTATGGAAGAGGCATTATTATGCCCCTTTTACAGATGATTAAACTGACGCTCAGAGAGGTTATATAACAGGCCCAAAATATATAGCTAGAAAGTTTCAAGACTGGAAAAGTTCAATTCAGTCATGGCCTTTTGTTGGGTAAGACATGTCTAAAAGTCCACTCTATTCCCCACATCATTACCAGCTCTTTCTTGACACATTAGTTATTGTGAAAGTTTAGGTTAACAGGATTATGGACTAAGTGTATTTTCCAGGCATGAGTTAAGTGCTTTATGCATCGTAACTCATTTAATACTGATAATATTATAAGGCAAGCATCAAATTCAAAATAATCGCATCCTGACTTTAGCAGGTTGATAAAACAGGCCATTTTCTTCAGAGATCAAATATCCTGAGATTTTAAAATAATCCTGTATGGAGGTAATAAATGAGGAGAGTATGTGGTCATCTGTATTCTTCCGAATGCTTTCCCACGAGCATTTCTGCAGCCTGGAGCTCAGGAATCCCTAAGGCTTTAGCCAGGTGCCTTGTATTTTATACCGGCAACAGAGGCATTGGTGGGGATCCGAACAGTGATCTGGGAACCAGAGGCTTAGAGTATTCCACACCTCCTGCATGGTGGCTCCTCTGATGCAGGTTAGTGCTACGACTCCTAGACTGAGTGCTTACAACAGGGGATGGTATGCGCTAATGCTTTCATTGTGGCCCACTTAATTTCTGTAATTTAAAAAACTATGTCACAATCATACTATTTGGAAAGCACAGAAATTAAAGCACCTAGATTGCACTTGATAACATCATAACTATTCCTTTTATATTCTTCCATATACATTTTTTACAATTTGAAAAATATTGTTTATACAATCAGCATGATATCTAAGAGTGTCCCAGCTGTTATATTGTGTTCCATGGGAAATTTATTAGTTCTATACTAGTTCAGGATGCACGTTGTGGAAAACCTTGCAAAATAAGCCCTTTGTGTTTACAGGGTCTCCTCCCAGCCCTTCTTTTTTAGTCATATTTTAGAATGATATCCACAACGTATGGCAATGCTTCAAGGGACAAGACTAGCTCTCTGGCTCTCACTCCATATTGCCAAATTGACTAATAAGGGATTTTCACTTTTACCCTGAGATTAATCTTCATTGCATTCCTACCGGTAATGCATATCATAAAGAAACATTGAGTATATAATGTTTGAATGCATAGAAATTATAAAAATTTGGTTTAAACTATGTATTAATTCCCAGTGAGAAAGAACATCCTTTCATACTTATATTGCACTAATGTATCTTTATCAAATTGTAATTATGAAAATAATATTACAGGTATTTCCCAGTGTAAGACAGGGTTCCATTCTGAAGACTCAGTCATAAGCCAGTTCTGATATAAGTAGAATATCTAATTAAAAAAAAAATATTCATTATTTTTGCCTCCTATCAATATATTTATAAATCCAATCTTTATTTGTCTTTGGGATTGGCATGAGAATGATAACATCAACAAATTATGTGCTACAACGTTATATGTAGTACATATTACTAACAATAAGATGTACAAAGATAAAAAAAAAGGATAGTCATAGGGCAGTTCGTTGCAACTCAAATATGTCTTAAGTCGGGGACGATCTGTACTAAGCTTTTTAGGAAAGTTGAGTCTTAGTTAATACTCTGACTCTAAGGTAAATGGATGCATATATCTGATTCTATTAAATTCTCTGTTCATGAATTTCTCTTTGGGGAAAAGTTTGTGTCGAGATAAAATTCATGTTTGATAACATACTAAATATAAATAATTTAATTAAACATTCTACGTGCACTATATTTTTTCATTTTTACAAAGTAAGACAGTTACCCATTTTAAATACACTAACCTGAGACACACAGTTTATAAGAGAGGTGCCTAACTTCACAGAACTCACAGTTGTTCCAGTGAGCTCCAGCAGATTTCCCAGACTGAGACGCACTAGGAAGAAAAGGCGAGCGATCTACTTCTGAAAAGTCAGCCAAAGTGAACCCGATGGATGGCAATAGTCCAATCAACAACCAATTATGGGAATGGCGCAGGACTGGGCAGCATTTTGCCCGGGGTAGCCGTGTGTTAGGTGACTTAATGGCATCTAACAACAACGATGTGTTTGAGAGCCCATTCTTTATTTATGTTGTTTGTTTTATTCAAAAAGTTTTGTCATTATTAAGATAATAATTGGAACAAAAAACTGGCAAGCCCAAAATAACTGTGGGGAGTTTACTTTCATGACTAGGATTTTGGACCCATGCTTCCTACTTTTGAGACCAGGGAAAAATGAATTAATCTAACCCTCCAGTCCTTCATCTGCAAATCCGAAACAGTGACAGTTTACCTCATTTAACTGTTGTGACATTGCATGAGGCAATGCACATCCAGGGTTAACATAGTACTTGGGACATTGTTTGCTACAGTTATAAAAATCCTTGTTATGTCTGAGTTACTTCATCTATGTCACGCAGATGTGAAATAAGACTCATTTTGACTTGGAATTGTTTTGGATTGAATTGAAGGAATGAACATGCTAGTGCCAGGCCAGAATATTGGACAGATGGGTGTGTAACACAGAGTGTAACTTTGAGAAAGGGGAAGCTTTGCTAATTCTGGGAACGCCACATTGAGGTAGACAGAAAAATGTGACAATGAATCTAAAAGTAACCTGAGCTTTCTGCAATTACCCACTTTATACAAAAACCCAATGCCCTCGAGTCGATTCCGACTCATAGCGACCCTATAGGACGGACAACTAGAAAATAAATGGGAACACGTTTTTATCCTGTTTTAAATTGTACAGAAATATTATAGACAACTAGAAATTTATCTGACCTGCATATCCCTCTTCTACTTTGGTAGTGTGGAATTACACAGAATTGAATTCACTTGGGAACAACTGACTTTTTGATGTGAAATAGAGATAATATTTTTTCTTTTTACCTGCTATTTTAAAAAATTTTGATTGAATTTTGAGACATTATTGAATTTATGACAAGTTTCATGATATCTATTACAATTCTTATAACACGTTGAATATTAAAGGCATGAGAACACATTGCAAAATTAATAATCAAATAACCTAATAGCCTTGGAATAATTTAATTTACCATGCTCGTGAGTGTTTCCTCTATGTTTAAAATAAATTCATAGAAGGTAGACAGAGGACGACAGAAAAATCTAAAGGAACACAGAAAACATGTCACTTATGCTGAAAAATGAAGACTGATATGTAATGATATTTTTGTTCTTTGATATGAAATAAGTAACATTACATTACATGTGAGTTATGGGAAAATACTAATTTTTCTTTCAAAATATTTTGGTAGGAAACATCTATGGGTGACCAATAATAATATAATAATGATAATAATCAATAACTTTATAGAGCTATCTTCTTGTCCATGCATTCTCCAATGTACTTATATACATTTTATTTTGTAATTATCAAATAATCCTATAGTAGATACTATTATGTCATCTCATTTTGCACATAACGAAACTGAGGTTTAAGCATATTGCTCAAATTTATCCAACTACTAAACAGTGGCATAGGTATTCAAACTCTAGAAACCTGGCCATTAAATATGAACTTTTACGTTTAGACAACCTTCAGATGAATGCAGCTACCAGTTTAAATGTTTATTATTAGATCAGTCATGTAACTTTTCTGAACTTCGTAATTCATGCTGATTAAATGTGAAATATACATTTATTTCACATTATATGAACTGTTTGTCCAGCGAATAGAATGCCTGATATAATAACATTTTCAAATACTGTTAATTTAAAATAATTTCATCTTAAATTTAAATCTACAGAAGACTTTCAAAATCATATTCATTGAATCTTGGCATCTGAGAAACACTGGAAAGCTGCCCTTAAGCTCAGGGCCTTAGCAGGTGGTTATCAAATCGCCAAAGCAGAGAATGAGCCAGATGGAAACAATTGAAACCAGTGCTCCAGTACAGCTGTCTACCAAAGTCTGCGAATTTTCCCAGTCTGGAAACAAGGAGAGTGGCTCATAGCAAAGTAAGTGACCTTCCCCAAATATAACACATATTTGTGAACAAAATATGGACAGGTCTTTAGAGCTCTGACTCCTAGTCTTCATGTTATTTAAGCAACTCGTAACTCGTATGTCTATACCCGGCTTAAGTGAATGAACTTTGCGTGTCAGGACCTCCAGTTCGGCGGCAGCCAGAGACACAGACCTGTCCATCCACCCAATGCAGTGAGAAACGCTAACAAAGAAAATAGATTAGGAAAGGAAAATGTTTCCTTAAAAATAGAAAGTCATATGAATTTAAAAAGTAATAGGAAAACACAGCTTACCTGAAACTAATAGGAAAGTGAATACATTATTTAAAAAAAAAAAATCTACAGACACAGACTACTTTACACCTATGTTTTAATGGCCTTTAAGGACACTGATTATCCCTATTTTGTTTAAAAAAAAAAAAATCAGACTACAAATTAAAAGATGAACTATAGCAATACATTTTGTGAGTTTAATATGTTAAATATTCATGCATGCAAAGACAGTACAACGTAATATTAAATCAACAATGATCATAGATTCAAACAACTTATATACCAATAACAAGTTGTTTGATCCAAATAACATTGAAATTGTTTAAAATGGTAGCCTATTAATGAAATGCAGAACATTAATATTAAATTATTAATATCATATAAGTATCCCAAATATATGTAAGATAAAATGCAAAACTTCAGTCCAAAATAACAAAAATGTCAAATATATAAAATCAACTGGAGAAGATATTCACAATGCATATAAATAACAAGTTATAAAGATATGTAAATTATATATATAAATATATAAATTACAAAATACATGGGAAATTCTTTAAATTATTAAGAAAAAGCCAAACTAGAAACCATGAATAAGAGATAGTAACAGTTTGCAGAACAAATCCATGAGGTCGATGAATAGATTAAAACAGTTTCTGCCATGTAACTTAAGTGACATGCAATTTAAATTTATTTTCACACTTATATGATTGCTGTTAATTATCACATCTAACAGTAAAATATGTGGAGGAATTATCACACAAATTGACAGTTGACTGGAGTGTAAAAGGTGGAGATGCAATTATCTTAAGCCCAAAATATTCTAGTAAAATATTTACTTGAGAAAATATTGCCACATGCACAAGGATATGGGTTATATTAACAAAAGATTGGAAAGAAGCTAAGTATTCTTAAATAAACATTATATATATATATACATCTATATTTGTATATATATAAATTGCATATATATGATGTAATAAAAATTGGCAGTAGTTAACAATATATTAAACTAATATATATATATTTCACTCAAAATATATATATTTGAGGGAACAAAGCATAAAAGAATGATATGCTCACTATTATAGCATATTTATATCAATTTTGAAAAATGGAACATCTACATATTTTAATGATATGAAAGTCATTGTTGGTATATACTAAGAATCAAAAAATTTTTAATATGTATTTAAGGTGTGAAGATCATAGACCATTCACAAAATTTGCAATGTTTTCCAAATAAGTTACAGAAAAACTAAAAAAGGATTTACTACACCACAGATTATGAATGAAGTCCAAACATAATACTGTTGGTAATCCTGAATTCACAGCTCTCTTTGACAATTTGAATTTGTGAGCAAAAACACCACTTACCTAAGTATAATAGGTGAATCCATTTACTTGTGCATCCATTTCTACCACCAAAAATACTTAGACGTAAAAGAAATGGAAGTTGTAGGTTCTAGTGAAAAGAGGAACTATTCTGAAAGTGAATGAGTACCTGTATATTTTACCTGTGGGAGATGTTGGACCTCAGGTTCATTATATGAGAATATCATTTGGATAAGTCATAATTAATGGATTAGTTTTTGTCTTCTACTTTTAAAAGTATAAGATTATTGATATCTAAATTTATATGAAAATTACATGCAATATGAATTATGTTCATTTATGAAATTATTAACTTTTTTTTGAATGGGTAAATCCAAAACACCTGTGCTGTCAAGTCAATTCTGACCCTATAGGACAGAGTAGACCTGCCCCATTGAGTTTCCAAGGAGTGGGTGGTGAGTTTGAACTGCCAACCTTTTGGTTAGCTGCCGAAAGCTTAACCACTGTGGCACCAGGGCTCCCTTAGAATGGATATATAAATTAAAACCAGCAGCATTGTTTAAGAACATAATACATAAAAGTTTAATTGTTGAGGGGGTTCTAAACTTAACGAGATGTAGGCACCATGATCCGGAACGCAAGTCATGATAATATAAATGATGTGGTGATGGGTACAGTAGAATCTGTGGTGGCTGAAAGCCTAGTGTGTTTAGAGCACAGGCTGCATGTAAGTGTGGAATAGAGAATTTTTGCTTCTGTTTTTTCCCCATCAAACTTAGTTTTATTGGTTGTAATTTTTTTTGAAACTTTTGAAATTTTAATTTGTCTTGATATTGAAGAAAATCATGTGAGAATACATTAAGCAAATATCTAAAACACATGCAAAAGTAATAACTATAGTCATATCACCTCAATACCTACTAAAGTGCATAAATCTGAATTTCCTTCAATATAGAAATACCAAAAGTGTAAAGAACTCGGATTGCGTAAGTAATATTTCTTAACACCATGAGTAAATTACGTGTGGCATACTGACAAATTATTAAAAAACAATAGAGGTATATTTGTACTACTGTATATGTATGTGTTATCTAATTTTGTGTGAATAAAAAATAATGTATAGTAACAGCAGAGATGGATAGTAGAGATGGATAGTAGTATGCTATGGCAAAAATCTTGTTTGTAAGTGAAAGATTAAAGTAGTAATTAGCCCTCCAAGTCTGAGATTTCCCAAGTCATTTGATCAAGTTTTCATAAAGATATGTACAAGCTTCCTTTTAAGCAAATCTCACTTCTGCATCATTCTTACATCTTTCAGGCACCAGTAGAGCCATGGTCAATGCAAACGGCACTACAGGAATAAACTTCATTCTTCTAGGGCTCTTTAACCACACACAGATCCACCTATTCCTGTTTGCCATGGTGCTTATGATCTTCATCACCTCACTGATGGGCAACACCCTTATGATCATTCTCATTCATGTGGACCCTCAACTCCACATGCCCATGTACTTCCTGCTTAGCCAGCTTTCTTTCATGGACATGATGCTGGTCTCCACCATCGTTCCCAAAATGGCAGCCAACTACCTGATGGACACTAGGTCTATCTCTCCCACTGGCTGTGGAGTCCAGATCTTCCTGCTTCTCACTCTGGGAGGGAGTGAATGCTTCCTCTCAATGGCCATGTCCTATGACTGCTATGTGGCCATATGTCACCCACTGCGCTACCCCATTCTCATGAGTCAGAAGCTCTGTTTACTCATGACATCAGGTTCCTGGCTCCTGGGAGGGATCGATGGGCTGATGCAGGCTGGTGCCACTTTGAGCTTCCCTTACTGTCACTCATGGGAAATCAATCACTTTTTTTGTGAAGCACCATCACTGGTACGCCTTGCCTGTGCCGACACCACGATTTTTGAGTTTTTCATGTATGTCTGCTGCATTCAGATGCTCTTGATCCCTTTGTCTCTCGTTTTGGCCTCATACAGCCTTATCCTGGCTGCAGTGCTCTGCATGCGGTCAGCTGGAGCCCGGAAAAAAGCCTTTAAGACCTGCTCCTCTCACCTGGTGGTTGTGGGACTCTTCTATGGCACCATCATGTTCATCTACATGAGGCCCAAATCTAACGATTCAGAGGACCATGATAAGGTGGTCTCAGTGTTTTATACCATCTTCACACCTGTCTTGAACCTTCTTATATACACTGTGAGAAATAAAGAAGTCAAGGGGGCCTTGAGGAGGTGGCTGGAAAAATATTTTATGTGATATCAATGCTGAGCATAATTTGCCAAAAGGGCAGCAACAAAACTGGATACAGGTTACGTTTCTAAAATATTGTTTTGTTATTTTGTTCATCCCATTTAAATTCTTCTTTTGTGTTGTATCAAGTTATTTTGCTCTTACTTTGCCAATCTGGCTGCATTGTTCCTATATGACTTTTTATATATGGTAAATTAATTAAAAATTATATTCGTCCTCCTGTCATAATTTGCAGTGGTGTTTTTGCTCTGAAATTAGGGCTCTGGCAATAAGTATGAGTGACTGAGTTTCTAAATAGCATATGATAAGTGTATAATTTGTATTTTTTGATAAATAATAGAAATCATTAATTTTGATGGGGATAATACCTTTTGAAAACTAAATGTAGATCCTAAATCACATAATGAAGATAAAATAAATTCAAATGAAATAAGGACCCAATGTGACCATCAAACATAAAATACGTAAGAAGACATCAAGAAATATTTGCAAAATGTTGCTGTGGGAAAATTTGTTAAAGAAACTTCCAGACAGAATATAAAAATGCTAATTGGCTTTTCATGACCTATGTTAAAACCTAAGAGTAGAGAGATGAGCTGAAGAAAAAAATATATTGTGTACAAAGGAGTCAGTACACAGTGGATTCAAAAATAAAACTTTCTTTCAGCGAAGAGGTCTCAAATTAAGAAAGGGCCTCAGGCCAAAGATCCAACACAAGTCGTGATTCTAAAATCATTTATTAAGGCTTCAGGACGATTTAATTTTTTTTTACCTTAAATAAACATCCAAACAGACAAAAGACCTTCTATAAATCTTGAGAGTCTTGTAGATTCTCTTTAGTTAAAAATATACAGGACTACTAAAATGTTTCAGGGCACTGTAGTGCAGCAGAGTCACAGGAAGCCCAAGGTTGGTAGTTGTGGGTTTTGTCTAATGGAGTAAATTCCAGTAAGATTCATGGAAAACTCACAATGTTTGCAAGCATGTTTTTCTGACAGAAATATCACTAGTTTGGTCTAAGGAGTAAGCTGATTGAGGTGACTACTCAGTTTTCTCATGGTAGAGCAAGGGTGACTCAGAAAGCAGAGGCAAAAATCATGTAGAATAATTCCCAGAGAATCACACTGAATCTTAATTAAGGAGCTGGCAACAATTTCCACCAGAATTGCAGAATTGCAAGTGACTGTATGCCGCCCCATTCCCTGTTCTAAGAAGTGTCTGAAGAGTAATTGTGTTAGTGCAATTATAGAATCCCCATGCTGTGACAAAGAGAGAAACCAAGACTTCTAGTGCACATCCCCAGCTGAGAGCCCAGCCAAATTCAAAGCCATTTTTTTCAGTCATTGGTGGCGCATCATGCAAGTGTATCTTTCAGCTCCCAGTTGAGCCACTTCCACTGATGAAGCGTGGAGTAGAGATGAGCTGTCCCTGGTGAAACCTGCTGAAATTGCAAATTCATTTGCAAAATAAATAATTGTTGTTTTAAACTGCTGTGCTTTGTGGATACACACACACACACACACACACACACACACACACACACACACTGGAATAGTGCTTAGGGGAATATATGTGTTACCTAAAACCCATAATAAAGGTATCAACTACATTTGAATAAAAGGGGTTATAATTCTCTTTCCCTACTTCATATAACCTGGAACCATTGTTCTGAAAATAATACTATTATCTGTTTAGAATTATTTTATATTACAGAGAAGTCTTACCACTTTGGCTTTGATTAAAGTTTTAAGATGTTCTAGAAGTGAAAAATCAAAAACAATGTGGTTGAGGAAAAACCACTTAGATTTTTCTGTGAGAAGGCCAGGGGTTGCCATCTGGGATCAGTCAACTAAGAACATGTACCTTGGGTAAGTTAGCTTCTCTGATATACAGCTATTCTGTCTATAAAAACAGCATTCCTAAAATTAAAAATATATACATAATCAAGATTAAATTTAAGTTAGTAATGTGAAAATAACATGACAGAGACTTCAGTGCCTGGAAACATGGCAGATGAGGTATCATAACCAACACACAGAGCTAGTTGAATAGATAGACTTGGAAACACATTATAGGTATGTAGATCTAAGTTTTTCTTTCATGCATTAAAGAACTGCATATATATACCACAGACACACACATACACAAATAAAAACAGTAATTAGAACAATAAGGCAGAAGGAAATAGCTTCTTTACCAGAATGTTAGTCAAAGCAAATAAAAAAACAATGCTGTATCAACTTTCATGGCTCTGTGTTTCATGGACAACAGGAGATAAACTACAAGGCCCCTAAAGGTGAGGATTCAGAAGAACTCTGAATAAACCAGGGAATGTAAGGGACAACACAATTCTGTCTGAGTTAGCTAGAAATTAACCTCCCAGCTCCTCAAGTAGGTCCAGGAAATCTGCAGAAAATTCTTTCTCAGTGAATGGCACCAAGTAGAGTGGCTGAGAACTCGGTCAAGAACTTGTAGGTCACATAAAAAGCCCATAATTGTCTGCTGGAGAGAGAGGTCCCACGGAGCAGCATTGTGGCACTAGACATGGGAGTGAAGAAGTATTCTTGGACATCCAGCCCAACAGGTTTTCAGATGACTCCAGCCAGTATCTGATTGCAACTTCAAAATAGACATTCCAGCAGAGAACCAACCCACTCAACCCAGAATCCTGGGGAGATAATAACTTATTGTTTTAAAACGCCAAGTTTTGTGGTGTTTTGTTAGACAGCAATAGCTGTGAAGATACGAGTTAAAATATATAATACCTTTTATTGTTGGAGTAGATGAAGTTGTAATAAAATTAGTTTTTGATTAAGTGTATGGTACATTGTCCTAGATTATCACTAAACATAAAGAAGTAAAGTGCATATTGTCTTAAATGATACAAAGAAATTGTGAAAAGCAAAAAATAATCAATCCAAAGAAGACAAGAATGAGATGAAGGGGGCACAAGGAGAAGACAGGTAACTAAAAATCAGTACATTGAATAATATAAAGTTTTTTTTTAATTTAAAATAAAAACACTAATAAGCTGAAAAACATAAGTTTTTCAGCAAATGTAAATAGACTAAACGTTCCAAGCAAAGAATCTAGACTGGAGAAAACCTTTTAGTATTTTAAATTGTTGTTGTTAGGCTCCTTCATGTCGGTTCCTACTCAGAGCGACCCTATGTGCATCATAATGAAACACTGCCCCATTTTGCCCCAACCTAACTATCATTTCTATGTTTGAGCGCATTATTGCAGCCACTGTGTTAATCCATCATTTTTGCTTACCCTCTACTTCACCAAGCATGATGTCCTTCTCCAGGGACTGGTTCCTCCTCATAATATGTCCCATCTTCACTTCTAAGGAGCATTCTCGCTGTACTTCTTCGAAGACAAATTTGATTATTCTTTTGACAGTCCATTTTATATTCAATATTTTCCACCAACACCATGATTCTAAGGCATCGATTCTTCTTTGGTCTTCCTTACTCATTGTCCATCTTTCACATGCATAAGAGGCAACTGAAAATACAATGGCTTGGGTCAGGTGCACCTTAGTCCTCAAAGCAACATTTTTGCGTTTTAACACTTTAAAGAGGGCTTTTGCAGCCAATTTGCCAAATGCAATACATCCTTTGATTTTTTTGACTGCTGCTTCCATTGGAGTTAAATGTAGATCAAAGTAAAATTAAGTCCTTGACGACGTCAGTATTTTCTCCGTTTATCATCATGTTGGTTACTGGTCCAGTTGTGAGGATTTTTGTTTTCTTTATTTTGAGGTGCAATTCATACTGAAGGCTGTAGTCTTTGATCTTCATCAGCAAGTGCTTCAAGTCCTCTTCACTTTCAACAGGCAAGGCTGTGTGTTCTGCATATTGCAGGTTGTTAATGAGTTTTTCTCTAATCCTGATGCTGCTTTCTTCATATAGTCCATCTCAGATCACTTGCTCAGCATACAGATTGAATAAGTATGGTGAAAGGATACAATCCTGATGCACATCTTTTCTGATTTCAAACTAAGCAGTGTCCCATTGTTGTGTTGCAATTACTGCCTCTTGGTCTATGTAGAGAATCCGCATGAGCAAAATTAACTGCCCTGGAATTCCCACTCTTTGCAATGTTATCCAAAATTTGTTATGGTCTACTCAGTCAAATGCCTTTGAATAGTCAATAATTAACACAGATAAAAATCCTTCTGTTCCACAGTCAGCCCCTGGCCTTGTTCTGACTGATGATATTGAGCTTTTCCTTTGTCTCTTTCCGTAGATGTAGTCGTTTTGGTTACTGTGTATTCCATCTGGCGAGGTCCATGTGCATAGTCGCCGTTTATGTTGGTGAAAAAAGGTATTTGCAATGAAGAAGTCATTGGTCTCGCAAAACTCTATCATTCAATCTCCGGCATTGTTTCTATCACCAAGGCCGTATTTTCCAACTACCAATTGTTCTTCTTTGTTTCCAACTTTCACATTCCAATCACCAGTAATTATCAGTGCATCCTGATTGCATGTTCAATCAATTTCAGACTACAGAAACTGAAAAAAATCTTCAATTTCTTCAACTTTGTTCTTAGTGGTTACTGTGTGAATTTGAATGATAGTCATATTAACTGGTCTTCCTTATAAGCCTATGGATATTATCCTATCACTGACAGCACTGTACTTCAGGATAGACCTTGAATTATTCTTTTTTCTTTTTTTTAATTAATTTTTATTAAGCTTCAAGTGAACATTTACCATTCTAATCAGTCTGTCACATGTAGGTTTACATACATCTTACTCCCTTCTCCCACTTGCTCTCCCCCTATTGAGTCAACCCTTTCAGTCTCTCTTTTCGTGCCAATTTTGCCATCTTCCCTCTCTCTCTATCTTCCCATCCCCCCTCCAGTCAAGAGCTGCCAACACACTCTCCAGTGTCCACCTAATTTAATTGGCTCACTCTTCATCAGCATCTCTCTCCCCCCCGCTGACCAGTCCTTCTCATGCCAATTAGGCTGACCTTCCTTGTATTGTGTGTTGTCTTTCCCTTCACCCAAAGCAGTTCATATCTACTGATTGATCAATAAAAAACCCTCTCCCTCCCTCCCCCCTTTGTAACCACAAAAGTATGTGTTCTCCGTTTTTTCTATTTCTCAAGATCTTATAATAGAGGTCTTATACAATATTTGTCCTTTTTCCTCTGACTCATTTCGCTCAGCATAATGCCTTCCAGATTCCTCCATGTTATGAAATGTTTCAGAGATTCGTCACTGTTCTTTATCGATGCATAGTATTCCATTGTGTGAATATACCACAATTTATTTACCCATTCATCCGTTGACGGACATCTTGGTTGCTTCCAGCTTTTTGCTATTGTAAACAGAGCTGCAATAAACATGGGTGTGCATATATCTGTTTGTGTGAAGGCTCTTGTATCTCTAGGGTATATTCCCAGGAGTGGGATTTCTGGGTTGTATGGTAGTTCTATTTCTAACTGTTTAAGATAACGCCAGATGGATTTCCAAAGTGGTTGTACCATTTTACAATCCCACCAGCAGTGTATGAGAGTTCCAATCTCTCCGCAGCCTCTCCAACATTTATTATTTTGTGTTTTTTGGATTAATACCAGTCTAGTTGGTGTGAGATGGAATCTCATCGTAGTTTTAATTTGCATTTCTCTAATGGCTAATGATCGGGAGCATTTTCTCATGTGTCTATTGGCGGCCCGAATATCTTCTTTAGTGAAATGTGTGTTCATATCCTTTGCCCACTTCTTGATTGGGTTGTTTGTCTTTTTGTGGTTGAGTTTTGACAGAATCATGTAGATTTTAGAGATCAGGCGCTGGTCTGAGATGTCATAGCTGAATATTCTTTCCCAGTCTGTAGGTGGTCTTTTTACTCTTTTGGTGAAGTCTTTAGATGAGCATAGGTGTTTGATTTTTAGGAGCTCCCAATTATCTGGTTTCTCTTCGTCATTTTTGGTAATGTTTTGTATTCTGTTTATGCCCTGTATTAGGGCTCCTAGGGTTGTCCCTATTTTTTCTTCCATGATCTTTATCGTTTTAGTCTTTATGTTTAGGTCCTTGATCCACTTGGAGTTAGTTTTTGTGCATGGTGTGAGGTATGGGTCCTGTTTCATTCTTTTGCAAATGGATATCCAGTTATGCCAGCACCATTTGTTAGAAAGACTATCATTTCCCCAATTGGCTGACACTGGTCCTTTGTCAAATATCAGCTGCTCATATGTGGATGGATTTATATCTGGGTTCTCAATTCTGTTCCACTGGTCTATGTGCCTGTTCTTGTACCAGTACCAGGCTGTTTTGACTACTGTAGCTGTATAATAGGTTCTAAAATCAGGTAGAGTGAGGCCTCCCACTTTCTTCTTCTTTTTCAGTAATGCTTTGCTTATCTGGGGCTTCTTTCCCTTCCATATGAAATTAGTGATTTGTTTCTCTATCCCCTTAAAATATGACATTGGTATTTGGATTGGAAGTGCGTTATATGTATAGATGACTTTTGGTAGAATAGACATTTTTACTATGTTAAGTCTTCCTATCCATGAGCAAGGTATGTTTTTCCACTTAAGTATGTCATTTTGAATTTCTTGTAGTAGAGTTTTATAGTTTTCTTTGTATAGGTCTTTTATATCCTTGGTAAGATTTATTCCTAAGTATTTTATCTTCTTGGGGGCTACTGTGAATGGTATTGATTTGGTGATTTCCTCTTCGATGTTCTTTTTGTTGATGTAGAGGAATCCAAGTGATTTTTGTATGTTTATTTTATAACCTGAGACTCTTCCAAACTCTTCTATTAGTTTCAGTAGTTTTCTGGAGGATTCCTTAGGGTTTTCCATGTATACGATCATGTCATCTGCAAATAGTGATAGCTTTACTTCCTCCTTGCCAATCCGGATACACTTTATTTCTTTGTCTAGCCTAATTGCCCTGGCTAGGACTTCAAGTACGATGTTGAATAAGAGCGGTGATAAAGGGCATCCTTGTCTGGTTCCCGTTCTCAAGGGAAATGCTTTCAGGTTCTCTCCATTTAGAGTGATATTGGCTGTTGGCTTTGCATAGATGCCCTTTACTATGTTGAGGAATTGTCCTTCAATTTCTATTTTGGTAAGAGTTTTTATCATAAATGGGTGTTGAACTTTGTCAAATGCGTTTTGTGCATCTATTGATAAGATCATGTGGTTTTTATCTTTTGTTTTATTTATGTGATGGATTACATTAATGGTTTTTCTGATATTAAACCAGCCTTGCATACCTGGTATAAATCCCACTTGATCAGGGTGAATTATTTTTTTGATGTGTTGTTGGATTCTATTGGCTAGAATTTTGTTGAGGATTTTTGCATCTATGTTCATGAGGGATATAGGTCTATAATTTTCTTTTTTTGTAATGTCTTTACCTGGTTTTGGTATCAGGGAGATGGTAGCTACATAGAATGAGTTGGGTAGTATTCCGTCTTTTTCTATGCTTTGAAATACCTTCAGTAGTAGTGGTGTAAAGTCTTCTCTGAAGGTTTGGTAGAACTCTGCAGTGAAGCAGTCTGGGCCAGGACTTTTTTTTGCTGGAAGTTTTTTGATTACCGTTTCAATCTCTTTTTTTGTTATGGGTCTATTTAGTTGTTCTACTTCTGAATGTGTTAGTTTACGTAGGTAGTATTTTTCCAAGAATTTATCCATTTCTTCTAGGTTTTCAAATTTGTTAGAGTACAATTTTTCGTAGTAATCTGAAATGATTCTTTTAATTTCATTTGGCTCTGTTGTGATGTGGTCCTTCTCGTTTCTTATTCGGGTTATTTGTTTCCTTTCCTGTTTTTCTTTAGTGAGTCTAGCCAATGGTTTATCAATTTTGTTAATTTTTCAAAGAACCAGCTTTTGGCTTTGTTAATTCTTTCAATTGTTTTTCTGTTCTCTAATTCATTTAGTTCAGCTCTAATTTTTATTATTTGTTTTCTTCTGGTGCCTGATGGGTTCTTTTGTTGCTCACTTTCTATTTGTTCAAGTTGTAGGGACAGTTCTCTGATTTTGGCTCTTTCTTCTTTTTGTATGTGTGCATTTATCGATATAAATTGGCCTCTGAGCACTGCTTTTGCTGTGTCCCAGAGCTTTTGATAGGAAGTATTTTCATTCTCGTTGCTTTCTATGAATTTCCTTATTCCCTCCTTGATGTCTTCTATAACCCAGTCTTTTTTCAGCAGGGTATTGTTCATTTTCCAAGTATTTGATTTCTTTTCCCCAGTTTTTCTGTTATTGATTTCTAGCTTCATTGCCTTGTGGTCTGAGAAGATGCTTTGTAATATTTCGATGTTTTGGAGTCTGCAAAGGTTTGTTTTATGACCTAATATGTGGTCTATTCTAGAGAATGTTCCATGTGCACTAGAAAAAAAAGTATATTTTGCAGCAGTTGGGTGGAGAGTTCTGTATAAGTCAATGAGGTCAAGTTGGTTGATTGTTGTAAGTAGGTCTTCCGTGTCTCTATTGAGCTTCTTACTGGATGTCCTGTCCTTCTCCGAAAGTGGTGTGTTGAAGTCTTCTACTATAAATGTGGAGGTGTCTATCTCACTTTTCAATTCTGTCAAAATTTGATTTATGTATCTTGCAGCCCTGTCATTGGGTGCATAAATATTTAATATGGTTATGTCTTCCTGATCAATTGTCCCTTTTATCATTATATAGTGTCCTTCTTTATCCTTTGTGGCGGATTTAAGTCTAAAGTCTATTTTGTCAGAAATTAATATTGCTACTCCTCTTCTTTTTTGCTTATTATTTGCTTGATATGTTTTTTTCCATCCTATGAGTTTTAGTTTGTTTGTGTCTCTAAGTCTAAGGTGTGTCTCTTGTAGGCAGCATATAGATGGATCGTGTTTCTTTATCCAGTCCGTGACTCTCTGTCTCTTTATTGGTGCATTTAGTCCATTTACATTCAGCGTAATTATAGATAAATAAGTTTTTAGTGCTGTCATTTTGATGCCTTTTCATGTGAGTTGTTGGCCATTTCATTTTTCCACATACTTTTTTGTGCTGAGATGTTTTTCTTAGTAGATTGTGAGATCCTCATTTTCATAATGTTTAACTTTATGTTAGTTGAGTCGTTACGTTTTTCTTGGCTTTTTTCTTGAGTTATGGAACTGATATTCCTTTTTGTGGTTACCTTATTATTTACCCCTATTTTTCTAAGTAAAAACCTAACTTGTGTCGTTCTATATCGCCTTGTATCACTCTCCATCTGGCCATTCAATGCCTCCTATATTTAGTCCCTCTTTTTGATTATTGTGATCGTTTATCTATTGATTTCCATGATTCCCTGTTATGTGTATTATTTTGTTTATTTATTTATTTTTTAGAATTAATCTTTGTTTTTGTGCTTTCCCTATTTGAGTTGCGTTGATATCAGGACGTTCTGTTTTGTGACCTTGTATTGTGCTTGTACCTGATATTATTGGTCATCAGGCCAAACAATCTCCTTTAGCATTTCTTGCAGTCTTGGTTTAGTTTTTGCAAATTCTCTAAACTTGTGTTTATCTGTAAATATCTTAATTTCTCCTTCATATTTCAGAGAGAGTTTTGCTGGATATATGGTCCTTGGTTGGCAGTTTTTCTCCTTCAGTGCTCTGTATATGTCGTCCCGTTCCCTTCTTGCCTGCATGGTTTCTGCTGAGTAGTCTGAACTTATTCTTATTGATTCTCCCTTGAAGGAAACCTTTCTTTTCTCCCTGGCTGCTTTTAAAATTTTCTGTTTGTCTTCGGTTTTGGCAAGTTTGATGATAATATGTCTTGGTGTTTTTCTTTTTGGATCAATCTTAAATGGGGTTCGGTGAGCATCTTGGATAGATATCCTTTCGTCTTTCATGATGTCAGGGAAGTTTTGTGTCAGGAGTTCTTCAACTATTTTCTCTGTTTTCTGTCCCCCCTCCCTGTTCTGGGACTCCAATCACTCGCAAGTTATCCTTCTTGATAAGAGTCCCACATGATTCTTAGGGTTTCTTCATTTTTTTAAATTCTTTTATCTGATTTTTTTCCAGCTATGTTGGTGTTGATTCCCTGGTCCTCCAGAAGTCCCGGTCTACATTCTAATTGCTCGAGTCTGCTCCTCTGACTTCCTATTGCGTTGTCTAATTCTGTAATTTTATTGTTAATCTTTTGGATTTCTACATGCTGTCTCTCTATGGATTCTTGCAACTTATTAATTTTTCCACTATGTTCTTGAATAAAATCTTTTTGAGTTCTTCAACAGTTTTATCAGTGTGTTCCTTGGCTTTTTCTGCAGTTAGCCTAATTTCATTTGTGATGTCTTTAAGCATTCTGTAAATTAGTTTTTTATATTCTATATCTGATAATTCCAGGATTGTATCTTCATTTGGGAAAGATTTTGATTCTTTTGTTTGGGGGGGTTGGAGAAGCTGTCATGGTCTGTTTCTTTATGTGGTTTGATATGGACTGCTGTCTCCAAGCCATCACTGGGAAACTAGTTTTTCCAGGTAATCAGCTAAAAAAAAATGCAGTCAGATCCCTATCTGAATTCTCCCTCTGGCTCAGGGTATTTGGATGTTAATGGAGCCGCCTGGGGAGGGATCAGAGATCTAGGAGTGTAGCACCTTAGAATATAGAGCTGATCCCTGTGTTCACGCTCCACCCACGCCCGCCAAAATCCCGGCAGGACAGCTCCCCGGTTGGGACGCTGCTCTCCCCGCTCCAAGACCAGTCACTTCCTCTCGGGGACTTCTCCCTCCGGCGTGCCGTTCCGCTTTCGCTAACTGGGTGGGCATCGCCCGCACGAACGGCTGGGCCCGCCCCCGGGGTCAATTCTGAGAAATATAACTGGTCCCCGCGCTCACGCGCAGCCCACGCCAGCCAAAATCCCAGTGGGACGGCTCCCTGGCTGGGACGCTGCTCTCCCCGCTCCAAGATCAGTCACTGCCTCCCGGGTGCTTCTCCCACTGGCTGCGCCACTACGCCGCCTGTGCCAACCGGCTAGGCTCCCTCCCGGGATGAGTTCGGGGGGTAGGGCTGGGGCCCTTGTCTGTGCCGTCTGCCCCCCTGGGCTCTGCCCCAGATCGGGCTCCGAAGGTCACCTGCCTGGTACGCTGGCTCCTGGTTCTGAAAACGATCGCTGTCTGCCCGTATTTGTTCGTTCTCTGTCTCTAAGTCTGTGTTTGTTGTTCAGAGTTTGTAGGTTGTTATGTATGTGATCGATTCACTTGTTTTTCCGAGTCTTTGTTGCAAGAGGGATCCGCGGTAGCGTCCACCTAGTCCACCATCTTGGCCCCGCCTCTGAATTGTTCTTTTTGACGATGAATGTAACACCATTCCTCTTCAAGTTGTCATTTCTGGCGTAGTAGGCTATGTGTTGTCCAATTCAAAATGGCCAATACCAGTCCATTTCAGCTCACTAATGCCTAGGATATCGATGCTTATGTGTTCCATTTCGTTTTTGAAGATTTCCAATTTTCCTAGATTCATACTTCGTGTATTTCAGGTTCCAAGCATTAGTGATATTTTCAATTGCCTCACATGCATGTGAAAGCTGGACAATGAATAAGGAAGACCGAAGAAGAATTGATGCCTTTGAATTGTGGTGTTGGCAAAGAATATTTAATATACCAAAAGAACAAACAAATCTGTCTTGGGAGTAGTACAGCCAGAATGCTCCTTAGAAGCCAGCATGGTGATACTGCATCTTACATACTTTGGCCATGTTGTCAGAAGAGATCAGTCCCTGGAGAAGGACATCATGCCTGGTAAAGTACAGGGTCAGCTTTTAAAAGAGGAAGACCCTCAATGAGATGGATTGACACAGTGTCTGCAACTATGGGCTCAAGTATAACAACGATTGTAAGTATGGCATGGGACCGGACAGTGTTTCTTTCTGTGGTACATAGGATTGCTATGAGTTGGAAGCAACTCCACTGCACCTAATAACAACAACAATAAACATCTTTCTGGTATTCTCAGCTTTTAGCCAAGATCCACCAGACATCAGCAATTATATCCCTCCTTCCATGTCATTTTCTTTATTTTTTTCTTTCAAATCAGGATTTTTTTATTTTAATATTTATTTAACCACAACTTATTCTAAAAAAAAAAAAAAGAAGAAGAAGAAGGGAACGTATATCTGTGTACCCAAAGCCTAGCACACAGAGCACATGTTTCTTGTAGATCAGAGTCATTATACATGGTTGTCTGCCCAATGGATCAGAATCAAGTCATACAGAAATACAGCTGTATATGGCTTCAGTATGTCATATGTTCTTTGACAAGACACGTGATGGAACTTACCATTGTGCCAGTTGGGTAGTGCTCACATAGTTCATCTGAAGAGTTAGTGTTTCTTACTCTTTGGTCTGCCATCCCAATGATCCAGATCTTTCTTCATTATAATACCCTGATTCCATTATCTTTGAGATCCTTCCACTGGCTATATACTTACATATTCAAATTTATCTCTCTGGGTTTATAGTCTCAGTCTTCCTCAATACATTTAATCAATTAATATACAAAAACAGAACCACCGTGGCCAGAAGTAGAACTGAAGTTAATGTAACAGTGGTTAAGAATTTCAGCCTAGGTTTACATTCCTACCCATTACTATCCACAGGACTCTGGATGTGAAAATAGCACCTACTTCATGGGGTAAATACGTGCATGGAACGTGCAATGTATGAAAAGTACTTGGTACTGTTCCTGACAGTGCACAATAAATGTAATTATAATTAACAATGCACATGTTATAATTGTTATTATGTGATAGCAATGATGGAAATAATAGTAATTCCCAAATGTTATCAGGTGGATATTTTGATTTTTCTATCTCTTTTTTAAATTATGCTTTAGATGAAGATTTACAGAGCAAATTAATATCTCGTTAGGCAATAAATACACATATTGTTTTGTCACATTGGTTGCCAATCCTACACCATGTCAACATTCTACCCATGTCAACCTTGGGTTCCCCATTATCAGCTTTCCTGTTCCCTCCAGCCTTCTCATCCTTGCCCCTGGGTTGGTGTGCCCATTTGGTCTTGATTTGTTTTACGGGTCTGTCTAAATTTTGGCTGAAGGGTGAACCTCAGGAGTGACTTCAGTACTGATTCAATAGGACACTTAGGGTCCATACTCTCGAGGTTTCTCCAGTCTCTGTCAGACCAGTAAGTATGGTCTTTTTTTGTAAGTTATAGTTTTGTTCTGCATTTTTCTCCAGTTCTGTCCTGGACCCTCTATTGTGATCCTTGTCAGAGCAGTCGGTGGTGGTAGCTGGGCGCCATCTAGTTATGCTGGACTCAGTCTGGTGGAGACTGTGGTAGTTGCGGCCCATTAGTTTCCACATCCTTTTCTGAATCGGCTTGAATTTCTGGCAGTTTCCTGTTGATGTACTGCTGCAGCCATTTTTTAATTATCTTCAGCAAAATTTTACTTGAGTGAAATTTTAAGGAGGCATATTTAAATATAAAGACAAAGAATATATGAAATTTAAAAGGTCAAAAAGATACATAAGACAAATATTAATTAAAAGGAAAGGTGGTTTAGCTATAAAATATTAAACAAAGCAGATTTTAAGAAAAAAAACTCTAGATATGAAGATGCTTACACTGACACCATATAAGACAGGCTCTATTTTTTTTTGGATTATTAGCTTGGAGTCCTGGTGGTTCAGTGGTTAAAAGCTGACACTTATCAAAAGGTTGGCAGTTCAAATCCACCAGCTGCTCCTTGAAAACCCTACAAGGCAGTTCTGCTTTGCCCTATACGGTTGCTATGAGTTGTAATTGACTCAACATGATTGGTTTTTATTTTTTCATATTAGCCAGCATGTTTTGTAATGCTCCTTGGTTTTCAGATATTTTCACTGACTTTATTTGACTCTATACCAAGGAGAACTACATTTCCCAAGATCCTTTGCCAGCATATTTCTTGTAGGAAATCACAATGTAAGACTGTCGGAAGATTAGAAAGGCTATAGGACAGAAGTCAGCAAATTTCTCCTTCTCTCTTTCCCCACTTCAACTATAGTTCCTGGAAGTAACCGTGGCTCGCCATGATTTCACTTCGAATAAATAGCCACTCTCTTCATGGTTTCAAATATTGTCTGCTGGTCCTCACCTTGGTTCTGGGTTCTGCATGAGGGCCCCACCCATGGCATCCTGGAAGCCATCTTGTCCTGCTGTTTGACGGTTTCCAGGGTGTTGGGAGCAACATATTGATGGGAGTCTCTAGGTTGATTCAGCTTCCCTTGTTTGGCTCCTTGATTCCTTCATCTCCTATTGAAGTACTTATCTGAATTCTGTTCTCTCTTTTGAAATAGCTAGTGATCTCTCTCCTGATAACTGATTTTTAGATGAGGAAATTAGGCTTAGAAAACTTAAATAAGTTTTTGAAAGAGACAACCTACTGGAGACATTTTCTTCTCATGATGATGGAAGAAACAATAGAGAAATATGAAAATATAATATCGCTGAAACTCTAGGCTTGGAAGTGGTATACAGACACTTTCAGCCACATGCTATTCAGCAAAGTTTATCACATCACTAGGTTAATGCGTGATGGAGTGAAGAAGTGTGCTCCTCATGTGATCAGCAGAAGGCAGTAAATACTTGTCAAATGATAGTCTCTTTATCACAGACTCCAATCACCATGGGCAGAAAGTTAGTTGAAAAAACTCTTTAGCAACCATAAGAGTATATTCCACAATTATCAAGGCAGATAGGAAACCCTGGTGGCGTAGTGGTTAAGTGCTATGGCTGTTAACCAAAAGGTTGGCAGTTCGAGTCCACCAGGCGCTCCTTGGAAACTCTATGGGGCAGTTGTACTCTGTCCTATAGGGTCGCTATGAGTCAGAATCGACTCAACAGCAGTGGGTTTTTTTGGGTTTTGCATCATGGCAGATAAGGCAATATGAATCTTTTAAAAAGCATATCTCAGAGAGAAGATCCAGGGGCAATGCTATCAAAAAAATGAAATGTGAAAACTACTCCAAGGAGGCAGAAAAGTGGCCTTATCAGTGACTATTCCTCATCAGAAATATAGTAGGCCTTTAAATGTCTGCCTAATGGAATTTCAGAATTTCTGGGGACCCACGATTCCTGTGGATATCTCATTCTTTCTTTCCTAATACCAGTGTTTATTTCTGTTATCCTGTCCCTGTCCAACCAAGACATGCTGGATATTTGGATAACTGGGAAATTTAGATAATTCACAGGTCATCAGATAAAAGATGGACCTTACTGGTGACTGCTTATCACCAAGAGATCCTGGGCTTTGAGCTTATTCCATGACTGAACGGGACATTTGGTTGTCTCCTTTGGAGAGGAGTTGGGACCCAGAAGGGTGAACTACTTGATTAGGAATGTTGGTTAATCATCTGATCTTCATCCTTCCTGGCTCAAGTTTAGATTGCACTTCCCTTTTCTCTGAAGTTAGGTGTGGACTGTGAAACATTAGTGCAAGTGACATGCGTAACCCATGGCAAGAATTTAGAGCCAGCGAGTGAAATTCCATGTTCTTTCCATCTTCCAGAAATTGCTGTTGCTTCACAATGAGGGAAGCACCATCAGCCTGTGTCCCTGAGGGAGGACAAATCCCAAGATAACATGCAGCGTGATCCAGAAATCCACTATTGTGGTTTTATGACAGAGATTTTTTTAAATCACTGGTGTTATACTACAGCATAAACTAGAATATTATAACTAATTGCCCACATTCTAGACAAGAATTCATGTTTGTGATTCCACTCATCTAAAATTAACAAAATCTTGTCATTCCAGTGAGAAATTTGGGAATGTAGCTAAGTACACAGAGGGTAAAATTTCAGTGTTGAAGGGGAATTAGATTTGTGTAAGTGGTAAAGACCAATGTTAAAACAATTTGGTAGTTTTTAAAATTTTTTCTAACAAAATAAGACATAGACTCTGAAGTAACCCAATCTTCAAAAATACTGATATAGGATAGATGGAAATTACATAGGAGAATACAAAATAAATTCTTTTCTTCTTCTCATATTTTATAGAATTAATTAGGAGTCCCAAAGAGAAGGATATAATCCCAGAAATTATACTTTTCATTAAGATTTCTGCCATTTTATTTTCATATCAAAAATATTTGAAAGGTAAAAATAAATATATCCTTCCAGCTTTCAAAAATAGTCACTGAGTGTATCACAATAAACTGTTCTCTTAATTTGTTTTATTTCTGGGAGTATGCAATAAAATTGCCATGGAAAACAAAAAGGCATCAGCTGATATACTGGATTATGCAATGCTGAGTATATTCCTCAGCCTCCCTCAGAGGGTGCACATGACCCCTTTCCTCACGAAAGGTGCTCTCACTAGTAAATTACTTTCACAGAAAAACAAACAAATATTTCTAATGCTAAGAAAACGTGGCTATAGGCATCAGATGATAGTGGGTAGAGCACCAAAATCAGAAAAAAAGTATTTACTTTTTATTAGATGAAATAAATTTCTAAATGTTCACCATCACTACTCATTTTTCTTTTGGTATCTGGAGACCATAAACATCACTATTCGTGGCACCATGACCTGCACAGTGACTAATAAATGATAAGTGTTTGATAACCTAACTGTTGACCTAAATAATATGTAAATTGGTGGCTATATTTTCTTTTTTTATGTAGCAAAAAGTAAGTTCCCTAAAACTCGTTGCCATCGAGTGGGTTCTGACTCCTACCAACCCTACACGACAGAGTAGAACTGCTCCATAGGGTTTCCAAGGAGTACCTGGTGGATTTGAACTGCTAACCTTTTGGTTTGTAGCTGTAGCTCTTAACCGCTATGTTACCAGGGTTCCCAAAGTGAATCCAGGGTCTTATATCAAAACTTGCTACTACATTCTGTAAATTGTATTTACAGGCTTGGAGTGGATAAGAAAAGAAATTATAAACAAGAAATTGAAAAATGGACTCATTGAGAAAAAATGTATATATATATAGTCCAATCAAATGAATTATTTGCAAAGGAAAAAGAATTAATATTTTGTTATAAAAGCTATGATTGGCAATAAATTTACTTTAAGTGAAATAATAATAGCAAGATATAAAATTGTTCTAATTTGAAATTTTTGAGCTTAGTTTAAAAATCATAAACAGAGTGAGGGTAATGGGGAAGTTATGGTATACGGAAGTTTTTCAGAAGTAAATATTTAGCAAATGTGTATGGATAACAATTCTTTTTTTTAATATTAAGTATTCTTTTTATTGTGCTTTAAGTGAAAGTTTACAATTCGAGTAAGTTTCTCATACAAAAAACTTATACAGACATGGTTAAGGTGATCCTAGTTGCTCTCCCTACAATGTGACAGCACTCTCCTTCTTTCTCCCCTGTGTATTTGCTGTGTCCATTCATCCAGTTCCTGTCCCCCTCTGCCTTCTCATCTCGCCTCCAGACAGGCTCTACCCACACAGTCACAATGTGTCTACTTGAGCTAAGAAGCACAATCCTCACCAGTTCCATTTTATGTCTTATAGTCCAGTCTAATCTTTGTCTGCAGAAGTGACTTCGGAATGGTTTTAGTTTTGGGCTAACAGAGAGTCCAAGGGCCATGACCTCTGGAGTCCTTCCAGTGTTCAGTCAGACCGTTTAGCCTGGTCTCTTTTACTAGAATTTGAGGTCTGCATTCCACTTTTCTCCTGCTCCATCAGAGATTCTCTGTTGTGTTCCCTTTCAGTGCAGTCATTGGTGATAACCGGGCACCATCTAGTTATTTCCTTGAGTCTTTGGTGTTCTTCATTCTCCTTCGCTCCAGGCGGATTGAGATCAATTGATACATCTTATATGGCCGCTTGCTAACTTTCAAGACCCCAGACACCACTCATCAAAGTGGGATGTGGAATAATTTCTTAACACAATTTGTTATGTCAGTTGACCTAGATGTCCCCTGAACCACGGTCCCCAGACCCCCACCCTTGCTACTCTGTCCCTCAAAGTGTTTCGTTGTATTCAGGAAACTGCTTAGCTTTTGGATTAATCCAGTTGTGCTGACTTCTCCTGTATTGTGTGTTGTCCTTCCCTTCACCTAAAATAATTCTTGTCTACTCCGTAATTTTTTTTTTTTTTTACTCCGTAATTAGTGAATATCCCTCTTCCTCCTTCCGCATTCTCATAATCATCATAGAATGTTTTCTTCTGTGTTTAAACCTTTTCCTGAGTTCTTATAATAGTGGTCTCATGCAATATTTGTCCTGCGACTGACTGATTTCAATCAGCATAATGCCTTCCAGATTCCTACATGTTATGAGATGTTTCATGGATTCATTGTTTTTCTCTATTGTTCCATCCTATTCCATTGTGTGAATATACCATAATTTGTTTATCCATTTATCCATTGGTGCGCACCTTGATTGTTTCCATCTCTTTGCTATTGTAACAGTGCTGCAGTGAACATGGGTGTGCATATATCTATTCTTGTAGGGCTCTTATTTCTCTACACTATATTCCAAGGACTGGGATTGCTGGATCGTATGGTACTCCTATCTTTTTAAGGAAACGCCAAATCGATTTCCTAAGTGGTTGTACCATTTTACATTCCCACCAGCAGTGTATAAGTGTTCCAGTCTCTCCACAACCTCTCCAACATTTGTTATTTTGTATTTTTTAGATTAGAGCCAGCTTCGTTGTGGTAAGATGGTATCTGATTGTAGTTTTGATTTGCATTTCTCTAAAGGCTATTGATCATGAGCATTTCCTAACGTAGCTGTTAGCCGCCTGAACGTCTTATTTGGTGAAGTTTCTGTTCATACCCTTTGCCCATTTTTTAATTGGTTTATTTGTCTTTTTGTTGTTGAAGTTTGGCAGTATCTTGTAGATTTTAAAGATTTAGACACTGATCGGATTTGTTGTAGCCAAAATTTTTTTTCCCAGTCTATAGGTAGTCTTTTTACTCTTTTGGTGAGGCCTTTGGATGAGGATAAGTGTTTCATTTTTAGAAGCTCCCAGTTATCGACTTTACCTTCCAGTGTTTGTGCATTGTTGGCAATGTTTTGTATACTGTTTATGCTATGTTTGAGGGCTACTAGAGTTCTTCTTATTTTTTCTTCCATGATCTTTATCATTTTAGATTTTATATTTAGGTCTTTGATCCATTTTGAGTTAGTTTTTCTGCATGGTGTGAGAGGTATGGGTCTTGTTTCATTTTTTTGCAGATGGATATCCAGTTATTCCAGCACCATTTGTTAAAGAGACTGTCTTTTCTCCATTTAATGGACTTTGGGCCTTTGTTAAATACAAGCTGCTCATACGTGGATGAATTTATGTCTGAAATCTCAATTCTGTTCCATTGGTCTATGTACCTGCTGTTGTGCCAGTACCAGGCTGTTTTGACTACCCTGGTGTTATGATATGCACTAAAATCAGGTAGTGTGAGGCCTCCCACTTTGTTCTAATTTTTCAGTACTGTTTTACTTATCTAGGGCCTATTCCCTTTCCATATGAACTTGGTGATTTGTTTCTCCATCTCATTAAAAAATGCCATTGGAGTTTGGATCAGGCTTGCATTTATCTACAGATTGCTTGGAGTAGAATAAACATTTTCACAATCTTGAGTCTTCCCATTGAAGAACAAGGTATGTTTTTTCACTTATGTAGGTCTCTTTCGGTTTCTTGTAGCAGTGTCTCATAGTTTTCTTTGTATAGGTCTTTTGTGTCTCTGGTTAGATTTGTTCCTAAGTATTTAATCTTCTTGGGGCTATTGTAAATGGTATTGATTTCATGATTTCCTCTTTGACTTTCTCTTTGCTCATATAGAGGAATCCAACTGGTTTTTGCATGTTTATCTTGTATCCTGTTACTTTGCTGAAATCTTCTATTAGTTCCAGTAGTTTTCTTGTGGATTCTTTAGGGTTTTCTGTGTATAAAATCATATCATCTGCAAATAGAGATAGTTTATTTCTTCCTTACCAATTTGGATGCTTTTTTTTTTTTTTTTCCCCTAGACTAATAGCTCCGGCTAGGACCTCCAGAACAATGTTGAATAAAAGTGATGATAAAGGGCATCCTTGTCTGGTTCCCGTTCTCAAGGGGAATGATTTCAGACTTGCTCTATTTAGGGTGCTGTTGGCTGTTGGTTTTACATAAATGCCCTTTATTATGTGGAGGAATTTTCCTTCTATTCCTATTTTGCTGAGAGTCTTTATCATGAATGGGTGTTGGACTTTGTCAAATGCCTTTTCTGCATTAATCCATAAGATCATGTGGTTCTTGTCTTTTATTTATATGATGGATTACACTGATTGTTTTTTAAATGTTAAACCATCTCAGCATACCTAGTATGAATCCTACTTGGTCATGGTGAATTACTTTTTCAATATGTTGTTGGCTAGAATTTTGCTGAGGGTTTTTGTGTCTAAGTTCATGAGGAATATTGGTCTGTAATTTTCTTTTTTTGTGGTGTCTTTTTTTTTTAGAATGAGATTGGGAGTATTCCATCCTTTGGTATGTTCTGAAATACCTTTAATAGTAGTGGTGTTAACACTTCTCTGAAAGTTTGGTAGAATTCTCCAGTGAAGTCATCAGGGCCAGGGCTTTTATTTATTGGGAATTTTTAATTATCTTTTCTTCTTTTGTTATAGGTTTATTTAGTTGTTCTATATCTGTTTGTGTTAGATTAGGTAGGTAGTGTGTTTCTAGAAATTTATCCAATTCTTCTAGGTTTTCAAATTTGTTGGAGTACAATTTTTCATAATATTCTGTTATGATTCTTTTAATTTCAGTTGGGTCTGTTGTAATATTGCCGATCTCATTTCTTATTTGGGTTATTTGCTTTCTCTCCTATTTTTCTTTTGTTCATTTGGCCAATGGTTTATCGATTTTGTTGATCTTTTCATAGAACCAGCTGTTGGTCTTGTTAACTCTTTCAATTGTTTTTCTTTTCTCTATTTCATTTAATTCTGCTCTAATTTTTATTATTTTGTTTCTACTGGTACCCTAGGACTTCTTTTGCTGCTTTCTTTCTATTTCTTTGAGTTGTAGGGATAATTCTTTGATTTTGGCCTTCTTCTTTTGGATGTGTGCATTTATTGCTATAAATTGACCTCTGAGCACTGCTTTTGCTGTGTCCCACAGGTCTTGGTAGGAAGTGTTTTCATTCTCATTTGATTCTACGAATTTCTTTATTCCATCCTTAATTTCTTCTATAACCCAGTAGTATTTCAGCAAGGTGTTGTTCAGTTTCTGTGTGTTCGATTTTTTTTTCACTTGCTTTGTGTTATTGGTTTCTACTTTTATGCCTTTATGGTCAGAAAAGGTGCTTCGAGATATTTTGATGTTTTGGATTCTGTTAAGACTTGCTTATGACCTAATATGTGGTCTATTCTGGAGAACGTTCCATGTGCACTGGAAAAGAAAATATGCTTGTCTGCCGTTGGGTGGGGTGTTCTGTATGTGCCTATGAGATCAGGTTGGTTGATTGTGGCATTTAGATTTTCACTGTCTTTATTTAGCTTCTTTCTGGATATTCTGTCCTTCACCAAAAGTGGTGTGTTGGAGCCTCCTACTATTATTGTAGAGCTGCGCATCTCTGTTTTCAGTGCTTTTAGAGTTCATTTTATGTATTTTGGAGCCCTGTCATTGGGTGCACAAAAGGGTCCTTCCTTATCCTTTGTGGTAGAGTTGACTTTAAAGTCTATTTTGTTAGAAATTAATATTGCCACTCTTCTTTTTTGGTTGTTGTTTGTTTGGTATCTCTTTTCCATCCTTTGAGTTTTAGTTTGTTTGTATCTTTATGTCTAAGGTGTGTCTCTTGTAGGCAACATATAGGCAGATCATTTTTTTTAATCCATTCTGCCACTCTCTGTCTCTTTATTGGTGCATTTAGTACATTTACATTCAGCGTAATTATGTCTAGGTATGAGTTTAGTGCTGTCATTTTGATGCCTTTTTTGGGGTTGTTGACAGTTTCTTTTTTCCACTGAATTTTCTGTGCTGAGTAATTTTTCTTTATATATTGTCTTTTCCTCTTTTCCATTGCTTTTGCTTTTGTTTTTGCTGTCTTCATGTTTTTCTTTTTTTATTATTATTTTGATGTGCAGGATTGTTATTTTCCTTTGTGATTACCTTGATATTTACCCCTATTTTCATACTCCATGTGAAAGATCTATGACTATATCTTTTAGTCCTTCTTTTTTGAGTTAATGTTGTCATCTTTTACTTCCTGATGTCTGTTTCCCTGTTCTGAGCATTTTAACTTTGATTTAGTTTTGTGATTTCTCTGTCTTGGATGATATCTGGTTTCCCTGTTCTCTGTTCTGGTCGTGGATTGTTATCTGATGTTATTGAGTTTCTAACTGGAGGATTTCCTTTAGAATTTCTTGTAATTTTGGTTTGGTTTTGGCAATGTCCCTCAACTTCTGTTTATCTGGAAATGCCATAATTCACCTTCATATTTGAGACAGTTTTGCTGGATATATAATTCTTGGCTGGCAATTATTTTCCCTTCAAGTCTTTATATATGTCCTCCCATTGTCTTCTTGCCTGCATGGTTTCTGCTGAGTAGTCCGAGATTAGTCTTACTGACTGTCCTTCGCAGGTGACTTTTTGTTTATCCCTAGCTGCTCTTAAAATTCTCTTTTATCTTTGGTTTTGGCAAGATTGACTATAATATGTCTTGATATCTTTCTTTTGAGATCTACCTTCTGTGGGGTTAGATGAGCATCTTGGATGGATATCTCATCTTTCATGATACCAGGGAGGTTTTCTGCCAACAAATTTTCAACAATTTTCTGTGTATTTTCTGTTTTTCCTCCCTGTTCTGGTACTCTGATTACTCGTAGGCTATTTCTCTTGATAGAGTCCCACATGATTCTTAGGGTTTCTTCATTTCTTAAAATTCTTTTATCTGATTTTTCTTTGAATATATTGGTGCCAAGTATTTTGTTTTCAGTCTCACTCATTCTGACTTCACCTTCCTGAATTCTGCTCCTTTGACTTTCTACTGAGTTGTCTAATTCTGAAATTTTATTGTTGATCTTCTGAGTTTCTGACTGCTGTGTCTCTAAGGATTCTTGAAGCCTATTAAATTTTTCGTTATTCTCTTGAATAACCTTCTTAATTCCCTCAACTGCTTTATCTTTGTGTTCCTTGCCTTGTTCTGCATTTTGCCTGATCTCTTTTTTATTTTTTTTCTTTCCTGATATCTTGAAGAGTTCTGTATATTAATATTTTGTATTCTATCTCTGGTAATTCTAGGAATATATCTTCATCTGGAAGATTCCTCAATTCTTTGCTTTGGAAGCTTGCTGACATGATCATCGTCTGCTTCTTTATGTGATTTGATATTGACTATTGTCTCTGTATGTTTGCATACTGTGTCCTAGCTTCTTGCTCTGTTTTGTTTTGAAATACTTAATAGGCTGCTCAAATTAGTTGGCTTGATTAATGGAGCCTTTGAAGTTCTAACGTCCTGTCACCAGATGGCTAGAGCTGTTATCAGATATATGAGCCTAGAAGTCCATTCAGTTTTCTTGTAAGGATTCAGCTCTTATTTCCAGGTAGTTGGTCACCAAGTGTGTGGTGTAGGCTCTCACCTACTGTCTTTGAGGAGCAGTGGCGATTGGTGTATGCACAAGTCTCTTGTTGCATCAGGTGGTCACACTCTGAGCAAGGTAGGGGGCTGACAACCTTTCCCTGAGTGTTTGTGAGGAAGACACGTCCCTGTTCTCTAGAGTGCACAAGCGGGTGGGCTCTGCAGCCATACCATTGACACCCGATACTTTCAACTGTAAGGACTGGGAGACACCACTTATCCTTGTATCCCTGATATGGGTGGCTAGGTGACATAGGTGGAGCCACCAGTCCTCAGGCCCCTGATGTGGGTAGTTGAGGACCCTGCTTAATAGAGCAGTGTCAAGCATCAAGAACCCACCTCGCCACTGCACAGCTGAAACCGTTAAAGTCAGACCTTAGGCCACACGCCCATGCAGTGTAAGAAGAACCCAGCTCCTGAAATGGGCCACACAGTTCTATGCAGGGGTGAAAGCCATTCAAAGTCTATGGACCACTAGTGCCTGGACAGGAGCTGCTTCTGCCCTGAGTTTCCAGCTTAGAGGAGCCATCAGATTATTTTTTCCCTCTTTGTTAATTTGTTCCTTCTCCAATGGCTCTGGTTGCGTGCCAGGACCCATCTCAGGCCCAGGGAAATCGAATGTCACTGAAGCCAGCTCGGGGGCCTGGGACAGAGGGGTGAGGGATCAGATAAATGGGGGAGAGTTCCTTTGAAAGGGGAGGTATATGATCTGTGCAGTGAATTAAATGCTAGCACTTATGCAGAGAGCGCTGTTCTTCTCTGATTCTGGAGGCGTGAGTAGACTCTGTGCCACTGGCTCTCTGTGGCTAGGGAAACCGTGTACAGAAAGCTACTGCCAGCCCCTCTGCAGTCACACCAGCAGATCAGGGATGAGGGGCGCTGGTTCACACTGAGTTAGGTCCGGCAACTTCTTGCTGCTTCTGAACCGTATCTCCCTCCCTCTGTTGCTAAGTCCAATTTCTTAACTTTGCCTTTGATGTTCAGGGCTCCTAGCTTGTCATATATATAATCAGTTTACTTGTTTTTTCAGGTCTTTGTTGTAAGAAGGACTATCAGAAGCATCTGACTACTCCACTGTCGTGGCCCTGCCTGCATCTGATGCATTCTTGTCTAGCTATATTTGATAGATATTTTTCTAGGTTAGAATATAAGTTTTCCTCATGCTTTCAAAGTAGACATTATGTTCTCATGCCTGACTGATGGAAATTCACAGTCATGGGAATTCTTTCCTTTTTTTTTTTTTTTTTTTTTGATTCAAAAAATCCTCATAAAATGTAATGAAGAAAAGTATGTAAAATTGTCTATTTGCATTTTATGAATTCCTAACTTGGATTATTTCTAGCATAAATATAAATATTGAAAACTGCAAATATATCATCACAAAGTTTCACAATCCATATTTGCAACAATGGTTGAGGGCACCTGCTTTCCCTTGGACCATTACTATTTTTAAATCTTCCAATATCTGCTAAACCCTTTGGAAAAATGATGAATTCCAACTGCCATTTTAAATTTTTTTTTAGTGAAATTAGATAAATTTCCATGAATATAGTAGTGCCTTCTTATCTTCTACTGGACTCTCCTGACATATATTTTGCTCATTTTTATACTTTTATGTTGATTTGAGGAGTGCTATAGGAAACCCTGGTGGCATAGTGGTTAAGAGCTATGACTGCCAGTCAGAAGGTCGGCAGTTTGAATCCACCAGGTGCTCTTTGGAAACCCTATGGGACAGTTCTACTCTGTCAAAATTGACTCAATGACAATAGGTTTTGGTTTATATGTATCATAAAGACAGGAAAGAAAGAAGAGACCAAAACGGATGTCAAAAGAGACTTCAAAACTTGCTCTAAAATATCCAGTAGCTAATGGGAATAGAAGAAATTAAGAAGTAGAAGAGCTGAACAGAAGATTCAAAGGGCAGCTTGAAAGACAAAATAAAATATTATAATGAACTGTGCAAAGATCTGGAGGTAGAAAATCAAAAGGGAAGAAAACTCTCAGTATTTCTCAAGTCAAAAGAACTGAAGAAAAATTCAAGCTGCAAGTCGCAATATTGAAGGATTCTATGGGCAAAATATTGAACAACTCAGGAAACATCGAGAGAAAGATGGAAGGAATACACAGAGTCATTATACCAAAACTAATTGGTCAATGTTCAACATTTCAGGATGTAGCATATGATCAAGATCCAATGGTACTGCAGGAAGAAGTCCATGCTATGCTGAAAGGAATGGCAAAAAACAAGGGTCCAGGAACTGACAGAATACCAATTGAGATGTTTGAACAAACAAATGCAGCACTGGAAGTGCTCACTTGTCTCTCCAAGAAATTTGGAAGAGAGCTACCTGGCCAACCAACTGGAAGAGAGCCAATATATACGCCTATTCCCAAGAAAGGAGGTCCAATCAAATGCAGAAATTCTTGAACAATATCATTAATATCACATACAAGCAAAATTTTGCTAAAGATCATTCAAAAGTGGCTGTAGCAGTGTATTAACAGGGAACTGCCAGAAGTTCAAGACGAATTCAGGAGAGGATATGGAATGAAGGATATCATTGCTGATGTCAGATGGATCCTGGCTGAAAGCAGAGAATACCAGAAAGATGTTTACCTGTGTTTTATTGACTATGCAAAGACATTCGACTGTGTGGATCATAACCAATTATGGATAACATAGCAAAGAATGGGAATTTAGAGCACTGAATTTTGCTCATGAGAAACTTGGACATAGATCAAGAGGCAATCGTTCCAACAGAACAAGGGGATACTTCATGGTTTAAAGTTAAGAAAGATGTGCATCAGGTTTGTATCTGTTCACCATACTTATTCAATCTGTGCGCTGACCAAGTAACCTGAGAAGCCAGACTGTATAGAAGAACTTGACATCAGGATTCGAGGAAGACTCATTAACAACCTGTGATATGCAGATGACAAGACCATGCTTACTGAAAGTGAAGAGGACTTGAAGCACTTAGTGATAAAGATCAAAAACCACAGCCTTCATTATAGATTACACCTCAACATAAAGAAAACAGAAATCCTCACAACCAGACCAGTAAGAAACGTCAAGATAAAAGGAGAAAATATTGAACTTGTCAAGGATTTCATTTTACTTGGAGTGACAATCAAAGCAGCATTCAAGAAATCAAATGACGTGTTACTTTAGGCAAATCTGCTGCAAAAGCTTTCCTTAAAGTGTTAAAAAGCAAAGACGTCACTTTAAGGACTACAGAGTGCCTGATCCAAGCTATGGTGTTTTCAACTGCCTTACACCTGTGTGAAAGCTGGACAAGGAGTAAGGAAGACCAGAGAAGAGTTGGTGCCTTTGAATAATGGTTTTAGTGAAGAATATTTAATGTACCGTGGACTGCCAAAAGGAGAAAAAAAATCTGTCTTGGAAGAAGTACAGCAAGAATATTCTACTGAGCAGTTACATCTCTCTTATAGGGTTGCTGTAAGTTGGAATCAACTCAATAACAATGGGTTTCATTTAGTTTAAGTGGCGTTCGAGGCAAAAATGTTTTATATAAATATCACAAAATACATTTCCTAAATCTAAATTGATAATTTATATTTAGGAAATGTATAAATTTTGTTGCATTTTTTATTTATGAGAAAATAAAATTTGTAACTCTTCAGGGTTATACTTTATCTATATTAATGGGGTGCCAATTATACTTTCTGAGCATTCTTTTTAGTTCATATGATTTTTCAGTTGAGTCTAATAGTGTTTCAGGTTGATTATATCATACGTAATTACCGTTCGTTTCTGCTAGCTTTTCAAAGGTAAGATATTTTTGGTTCCAGTGTTGTTTGCCATGATATCCAGGTCTACGATTTCCAAGAAAAATGTTGAGTATTTGATCCTTAATGTTTGATTGTGACATTGATGGAAAACATTAACAGTGTTTTATTTTCCATTTAAACTATGTATGCATTTTATCATATTACAGATTTTTTTTCTGCCTCTTCTAGACTATCAAAAAAAAAATTAGTATGTTTGTATTTAGTGTTCTATGGGAATTTGCATTATTTTTTACCAAAAATGTTTATCCCCCACTTATGTGATGTCAGGATTTTTCTCTAATTTGGAGTCATCATTGACTTCTCTCTTTCTCTAACATCTTATATACAACACTTTCTGTTGGTTGTATCTTCAGAGTAGATTCCATATCTGCCCACTTCTAAATTACTCCCTTGCCAACACCCTGGGCCTGGCTGCCACTACAGCTTGCTCAGACACTGCAAGGGCCTCCTAACTGCTCTCCCAACCTTCAATTTTTCCCTCTAGAGTCTAATCAGACAACAACCAGGGGGAAGTTCTTAAAACATTACTTAGGTGACATGTCTCTCTGATCAAATCTTTCCAAAGATTTTAAATAAATCCAAGTCCTTTAGGCTGCCATGATAGTCTTTTGGACATATCTCTCACCTCACTACAGAGCACCCCTCTCTCCCTTGATTTCTGCTGTGCATCCTCCTTGTTTTGTTTCATTGCCTCCAGGCCTTTGGACTGGGGTTGGTTCTCTCTCCTAGCATTTTGGCGTTTTTTTTTTTGCATATTTTCCTGTTGGTTGTCTCTCCCCTTTCATTCAGATCTCTGCTCAGATATCACTCTTAAGAAAGGACTTTGCTGACCAACTAATTTAACCTATAAATTAACATTCTACTTCAATGCCTTGCTCATTTTGTAAGCATTAGCATTACTTTGAGTTTTACTGTATCTCTATTTGTATACGCATTTTTTGTGTATTTCTACATTGGAATGTAAGTTTCTGATGGGCAGAGATTTGTCTGATGGTTTACTTCTGTTTCTATGGGACCTGAAACAGCAGTTGACAAACAATATGCACTTACTTAATATTTTTTAATGAATGGATTATTGTACTGGTCCTATTGTAGGACCATCTTAGGAATTTTGTAATTACAAATATACGTTTAAAATGCAGTATCTTTTTTATCTACTGACAGCATTCATTTTCTGGGATTTGATTTATGGTATTAAATAATATGCATAAGTGAGGCTTGTCCAACTTTATATTTTTGTTCTTTTTATCAAATGTTTCAGTGATAATGCCATAAATATTCATGATATATTGATAACAATTTCTGATAACAATTAAGTAGCAACTACAATATACCAAGCAGTGTTCTACACATTTTGTTTATAATAAGTCACTTAACTTTCACAGGGAGTCCCTAGTTGCACTAAAAAAAAAAAAAAAAATTTTTTTTTTTTTTTGCTGTTAACCAAAATATTTGTGGCTTCAGTCTGCCCAGAGGCACCTCAGAAGAAAGACCTAGTGATCTACCTCCAAAAGGTCACAGCAATTGAAAGCCCTACAGAGTATGGGTTTGCCATGAGATGAAATCAGTTGGATGGCAACTAGTTAATCCTCACAACATCAAAACCTATTACTTCTATTGAATCTGTTACTGTTGTTACTGCCATTGTACAGATGACAAAGTTGAGGCTCAGAGAGGTTAAGTAACTTGTTCTTGGTCATGCAACTAGAATTCGTATGATTATTATTAATCACACGGTTTTGTTCTATTTTATATTCTCCATTGTCTAAACAGAAGCATCGCAAAAGGGGGGCAGAGGAGGGCACATGCCCCAGGGTCCAAGTCCAAGGGTGCAGCAGACAAGGTACAGAATACTTTTAGGCACCACAAATATGAAAGCCAGACAAGAGGGGGAAGACATTTCTGCTGACTCATCAACATCTATTCATCTTGAAATTTGAGATAGGGAAAGGCTGAACTTAGAGATTGCCCCTGGAAACTCCTTACCCTCACTATGCCCTGTGTCTGCAATATATTACAAAGTATAAGAATTGCAAGTTTCTTGCTATTTTGATAAAAGTAACATAAAAATTACATGACAGTGATTTGCTTTGGATTTTAATGGCTCAGTAGCTTTCTAGTTTAGGTATTTTCTATTCAGTGTTTTTTTGGTATTTTATTGATTATATTTTGTTAATGTATATCTGTGAACAGACTTACATGCGTGTATATGAACACACACATGCATGCACACACTCCTACACTCATGAACACACATATCCACTCAAGGATTTCATGGATAAAATTATAATATTGACATGAAGGTAGATCTCAATAATTCTTGAGATATAGAAAGTTAATGGTTAAGAAGACTAAATTCCATCAATACTGTTTATATATTCTATGCAAATCTAATAAAAATCACAACAAAATTTGTAAAGAAAATGACAAACTAATTCTAAAACTTACATAGGTATGTAAAGGCCCAATAGTAGCTAGAGTAGTACTAAAAAATAAGTAACAGCCCCTACCAGATACCTGACATTTTGTAATAAATGAACAGTGCTGTGTCCTTATTTAAATAAAGACTTCTCATTTGACTAAATCGTTTATGTCATTGTTTAATTTCTATCTCTATGTTTACAACTACCAAATTTATATCTCCAAATAGAATCTCTTCCCTGAAATCTATGGTTGAATATCAACTTCCAAGTTAATATCTCCATGAGGATATATGTTAAGTATTCAAAGTTGACGTACTTGAAGTTTAAAGGTTGATTAGGCTCTCCAAGATATTTTTCTGCTCAATCTTCATCCTATCAATAAATGATGCCTTTATTCAACCAAAGCTTTAGTAGCATCCCTGACTCCACTGTTCTCTCAAAGAACGCATTGTTCAGCATTTGCTCATTGTCTTCAGGATTTTGCTACTTTTGCTATTTTCCATACTTGATGGTTCAAGTCATCATACTTACTCACCTGTACTTTTGTAATATCTATCTAAATGGTCTTACTGTGCCCATCTTTGTACCATAAAGCACATGGAATAATCCATTTAAAGTATGTTAGATTTTATTACGGTTCTATTCAATTTTACAAAAACCTGAGTTGAATGGAAAGCTTTTAAAATTAAACTCAAGGCCCAACTCCACCTGGCCTCCATTGTTGTGTGCTCCTCAATTCCTATTACATCACTGGGCTCTTTCATTGTATTACAGCTATATTTTGCTGAGGTTTCTTCTTTGGATACTAACTCATCTCTTATTTCAGGGCTTTAGCCAGTTCATTTGCTTTGAGCAGTCTGCTTCTAGAAATGATAGAGAGACTTCATCCCTGAACCAGTTACTATCTTGTCCTTTACCCTACTTTTTTAATTTTTCTTCAGAGAGCAAGGCACCATCTAACTATATATATGTAATTATGTGTATCTATTTCTGTCTACTACTAGAAAAAGAATTGATGCATGCAAACTCCAGTGTTGATGAAGAATATTGAATATACCATAGACTCCCAATAGAATGAATGTTTACTCATGCAGTCTTAGAAGAAACACAACCAAAATATACCTTAGAAATTAGGACGGTGTTTTAGTCATCTAATGCTGCTATATCAGAAATACCACAGGAGGATGGCTTTAACAACGAAAAATTTATTCTGTCACTGTCTAGTAGGCTACAAGTCCAAATTCAGGTCGTCGGCTCCAGGGGAAGGCTTTCTCTCTCTGTCTGCTCTGGAGGAATGCCCTTGTCATCAATCTTCCCTTGGTCTGGGAGCATCTCAGTGCAGGAATCTCAGACCCAAAGGACATGCTCTGCTCCAGCACTCCTTTCTTGGTGGTATGAGGCCCCCATGTCTCTCTTCTCACTTCTCTCTTTTGTATCTCAAAAGAGATCCACTTAAGACACTACCTGATCTTATAGATTTCATCAACATAACTTCTGCTAATACATTTTATTACATCATAGTGATAGGGTGTACAACACTTAGCGAAACCACATCAGATCGTAAAATGATAGGCAATCATAGAATCGGACAAGGGAATCATGACCTAGGCAAGTTGACAGATATTTTGGGGGGGGACACAATTCAATCCATGACAGACGGTGAGACTTCAAATTGCTTACTTTGGACGTGTCATCAGGAAAAACCAATTGCTAGGAAAAGGTACCATGTTTGGTAAAGTAGAGAGCCAACCAAAATGGGGGAAACCCTCAGTGAGACGGAATAACTCAATAGCTGCAACAATGGACTCAAAATACCAAAGATCATGAAGATGTTACAGGACATGGCAATCTTTCATTTTATGATGCATAAAGTCACCGTAACTCGGAACCAACTTGATGGCAGCTAACAACAACTAGAATGCATATACTTTGAATCCTGCTTTGGTATCTGAAAAAAAGATTTGTGTCCAGAAAGTATTTCTTGGATGAGTGAATGCAACTTGTGTAGATTAGATTATTAGTCACCAAATATTGACATTATTCCCCTGCTTGCCCCCCTCCCCACAGACCTACACTGTCTCCATGGGAGGAGTATATTTCCTGACCCATTGACACTAGTCTTGGCCATGTTACTTGGTTAATGGAATGTGGATATGAGTGTGAGTGTGGTGTTTCCCAGCCTAGTCTGTAAGAGACTTCTCCTCTGAAAGCTTGAAGTTCTACCATGAGATGAACTTGCCTCAAGTGTCTGCCGCCCCTTCAACTTGTCCAAGGAAATTAAGAGATGCATGGAAACAACCTGAACTCAAAACCTAGCTGATTTGTAGAGTTGCATGAAATACTTTTTATTACATGTCACTAAGATTTTGTGGTTGCCTTTTATGCATCATTATTGTAGTAAAATTCTGACTAATATCCCAACCCAGTGCCTTCGAGTCGATTCCATGACTAATATAGGAACATGATATGGAAGCCAAATACAGACCTAATGGTATATGAAGTATATGATTAATTCACTATACCTAGAAACAAGGGAGAGGATTATCCTTGGTGCATCCTGAGTAGCGGGGTATTTCTCATCTCTTCCACATCAGGATTTGCCATATGACTTGCTGGGCAAATGGAATATGAATGAAGTGAAAGATTCCACTTTCAAACAGAAGAATTAAGTGCCATTTACCTGGTTCCATCCATATTCCTATGCATTTGCCATGATAGTGACTAACATAAGAGCTGCTAACCAGAAATGAAATAGGAAAGATGATAATACAGAGCAGATTTGCACTTGACTCACACCCAAGAGGTATTATAAATGAGAAATATCCCCACATTTTAAGTCAATGAAACTTGTGGATTGTCAATCAACTAGGATAGAGTTCAAGCCCAGTTCCAAGGATATAACCCAACCATTTCACCAATAACAGTAATCCCATTTGTCGTGATTATTTCTGGAGCATGAATTAAACCAGATGTTGTCTAATTAGGTCAACTGTTTATTTATTCTAGAAGGGGTTCATGCACCTGTAATTATTATACAAGTTTGAACTCAGGTTTTTTTTTTTTTTAACCCAGTTAACACAAATTTTAACTGATTTAGTGATAATGCAAAAAAAGTGCTGCTGCTGATGATAATGGTGATGATATACACCCATCCCAACCCATATGTATTTTATATAATTAATACTGACAGGAGCTTGGGTGAAATTTTGACTTGCTCTACAAGCATGACTAGAAACCAGTGAGATATCACAGGTGTCTCCTATGAACAATAGGCATATTGGTTTTGACAGACCCTAAACCAAAGATGTCCCTATAATAGCTGACTTGAATATCATATTTTTAATACCATTAGGTGACCATTTATATATTTTTATAACTGGTCCTTATAAATGGTAAGATAAACGGGACATTAATAGATTTGAATATCAGTATAACAACAGAGAACTGCAAAAAATTCAAGCCAGATTCAGAAGAGGGAGTGGAACCAGGGATATCATTGCTGATGTCAGATGGATCCTGGCTGAAAGCAGAGAATACCAGAAGGATGTTTACTTGTGTTTTACTGGCTATGCAAAGGCATTCGACTATGTGTGGATCATAACAAATTATGGATAACATTGTGAAGAATGGGAATTCCAGAACACATAATTGTGTTATCAGGAATCTGTACATGGATCAAGAGGCAATTGTTCAGACAGAACATGGGGAGACTGAGTAGTTTACTGTGAAGAAAGGTGAATGTCAGGGTTGTGTCCTTTCACCATACCTATTCAATCTCTATGCTGAGCAAATAATCTGAGGAACTGGACTGTATGAAGAAGAATGAGGTATCAGAATTGGAGGAAGACCCATTACAGCCTGCATTATGCAGATGACACAACCTTGCTTGCTGAAAGTGAAGAGGATTTGAAGCATTTACTGAGGAAAATCAAAGACTACAGCCTTCATTATGGATTACACTTCAACACAAAAAAACAAAAATCCTCACAACTGGACCAATAAGCCAAACCACGATAAACAGAGAAAACATTGAAGCTGTCAAGGATTTCATTTTACTTGGATCCATAATCAATACCATAGCAGCAGCAATCAAGAAATCAAAAGATGCTATTTCCAGAGGCAGAGCCAAGGTGGCAGAATAGACAGGCGCTTCCAGCAAGCTCTCTTTACAACAAACACCTGAAAAAAACAAGTGAAACAAGTATATTTATGACAAGCTAGGAGCCCTGAGTATCAAAGGCAAGCTTAGAAAAAGAACTGAGGGGCAGGGGGAGGAAGAGATGGTTCAGAAGTGGAGAGGAGTTACCAGACCTGAATCATGGGGAGCCCTTAGGCCCCATTCCCAGGAGCTGCAGTGGCGGGTTGGTACTAGTGTTCGGCCACAGTTTCCTCAGGGAGAAGCAGCCAGCCATACAGCCTACTCAGACCTCTGGAACCAGAGAAGAATGGTGCTCTCAGCAAAAGCTAATTACCTGCATATATTTCACTGCACCCTCCACTCTGCCCCCCCGCCCCCCCTACTCCCAAGATGGCTTCAGTGGCTGACTTCCCTGGGCCTGAGATAGGTCCTGTTGAGAGCCTAGACCTATCCTCACGGGCTTTGAGAAGGAATAAATTTGCAATTGGGGAAAAACATAATTTACCAGCTCCATTAACTGGGGAAGCTCAGGACAGAAGCAGCTCCTGATCAGACATAAACGGTCTGTGGACTTTGACAACCTTTCCCCTCTGCATGGACCTGTCTGGGCCTATTTCAGGAGAATAGGCCCCTGTTGGCAAACACCAACTCTTTCAGCTGTGTGGTGGAGAGGTGGGTGTTTGATGTTTGACATTGCTTTGCCTATTAAACAGGGTCCTCACCTACCCATATCAGGGGCCTAAAGACAGATGGCTCCACTCAGGTCACCCAGCCACCCGCAAAAGGGGTCTGAGGATAACTGGTACTTCTCAGTCCTTACAACCAAAAATATTGGGTGCCCATGGTCCGTCTGAAGAACCCACCCAACTGTACACTCTAGGGAATAGGGGCACACTTTCCTCAGAGACACTTGGGGGATGATTCTCAGCCCCCTGCCTTGTTCAGAGTATGACCATCTGCTACAACCAGATACAGGTACCTGCACCAATCACCCCTGCCCCTCTAAGGGTGTGGGACACAGCCTGTACCACACACTTGATGATCAGCTACCTAGACACCTGAGCTGAATTCACACAAGAAAACTGAATGCACTCCTAGACTGATCTACCTGATAACAGCTCTAACCATCTGGTGAGAGGACATCTGAGCTCCAAAAGTGAAAATAATCAAGTTAGCTCACTCAAGCAACCATCTGGGCATATCAAAACAAAACAAAGCAAGAAGCTATGACACAGTAAGCAAACATAAAATAAACTAATACAATCACTTATAGATGGCTCAGAGAAAACAGTCAATTTCAGGTCACATAAAGAAACAGACCATAATTACCTCAACAAACTCTCAAAACAAAGAATCAAGGGATCTTCTAGATGAAAGTGCATTTCTGGAATTACCAGAGGCAGAAAACAAAACATTAATATGCAGAACCTTTCAAGACATCAAGAAGGAAATAAGGCAATGCGCAGAACAAGCCAAGGAACATACAGATGAAGCAATTGAAAAAATTAAAAAGATTATTCAGGAACATAATGAAAAATTTCATAAGCTGGAAAAATCCATAGACAGACAGCAATCAGAAATTCAGAAAATTAACAATAAAAATAAAGAAATAGACAACTCAATAGAAAGCCAGAGAAGCAGATTTGAGCAAATGGAAGGCAGAATTTCTGAACTTGAAGATAAAGCACTTGGCAGTCATATGTTTGAAGAAAAATCAGACAAAAGAATTTTTAAAAAATGAAGAAAGCTTAAGAATCATGGCAGACTGTATCAAGGGAAATAACCTACGAATGATTGGAGTATCAGAACAGGGAGGGATAACACAAAATACAGAGAAAATTGTTGAAGATTTTTTAGCAGAAAACTTCCCTGATATCATGAAAGAGGAGAAGATATCTATCCAAGATACTCGTCTAACTGAACATGAGGCAGATGTCAAAAGAAAGTCTCCAAGACAGATTATACTTGAACTTGCCAAAACCAAAGATAAAGAAAGAATTTTAAGAGCAGCTAGGGATAAAGGAAAAGTCACCTAGAAAGGAGAGCCAATAAGAATAAGCTTGGACTACTAGGCAGAAACCACACAGGCAAGAAGGCAATGGGATGACATATAAAAAGTTGAAGGAAAAAATTGCCAGCCAAGAATCATATATCCAGCAAAAATGTCTCTCAAATATAAAGGTGAAATTAAGACATTTCCAGGTAAACAGAAGTTGAGAGAATTCATAAAAACCAACGCAAAACTACAAGAAACACTAAAGGGAGTTCTTTGGCTAGAAAATCGATAATATCAGGTATCAACCCAAGACTAGAACACTGGGCAGAGCAACCAGAAGTCAACCCAGATAGGGAAATCCAAAAAAACAAAGCAAGATTATTTAAAAAAAAAAAACAAAAAACCCTCAAAACAGGGTAACAGCAATGTTATCATAGAAAAGAAGACAACATTAGAATAATAAAGAGGGAGTAAGAAATGTTATCATACACCTTCCATATGGAGTGGAAAATACGGCAATACAAAGAAATAAAAGTTACATTTAAATTTAGAAAATTAGGGGTAAATAATAAGGTAACCACAAAGGAGACAAGCTACCCTACTCATTAAAAAAAAAAAAATAGAGACTCAGCAGAAACAAAATCAACAACAACAGATACGAGGAAAGGACAATATATAAAGAAAATCTACTCAGCACAAAAAATCAAGGGGGAAAAAGAAACTGTCAATACACAAAAAAAGACATCAAAATGATAGCACTAAATTCACACCTATCCATAATTACTCTGAATGTAAATGGACTAAATGCACCAATAAAGAGTCAGAGAGTCTCAGACTGGATAAAGAAACACGATCTGTCTATATGCTGCCTACAAGAGACACACCTTAGACTTAGAGACACAAACTAAAACTCAAAGGATGGAAAAAAATATATCAAGCAAACAATAAGCAAAAAAGAGCAGGAGTAGCAATATTAATTTCTGACAAAATAGGCTTTAAAGTTAAATCCATCAGAAAAGATAAGGAAGGACACTATATAATGATTAAAGGGACAATACACCAAGAAGCTATAACCATATTAAATATTTACACACCCAATGACAGGGCTGCAAGATACATAAAACAAACTCTATCAGCATTGAATAGTGAGATAGATAGCTCCACAATAATACTGGGATACTTCAACACACCACTTTCGCTGAAGAACAGGATATCCAGAAAGAAGCTCAGTAAAGACACGGAAGATCTAAATGCCACAATCAACTAACATGACCTCATAGACATATATAGAACACTCCACCCAACAGCAACCAACTAAACTTTCTTTTCTAGTGCACATGGAACATTCTATAGAATAGACCACATATTAGGTCATAAAGCAAGCCTTAGCACAATCCAAAACACTGAAATATTACAAAGCATTTTCTCTGACCAGAAGGCCATAAAAGTGGAAATCAATAACAGGAAAAGCAGGAAAAAGAAATCAAACACTAACTAAACAATACCCTGCTCAAAAAAGATTGGATTATAGAAGACATTAAAAAAAATAATAATAAGGATGGAATAAAGAAATTCATAGAATCCAATAAGATGAAAACACTTCCTAACAGAACCTTTGGGACACAGCAAAAGCAGTGCTCAGAGGCCAATTTTTATCAATAAATGCACACATACAAAAAGAAAAAATGGCCAAAATGAAAGAATTATCTCTACAACTTGAAGAAATAGAAACAGAGCAACAAAAAAAAACAGACACTAGAAGAAAACAAATAATAAAAATTAGAGCAGAACTAAATGAAATAGAAAACAGAAAAACAATTGAAAGAATTAATAAGACCAAAAGCTAGTTTTTTTGAAAAAAATCAACAAAATTGATAAACTACTGGCCAAACTGACAAAAGAAAAACAGGAGAGGAACCAAATAACCCGAATAAGAAATGAGATGGGCGATATTACAACACACCCAACTGAAATTAAAAGAATCATATCAGATTACTCTGAAAAATTGTACTCTAACAATTTGAAAACCTAGAAGAAATGGATGAATTCCTAGAAACACATTACCTACTTAAACTAACACAAACAGAGGTAGTACAACTAAATAGAGCCATAACAAAAGACAAAGCGAAAAGGGTAATCAAAAAACTGCCCCCCCCAAAAAAGCTCTGGCCCGGAGAGTTTCACTGAAGAGTTCTACCAAACTTTCAGAGAAAGGATAACACCACTACTACTACAGGTATTTCAGAGAACAGAGAACAGAAAAGGACAGAACACTCCCAAACTCATTCTATGAAGCCACCATATCCCTGATACCAAAACCACGTAAAGACATCACACACACACAAAATTACAGACCTATATCCCTCATGAACTTAAATGCCAAAATCCTCAACAAAACTCTAGCCAATAGAGTTCAACAACATATCAAAAAAAAATAATTCACCATGACCAAGTGGGATTCATACCACGTATACAGGAATGTTTCAACATTAGAAAAACCATTAATGTAATCCATCATATAAATAAAACAAAAGACAAGAATCACATGATTTCATCAATTGATGCAGAAAAGGCATTTGACAAAGTTCAACACCATTCATGACAAAAACTCTCAGCAAAATAGGAATAGAAGGAAAATTCCTCAACATAATAAAGGGCATTGATACAAAACCGATAGCCAACATCATCCTAAATGGAGAGAGCCTGAAAGTATTCCCCTTGAGATAGGGAACCAGACAAGGATGCCCTTTATCACCACTCTTATTGAACACTGTGCTGGAGGTCCTATCCATAGTAATTAGGCTAGATAAAGACATAAAGGGCATCCAGATTGGCAAGGAAAAAGTAAAAGTATCTCTATTTGCAGATGACATGATCTTATACACAGAAAACCCTAAGGAATCCTCCAGAAAACTACTGAAACTAATAGAAGAGTTCAGCAGAGTATCAGGATACAAGACAAACATACAAAAATCAGTTGGATTCCTCTACACCAACAAAAAGAACATCGAAGAGGAAATCACCAAATCAATACCATTTACAATAGCCCCGAAGAAGATAAAATACTTAGGAATACATCTTACCAGAGATGTAAAATACCTAAACATAGAAAACTAGAAGACACTACTGCAAGAAACCAAAAGAGACCTACCTATGTGGAAAAACATACGTTGCTCATGGATAGGAAGACTTAACATTATAAAAATGTCTATTCTACCAAAGGCAATCTATAGATTTAATGCAATTCCGAGCCAAATTCCAACTTTTTAAAAATAATTTGTATTGTGCTTTAAGTGAAAGTTTACAAATCAAGTCAGTCTCTCACATATAAACTTGTAATATACGCCTTACTACACAATGAGACAGCCCGCTCCCTCCTTCCAGTCTCTTTTTTGGTGACCATTTTGTAAGCTTCTAACCGTCCCATCTTCCCTCCAAACAGGAGATGCCAACATAGTCTCAGGTGTCCACCTGATACAAGTAGCTCACTCCTCATCATCTCTCTCTCCAATCCATTGTCCAGTCCAATCCATGTCTAATGAGTCCAATGACATTTTTTAATGATAAGTAAAGCATTACTGGAAAAGAAGAATAAAGTGGGAGGCCTCACTCTACCTGATTTTAGAACATATTATACTGCCACAGTAGTCAAAACAGCCTGGTACTCCTACAACAACAGATTCATAGACCACTGGAACAGATTTGAGAATCCAGACATAAATCCATCCACATATGAGCAGTTGATATTTGACTAAGGCACCAAAACAGTTAAATAGGGAAAAGACAGTTTTTTAAACAAATGATGCTGGCATAACTGGATATCCATCTGCAAAAAAATCAAACAAGACCCATACCTCACCCCATGCACAAAAACAAACTCAAAATGGATCAAAGACCTAAATATAAAATCTAAAATGATAAAGATCATGGAAGAAAAAATAGGGACACTGTTTGGAGCCCTAATACATGGCATAAAGAGTATATGAAACATTATTAATAATGCAGAAGAAAAACCAGGTAACTGGGCGCTCCTAAAAATCAAACACCTATGCTCATCCAAAGACTTCACCAAAAGAGTTAAAAGATTACCTAGACTGAGGAAAAGTTTTTAGGTATGACATTTCCAATCAGTGCCTGATCCCTAGAATCTACATGATACTGCAAAAATTCAACTACAAAAAGACAAATAACACAATTAAAAAATTGTCAAAAGATATGAACAGACACCTCACTAAAGAAGACATTCAGGTAGCTAACAGATACATGAGGAAATATTCATGGTCGTTAGCCATTAGAGAAATGCAGATCAAAACTACAATGACATTTCATCTCACTCCAACAAGGCTGGCATTAATCCAAAAAACACAAAACAAGAAATGTTGGGGAAGTTGTGGAGAGATTGGAACACTTACACACGGTTGGTGGGAATGTAAAATGGTACAGCCACTTTTGAAATCAATTTGGCGCTTCCTTAAAAAGCTACAAATAGAACTACCATAAGATCCAGCAATCCCACTCCTTGGAATATATCCTAGAGAAATAAGAACTTTTACAGGAACAGATATATGCACCCTTATGTTCATTGCAGCACTGTTTAGAATAGCAAAAAGATGGAAGCAACCAAGGTGCCCATCAATGAATGAGTGAATAAATAAACTATGGTATATTCACATGACAGAATACTGCGCATTGATAGAGAACAGTGATGAATCTGTGAAACATTTCATAACATGGAGGAACCTGGAAGGCATTATGTTGAGTGAAATTAGTTACAACAGAATAAGTATTGTATAAGACCACTACTATAAGAACTGAGAAATAGTTTAAACAGAGAAGAAAATATTCTTTGATGGTTAAGAGAGATGGGAGGGAGGGAAGGAGGGAGGGAGGGAAGGAGAGGGATATTCACTAATTAGGTAGTAGATAAGAACTACTTTAGGTAGTAGATAAGAACTACTTTAGGTGATGGGAAAGACAACACACAATACAGGGGAGGTCAGCACAACTGGACTAAACCAAAAGCAAAGAAGTTTCCTGAATAAACTGAACGCTTCGAAAGCCAGAGTAGCTGGGGCAGGGGTTTGGGGACCATGGTTTCAAGGGACATCTAAGTCAATTGGCATAATAAAATCTATTAAGAAAACATTCTGCATCCCACTTTGGAGATTGGCATCTGGAGTCTTCGGCCCTAGCAAGCGGCCATCTAAGATGCATCAACTGGTCTCAGTCCACCTGGATCAAAGGAGAATGTAGAACACCAAGGACACAAGGTCATTAAGAGCCCAAGAGACAGAAAGGGCCACATAAACCAGAGACTACATCAGCCTGAGACCAGAAGAACTAGATGGTGCCCAGCTACAACTGATGACTGCTCTGACAGGGAACACAGAGAACCCCTGAGGGAGCAGGAGAGCAGTGGGATGCAGACTCCAAATTCTCGTAAAAAGACCAGACTTAATGGTCTGACTGAGACTAGAAGGACCGTGGTGGTCATGGCCCCCAGACCTTCTCTTGGCCCAGGACCGGAACCAACTCTTCAGACAGGGATTGGACTGGACAATAGGTTGGAGAGGGATGCTGGTGAGGAGTGAGCTTCTTGGATCAGGTGGACACTTGAGACTGTGTTGGCATCTCCTGTCTGGAGGGAAGAGGAGAGGGTAGAGAGGGTTAGAAGCTGGAGGAATGGACATGAAAAGAGAGAGTGGAGGGAGGGAGTAGGTTGTCTCATTAGGGGAAGAGCAATTGGGAGTATGTAACAAGGTGTATATAAGTTTTTGTGTGAGAGACTGACTTGATTTGTAAACTTTCGCTTAAAGCACAACAAAAATTAAAAAAAAAAAAGAAAGAAATCAAAAGACGCATTGCATTGGGCAAATCTGCTGCAAAGGACTTCTTTAAAGTGTTGAAAAGCAAATATGTCACCTTGAAGACTAAGGTGTGCCTGACCCAAGGCATTGTGTTTTCAATTGCCTAATATGCATGTGAAAACTGGACAATGAATAAGGAAGACCAAAAAAGAATTGACGCCTTTGAATTGTGGCGTTGGCAAAGAATATTGAATGCACTGCCAAGAGAAGGAACAAATCTGTCTTGGAAGAAGTACAACCAGAATGCTCCTTAGAAGCAAGGATGGCGAGACTGTGTCTTACATACTTTGGACATGTTGTCAGGAAAGATCAGCTCCTGGAGAAGGACATCATGCTTGGTAAAGTACAGGATCAGCGGAAAAAAAGGAAGACCCTCAAAGAGAGAGATTGACACAGTGGGTGCTACAATGGGCTCCAGGATAGTAACGATTTTAAGAATGGCACAGGACCAGGCAGTGTTTTGTTCTGTGATACATAGGTTGGCTATGAGTCAGAACAGACTTGATGGCACCTAACAACAACAATCAATTTGAAAATGATACCTTCAGTTCTTTTTTACTCCAATTTACTGAACGCTCTGTAATTCTGGTTGACTCATAGTGCCACAGTATTTCAAATTTATTTTCCTAACTTTTTTCAGATTCTTCGAAATCATCCTACTGAGTGATTTGGATAACTTTTATATACAACTTTCATCAACCTAGTTGCATGGTACATTCAAATATTAACAAAAAAAAAATTAGTCAACCCATTTATTTAAGTCTGATTAGAGCCACTTCATTTCTCACAAAAAGATTTAATAAATATCGAATTATTTTACAAATAGTTGTGTTGACATTTGTAAACATATTCCATTTTCTCATGCTTTACTTGAGTCATATTAAGCCCTGATATCCTCCTTCCTTTTGGGAATGTGAGAGTGGAGAGGCAATTAAGAATAATCCACAGCTGGCTCCAGTCAGGCATCTCCTTTCCATGAACCCTTCCTTTATGATAAAAATCTCACATGAGATGATTCTAGATGATGTAATTATCAAGGAAGAGTAAAATTCCCATGTTTCCATATGAGGTTTCATTTCACTGAGAATTAAGTTACCTTGATTAGTGTTTATTTTCCTCGTGCCACACACAAGCAGTTGCACCTAGAAGATATTGCTTGTTTAAGATATTTCTGTTCATTTGTTTAACTTTAAGAGTCTTCTTTGGGACCCAGTCAAGACAGCCAAATTGCATTTGGTTCTTTTTCTGGTCTTTAGGAGCCAATGATGTAACCACCAGGAAGGTAAGTAGCTATAAAAACGAATGTTTCTGCACAAATGAGTTCAAATGCTTGACTGCAGGACATCAGGAATGTTCTGGATGAAATATGATGAATATGTTGTTGCTTCTAAGATTTTGTGGAAACTCTGGTGACATAGTGGTTAAGTGCTACAGCTGCTAACCAAAGGGTCAGCAGTTTGAATCTGCCAGGCGCTCCTCGGAAACTCTATGGGGCAGTTCTACTCTGTCCTATAGGGTCGCCATGAGTAGGAATCACCTCGACGGCACTGGGTTTGGTTTGGTTTTTTGGTTCTAAGATTTTGCAGGTAAGGATAAATTTTCTTAATCTTTTTATTCCCATAAATGATTGTCTAATCAAATATACATTATTCTATTTTAAACACCATTGTAGAAGCAACCTTCTGTATGTTCCTGCTATGAACATATTTTACATTTTGTTTGATTATTACTGTTCTAGTCCTACCCTTCTGAGAACCAATCCTTTTGAAATCCTCACCTGCTCTTCATATTAGGTTTCTAACTTACTCTTCTTACATTGATAACAAAATATTAATATCTATATTTATAAATTTATCACTTCAACATGACAGTTAAATTATCTAGCCTGATGTATGGATTCAATAGATAATAAGTAACATATTTATATTTTCTTACTATTTTAAATAACTTTCGCATGCCATGTGAGGCAGGCAGTGCAGGAATTATCTATATTTTAATTTCAGGAAGGTAAATTGCTTACTTAGATGCATACCCCCAATAGCATATAAACACTGAAATTCAACCTAGTGTTTGTGAATTCACAATGAAACTGAAAGGGAAACAAAAAGAGGTAGCATAGAAAGAAAGAAGAAGGGAAGGAAGGAAACGTATCTGAGCAAACTGTCTAGAAGCTTGGAGTGAGTAAAGAAGGCAGGTAGAAGAAATAGCAATATTTGTTAGTATTGGCTTTGTTTCATCCATTGTCAGAAGTAAGTTTCATATGTATGTATATATATATATGTATATTCTTTCCAGATGAGGGTCATCATCCCATTTTGTGGGTGAGGAAATCAAGGCTACGGAAAGTAAAGAAGCATACTTAAAGTCATCAGCCAATTAAGGGCAGAGTGGGATTACAAATACAAATCTGCGTAATTAAAAAGCCAACATTGTATCAATGATATTTCCCTTAACTTTATAATGGCTCCCACTTTATACTTACAAGGTAAGCATTGCTGGACAGTATAAAATACCTATTTGATTCCTGAGTTTCCTATACAAAAAAGTAATGATGAAAGTGGTGAGAAATTTAAAGTATTGAACACTACAAACACTCTGGGCTGTACCATACGTAATACGACATGAACAATTGACTTCGTTCTCCAAAAGTAAAAGATAAGAAATATTAGACAGTAAAGATAATTTAAATCTATTAGCCAGCAAAACATGTGAAAATAGTAGCCCAACCACTCCTGACTGTCTACCGTGTTAGTATCATAATCACTATTCAGAGACTGATGCTGAGTTTGTGCCATTGAGAATGGGTGAAAACAGGAGCACCAACTGGTCTCAAAGGCATTTAAACCCCTACTGAGAACTGGAGCTAATCACTTTATCTTACTTATTTGGAATTTATTATAATTTTTGATCAATTTACATTTAAAATTTTAAACATTACATAATTCTCTTTGACATATTTCATGCACTAAATACATAGCTGGAATATAAGCTTATCAATTTATCTGACTTATTACAAGAAAGGAATCCTGGTGATGTAGCGGATTCCAACCTGGCTGCTAACCAAAAGGCCGACAGTTCAAATCCACCAGCCACTCCTTGGAAGCCCTTATGGGGCAGCTCTCCTCTGTCCTACAGAGTCGGTATGAGTTGGAATCAACTTGATGACAACAGGTTTGGTTTAGTTTTTTTTAACACAAGAAAAATCTAAATGTTAACATCATTTTTGGTGAATTTATATTTTGAAATTAAAAAGAAATGTATATATCTAAAAAAAGCATAGATAGATTGTAACCTGTTTTACAAATGTTGAAATTAAGTTTTATAGTCAGTAAATATTGCCGATATACAGCTAGTCAATGAAGGAAGTAAAACCCAGGTAATTGAAACTTGATTCTAAATCCCATTCTGTCTCCACAAAAATGTAATTACTTTTTAATCATGCCTGAACTCTGAGTGGACAAGAATATAATAAAAGAAAACAACAACAGCAAATAAAATGAAACACTGTTTTAAGTGTTAAGGTAGAGAAATAAGAAAGACATTTAAAAGTAAATAACAAGGCTTCAACAACAGGTAAAGAGCGCAATAAGGCAGTAAACATGTTGAGTCGACAATAGTGACCATAGTGCTATAAAAAAAAAAATATATAGGATGTTAAAAAAAAAAAAAAAGACTTCACAGGGACACAGAGTGATCAGTATCACATAAAATGGTGGTGGGACTAGAACTTGGGTTTACAGCACTGTGAAGATTTTCACAGCTATTTAGGAAGTGGTAAAGGGAAAGTAATGCATTCAGAATGGGAAGAGCTGTGAGCAAAGCTATGTTTATGTAATGATTTAAGCATTTTTTCTACAGCATGGGACTTGTAAAATGATTTATTGCATTAAAATAATACTTGAATGACATGGACAACTAGTTTAATTCCAATAAATCAGAAATTGCAACACCTGCTAAAGGGAAAAGCTGCTGGATGCACATTTTGAAGCATCTAGCTATTTTATTTCGGTGTCAAGATGCTCCTCTCTTTTACATAACGCTGGTAACCTCTGCTGCACTTATTTTTTATTCTTTGTTTTCTGTTTGTATCTGTCATGACAATAGATATCTATTGACTTATTCTGCTGTTTAATGTGTTTTTATTTGTTTTTGTCTTTTTTAACCGTCCGAATTATTACATTAAACATTTACCTACAAGTACACCTATAGTTATGGAACATATTTGTTGTTGAAACTTTCATGTCAAAATATTTTTTTATTCAGTATTCTGTAGCCACAATAGTCCCTCCAACTCTTTAAACCATTAGAACATCACTTTATAATTTGAAATGTAATGATATACACATTATTACACACCTGATTGTTGTCTTAAGCCACATAAAAAAAAAACATAGTGGTGAAAAATTTATATAGAGACGATGATTTGATGAAATAGTGGTTTGCCTAATAATAAAACTTAACATTTTTATAAGATTTTTCACTGTAATTTTCAAGGAGAGATTTGGAGCCAATTCTTGAACAATGCTCTTGGCAGGCTGAAGAATTTTTACCTTAGTAGAAGGTGAAGAGCAGTGGCAAATATTGAGACAAAGCTGTCTTTCTTCCTGTGCTGAGATGAAGGTCCGTGTTGCTGTGTGGAACTGCATCAGGTAGAGAATTTCTAAAGGGAGCCAAGACCCACTATGCAATTTCTTCATCCTTAGAGTTAAATAACCGTAAGAATATTTCCTATACTTCAATTTATTCTTGAACATTGAGTGAATGGTCAAAAAAATGAATGATATTGGGTAATATTTGTGAGAAAACTACGTGTAGAATGTTCATTATATGTACACAGAACTCTGGGTATATGGAGCAAGAAAAATATCTACAAAAAATATGAATTAATTAAGAGAATTAGATTCCGGCAACCAGCACAGAACCAATATGCACTTATGTCTTTAGTGATGTTCAATATCCAATGCCTTTATTTTCAATTGACTTGCTTACAGAGCTGTGTTTTGTTCTAGAGATCAGTGTTATGAAGGCAAGTGGGACTTGCTGAGGCACCGCAAATGCAGTCAGTGTGATTGTGTGTATCCAACTGGGGATCCGTCACCAACACTGCTGGGAAACTGCTGGTAAGTAAGCACTTTTATTCAACCTGTTTCTGACTAAAAGAGCCAGTCCCCAAAATATACTAAAAGGTGGATGTCATGGATTGTATTATGTCCCCCCCGAAATGTGTGTATCAAGGTGGTTAGGCCATGATTCCCAGTGTTCTGTAGCTGTCCTCCATTTTGTGATTGTAATTTTATGTTAAAGAGGATTAGGGTGGGACTGTAACAAAAACATTACTAACAATGTACAAGTACCCAAAGAGAAATTAGATAACTCCTAAAAATCAAACACTTATGCTCATCCAAAGTCTTCACCAGAAGAGTAAACTGATTACCGACAGACTGGGAAACAGTTTTGAGCTATAACATTTCCGATCAGCATCTGAACTCTAAAATCTACATGATATTGCAAAAACTCAATAACAAAAAGACAAATAATCCATTTTAAAAATGGGCAAAGGATAGGAACAGGTGCTTCAACGAAGAAGACATTCAGGCAGGTAACAGATACATGAGGAAATGCTCATAATCATTAGCCGTTAGAGAAATGTAAATCAAAACTACAATGAGATACCATCTCACTCCAACAAGGCTGCCATTAATCCCAAATCACAAAATAATAAATGTTGGAGAGGTTGTAGAGAGACTGGAACACTTATTCACTGCTGGTGGGAATTTAAAATGGTGCAGCCACTTTGGAAATCAATCTGGCACTTCCTTAAAAAGCTAGCAATAGAACTACCATAGGATATGGCAATCCCACTCCTTGGAATATATCTTAGAGAAATAAGAGCCTTTATATGAACAGATATATGCACAACCATGTTCATTGCAGCACTGTTTACAATAGCAGAAAGATGGAAGTAACCAAGGTGCCCATCAACAGATGAATGGATAAATAAATTTTGGTACATTCACACGATGGAATACTTCACATAGATCAAGAACAATGATGAATCCGTGAAATATTTCATAGCTTGGAGGAATCTGGAGGGCATTATGCTGAGTGAAATTAGTCAGTTGCAAAAGGACGAATATTGTATGAGACCTCTATTATAAGAACTCAAGAAATAGTTTAAACAGAGAAGAAAATATTCTTTGATGGTTATGAGGGTGGGGAGAAAGGGAGGCAGAAGGATATTCGCAAATTAGATAGTAGACAAGAACTATTTTAGGTGAAGGGAAAGACAACATACAATAAAGGAGAGGTCAGCATAACTGGACTAAACCAAAAGCAGTTTCCTGAATAAACCAAAAGCTCCAAAGGCCAGAGTAGCAGGGGCAGCAGTTGGGGGACCATGTTTTCAGGGGACATCTAGGTCAATTGACATAATAAAATCTATTAAGAAAACATTCTGCATCCCACTTTGGTGAGTGGCATCTGCAGTCTTAAAAACACTATCAAGCAGCCATCTAAGATGCATCAATTGGTCTCAACCCACCTGGAGCAAAGGAGAATGAAGAACACCAAAGATACAAGGTAATTATGAGTCCAAAAGACAGAAATGGCCACGTAAATCCAAGACTACATCAGCCTGAGACCGGAAGAACTAGATGGTGCCCGTCTACAACCGAAGACTGCCCCGACAGGGAACGAAACAGAGCATCCCTGACGGAGCACGAGAGCAGTGAGATGCAGACCTCAAAGTCCCATAAAAAAATCAGACTTAATCATCTGACTGAGACTAGAGGAACCCTGGAGGTCATGGTCCCCAGACCTTCTGTTGGCCCAAGACTGGAACCATTCCCAAAGCCAACTCTTCAGACAGGGATTGGACTGGATTATACGATAGAAAATGATAGTGGTGAGGAGTGACCTTCTGGTCTCAAGTGGACACATGAGACTATGTGGGCAGCTCCCGTTTGGAGGGGAGATGAGAAGGCAGAGGGGGACAGAAAGTGGCTGAATGGACACGGGGAATACAGGGCTGAGAGAAGGAGTGTGCTGTCTCATTGGTGGGAGAGGAACTAGGAGTACATAGCAAGCTGTATACAAATTTTTGTATGAGAGACTGACTTGATTTGTAAAGTTTCACTTAAAGCACACACACACAAAAGATGCAAAGAATACACAGAGTCACAGTACCAAAAGAAATGGTCAACTTTCAGTCGTTTCATGAGGTGGCACATGATGAAGAACTGGTAGTAGTGAAGGAAGAAGTCCAAGCTACACTGAAGGCACTGGCGAAAAACAAGGCTCCAGGAGCTGACAGAATACCCACTGAGTTGGTTCAACAAACAGATGCAGCACTGTTCATGCCCACTCCACCATGCAAAGAAATTTGGAAGCTAGCTACCTGGCCAACAGACTGCAAGAGATGCACGTTTGTATCCATTCCAAAGAAAAGCGATCCAACAGACTGTGGAAGTTATCAAATGTAAGTGATAGTATTAGTAAATATGGTAAACAAACAAACAAAGAAACTCTATTTTTCTACAGTGAATATGACATTCTATCCCCAGGAGATCTAGTGAGTTTATGATGTTGTTGTTAGGTGCTGTTGGGTCAGTTCCAACTCATAGCGACCCTGTGTACAACAGAACGAAACAGTGCCCAGCCCTGGGCCTTTCTCATTGCGATGTTTGAGCCCACTGTTGCAGCCACCGTCTCAATCTGTCTCATTGAGGATCTTTGTCCTTTTCACTGACCCTCTACTTTACCAAGCACGATGTCTTTTTCCAGGGACTGATTCCTCCTGATAATATGTCCAGAGGACGTGAGACCAAGTCTTGCCACCCACCTTTCTAAGGAGCATTCTGGCTGTACTTCTTCCAAGACAGGTGTGTTCATTCTTCTAGCAGTCCATGGCATATTCATTATTCTTCACCAGCAACATAATTCAAGTTTCAGTTCTTTTGCCTTCCTTATTCATTGTCCAGCTTTAGCTGCACATGAGGCGACTGAAAATATCATGGCTTGGTTCAGGCACACCTTAGTCCTCAAAGTGACATCTTCGATTTTTAACACTTTAAAGAGGTCTTTTGTAGCAGATTTGCCCAATAAAATATGTCGTTTGATTTCTTGACGGCTGCTTCCATGGGTGTTGATTGTGGATCCAAGTAAAATGAAATCCTTGATGATTTCAGTATTTTGTCTGTTTACTGTGATTTTTTTTATTGTTCCAGTTGTGAGGATTTTTGTTTTCTTTATGTTGAAGTGTAATCCATACTGAAGGCTGAAGTCTTTGATCCTCATCAGTAAGTGCTTCAAGTCCTCTTCACTTTCAGTAAGCAAGGTTGTGTCATCTGCATGTCTAGGCTGTTAATGAGTCTTCGTCCTATCCTGATGCCCCTTCTTCTTCATATAGTCCAGCTTCTTGGACTGTTTGGATTATATGTTTTTTTAAAGACACTGAGTTTTTGGTAATTTACTATGGCAGCCCTAGAAAATGAATACAGAGCCCTTCACCAAGAACAAGTCAAGTTAGCACCAAAAATGCTCCTGTAAGGGTAGCCACGTAACATGAGACATGGCAGTTTTAAAAAGTATGAAGTAAAACTCTCAGCTTTGACAGACAAAGAGCTCCTCTAAGACTAAGTTCATTGCTGTTGAGTCGATTCTATCTCATAGTGACCCTAAAGGACAGAGTAGAATTGACCCATAGGGTTTCCAAGGAGTGGCTGGTAGATTCGAACTGCTTGAATAAGTATTGTGAAAAAATACAACCCTGACACACAACTTTTCTGAGCTTAGTATTAAAACAAAACAAAACAAAGTCGCTATCGAGTGGATTCTGACTCATAGGGACCCTACAGGACAGAGTAGAGCTTCCCCACAGGGTTTCCAAGGAGCGACTGGTAGATTCAAACTGCAGACCTTTTGGTAGCACCCAAATGCATTATCATCGCACCACCAGTGGCTTTCAAATCAGCTATAGGCTGATCTCCAAATTCTTAGAACCCAGAAAAGTACTCTACCTCTGAGTGGTATCCACAGCTGGGAACTGTTCTCCACACTTGGATGACCTCAGACATCCAAATCTAACATGTCCAGAAAAAATCTTTTGGTCATTTTCTCAAGTTTGTTCCTCCATGGTTTTCCACATGGTAGAGAATGGCTCTGGTGATCATGCTCTCATGGTAGCCTGAATTCTAGAAGTCACCTTTGATTCTCCGTTCCCCTCATCCCATACATCTGATCCACCAGCAATTCTTGGCAGCTCAAGCTCCAAAGTACACCTCAAGCCTGCCCACTGTTCCCACCTGCACTACCACCATCACTCCTCACCCTGACCACTGCAGAAGCATCCTGACCGGTCCTCTGTATTTGCTGTCTTCAAGTTCTCCTGGGCTACAGTTAATTCCTGGGACACATTCTTTCTCAAGACCATTGAACAATAGAAGGAGAAGGGCATTTAGTTGTATGCTACCTCCTCCGCTTGAGCTGCATGCCCCTCAGAAATCACTTTTCACTGTCCACTCTATAATGTCTCTATTCCAATTTCCTGTCTTTGGCCGCACTGCTTTGATAGCGTGCATGCATGCGTGCTTCAGGGGTCATGTAGACAGCTGCTTGGAGGAATTTTTCTTAGTACAATCATGGTTGTGTGCCATCAAGAGATTCTGACTCATATCAACCCTGTATGACAACTTAGAACTGCCTCACAAGGTTTCCTAGGTTGCAGTCTTTATGGCACAGCCCTGGTGGCCCCGTGGTTAAGAGCTTGGCCGCTAACCAAAGGGTGGACAGTTCGAATCTACCAGTTGGTTCTTTGCAGAAAGACATGGCAGTCTGCTTCGGTAAAGACTTATAGTCTTAGACACCCTGTGGGGCAGTTCTGCTCTGCCCTATAGGGTCACTATGAGTCGGAATTGATTCAACAGCAACTGGTTTGGATTTTGTTTGGTTAGAATCTTTATGGGAGCCCATCTCCAGATCTTTTCAACCCCTGAGCTGGTGGGTTCCAACGGCCCACCTTTCAGTTAGCCAAGCACTTAACCGTTGCACCTCCAATACTCTGCGCTGGAGAGGGCCCTCTCCTGACGTCTTTCGCCTCCTCACCCCGTACACCTAGGCCTTGTCCTTGCTTCTAGACCCCACCCTCCCCTCTGGAGGCCCAACTCCCCCACGCCCGCCCCGCACCCGGGCCGCTGGGCGGGGCCGGCAGCCATGTTCCTCGCCGTCCAGCCAGTTACTCCCGGAAGCGCTGGGACGGGTGGTGAGGGGCCCGGGCCGGATGGCGCGCCTTAGAGAGGATGCTGTTCGTGCTGCTTTCCCTGCCGTGTTCTCTGAAAGGTATGAAACTCCGACACCTGGCTGGAGGGACCTGCTCCCAGACTGAACAAGCCCGGCCCCTCGAAGGTGTGGAAGGAAGGCGCCAGGAGGGCGAGTCCCAGTCCCAGCACCCCGTGGCCTCCAGAGGTTGGAGAGTCTGGACGTTGGGTTAGCAGCTTGCGTTGCCCCCTCCAGCGTACCCCATCCCGAGTGATCCCCAGGGGCGGACGCTGCGCGGGGGCCGGCGGACGCAGCCACTCTAAGGGCTGCGAGAGGGAGCCTCTGGCCCGGGAGATGCAGCTGGTCCGCGAAATTTGCATTCCAATGGATTTGCGGCGGGGGGTGTGGGTCCAGCCGCGGGATCCAGCTGCGGAGTGCCCTCGGGCCTGGGGGCTTGAAGGGCTTGGGGAGAAAGGCCGTGTCCAGGGCTGCACCCAGGTCCCTACTCTGCCCGGGGCGGGTTTGCGGGTCAAGCTGGAGGATGGGGGCCTGCCCACCCCGCCCCCCACCTGCTCCCTGTGCCAGGGGGGGAACCAAGGCCCAGAGTTCGCCCGGGGCGGTGAGATTCCAGACTGAGGGCGGGGCACTCGCCCCCATTCCTCCTCCCACCCCCACCAGACTCCGTAGGGTGCCACGGACAGGGGACAGAGGGATCCCCCGCCCAAGGCCCTGCTGCCCCTTACTGTCTTGGGCGCTGTGCCTGGGAGGCTGAGGCACCCCGCGCCCGCGCCCGGCCGGTCTACTCTCGGGGCTGGGGCGTCGGCGCGGCCCCACCGGGAAAGGAAGGGGTCCTGGGAATCTGTGGAGCAGCGCAGGGACCCTACTCCTTGTGGAAGCAGCGATTCAGTGTGTGTTAACAGTGTGGATGCCGGGTCCCGCTCCCCCTCTGGGTGGCGGGGGTGGGGGTAGCAGGAAGGGGTCCTGAGCAACCAGGTCATTTGTTAACTTAAATGTTTGTGCAGCGCTGTGTACCGGTCGCTGTGGACGCGGTCTCTGGTGCTGAGGGGATTTGAGGGTTCCTCACACTGGCGGGATTTGGAGCCTCTACCCTGGTGGCAGTAGGTTTAGTGGGTTACCCTGGTGGCATAGTGGTTACGTGCTAAGGCTGCTAGTCAAAAGGTTGGCAGTTTGAATCCACCAGGTGCTCCTTGGAAACTGTGGGGCAGTTCTACTCTGTCCTATAGGGTCGCTATGAGTCAGAATTGACTGGATGGCAACGGGTGTGTTTTGTTTTTTTTTTTAGGTTGGAGATTAGGTGTCTCTCAGGCTGACATTTGAAGGTCTGGAGCTGACGGTTTATGAGGGTTTCTAAGGGTTTTAAGTGCTCCGGCCATGGGCACCAACCCGATCTTCCAGCACCTGCGGACGGACCGCCCCTCCCCCCCGGGGGATTGGCTGCTCTGGGACCCCGAGCCCAGAGGGCGGTGAGAAGCTGACAAACGTGAGTGATGTCCTGCAGGCTCCAGTTGGCGGGGCAGCCCTGCTCACATGGTCTCAATACCGGCAATCGGGCAGTCGGCTTCGTGCCTGGGGGTGGTTTCCGAATGTTCCCTCGTGTCCCCCCACCCGTGCGGGGCGACAACTCTCCCCTGGGCGGGGACCTAGTAGAGGCCTGCAGGGCATCAGGGTATGGAGGGGCAGAGCTTGGGCGGGGAGGGTGCAGCCCTGCAGGTTCCTCTACGTGACCACGGCGGGGGGGTGCGGGTCATGAAGGCTGGGCCTGGTAGAGGACCCACTAGGGCGCGCAGAAGGAGTGGGTTAGGATAATCATAGCATTAATGGGAGTATTGAGAGAGCGCCCTGGGGCCTTGGGTCCCTCGGGAAGAAAAGCTTCTGCTGTCGCCACTGCAGCAGTACCCAGGTCAGTCCCGGCTTAGGTCCAGGAGGTTCCCATGCTCAGAGGGTCTGGTGGGCAGAACAGAACCGGCGGTGCGCGCGCCCTCTCGCGGCCTTGCACCGAATCGCTGAAGTTCAGTGTCAGGCAATTCTAAGGCATGGTTTTGGAACTGAATAGTGAAGCAGAGCAAATGATGCAGTGCCTTGATGGGACCGATGGAGACAACAAGAAGCAAAGCACAGCTCAAACTTCAAAATTCCACTGAGTGTTAGTAGGATTTGGAGGAAGAAAATAGACGGAGAGTCGAGAGGCCCAGAGATGCAGAAGGGTTAGAGGATTAGGGTTAGGGGTTAGGGTTTGGTGTTAGGGGTTCAGGTTGGGGGGTTAGAGGTTTGGGAGTTAGGTTTAGGGGTATAGGTTTTAGGTGGTTGGGGGTTGGGGTTAGGGCTGGGGTTACTAGGCTCGGGCACAATTGGTTTAGGGTTAGGGTTAGAGTGAGGCTGAGGTTGATTCCCCAGTCTTGTGTACCGTCTTTCCTTTGCCAGAGTTACCACCGATCTGTTGTTTGGTTGGAAACCCTGATGGCGTAGTGGTTAAGAGCCACCGGTGCTAACCAAAGGTCTGCAGTTCGAATCCACCAGGCACTCCTTGGAAACTCTATGGGGCAGTTCTAATCTGTCCTGTAGGGTCACTATGAGCTGGAATTGACTCGACAGCAGTGGGTTTGGTTTTTTTGGTTATTGTTTAGTTGGCTTTTCTCTACCCGCTCTTCGTCTCCCTGGTGAACATCAAGGATTGTTTCTGTGCATAAATGTTTTCAGGAGTTTTTATGATAGTGGTCTCTTACTGTATATGTCGTTTTGTGATTGACTTAGTGTGATGCGCCCCAGATTCATCCATGGTGTGAGATGTTTCGGAGATTCATCATTGGTCTTTATTGTCGTGTAGTGTTCCACTGTGTGTACGTACCGTAGTTTGTTTATCCATTCCTCTGTGGACGAGCACTTAGGTTGTTTCCATCTTTTTGCTACTGTGAATAATGTTGCAGTGAACACGGGTGTGCATATGTCTATTCCTGTGACTGCTCATGGAAACCCTGGTGGCTAGTGGTTAAGTGCTACAGCTGCTAACAAAAAGGGTTAGGGTTTGGGGTTAGGGATGTTAGGGTTAGGGTTGTTAGAGTTAGGGTCGTTAGGGTTTGGGGTTAGAGTTTAGGGTTAGGGTTTTTTGGTTGGGGTTAGGTGTTAGGGTTAGGTTTAGGGTTTGAGGTTAGAGTTTGGAATTACAGGTTAGGTGTTAGGGGTTGCAGTTTGGGGTTTAGGGTTTTGGGGTTTAGTCGTTAGGGTTTGGGTTAGGTTTTAGGGGTTAGGGTTTAGGTTTAGGATTGGGGTTGGTGTTGGGTTTGTTTGGGATATGTGGTTTGGGGTTAGAGGGTCGGTGTTAGAGGGTTGGGGTCTAGAGGGTTGGGGGTTAGAGATTGAGGGAGTTAGAGGGTGAGGGGTTAGAAGGTGAGGGGGTTAGAAGTTGAGAAGATTAGAGTGAGGGAGTGAGAAGGTGAGGGTGTGAGGGGGTGAAGGTTAGGGTTTAGGGTTAGAGGGTTTAGGCTTAGGGTTCAGAAGCTTGGGGTTAGGGGGTTAGGGTTTCAGGGTTCAGAGGTTGGGGTTGGTGTTGTGGTTAGGGTTAGAGAGTTAGGGTTAGAGGATTAGGGTTAGGGGTTAGGGCTAGGGCTTAGGGGTTCAGGTTTAGGGGTTTGGGATGGGTTTGGGGTAAGGTTTTAGGGTTTAGGATTAGAGGGTTAGGCTTAGGGCTTAGAGTTTAGGGTTTTAGGATTTAGAGTTTAGGGCTTAGGGCTTAGAGCCTAGGGTTTAGGGCTTAAGGTTTAAGGCTTAGAGTGAGCGTTAAGGCTGGGGGCTGGGGTTAGGGTTTAGGGTATTAGGGTTAGAGGGTTAGACGGTTTAGTGTTTAAGTTTAGGGTTTAGGGGTTAGGGGTTGGGGTTAAGGGTGTTAGTGTTTAGGGTTGTGGCGTTTAGGGTGTTAGGGTTAAATGTGTTAGGGCTAAGGGTGTTAGGGTTTTGCGTGTTAGGGTTTTAAGTGTTATGGTTTAGGGTTTAGAGTTAAGTGATAGGGTTAGGCTTAGGCTCATTCTTAGGTTTAGGGCTAGGGATTTGAGGTTTAGGGTTTGGGGTTAGGTTTGGAGGTTGGGGTTAGGATTAGGGCTAGGGTTAGAGGTTAGAGTTAGAGGGTTAGGGTTTCGGATTAGGGTTTCATGTTAGCGTTAGAGGGTTAGGGTTCGAGGGTTAGGGTTAGGGTCATTAGGGTTAGGGTGGTTAGGGGTTAGGGTTAGGTGTTAGGGTTTAGGGTTTACGGTTAGGTTTAGGGTTTGGGATTTGAGGTTTGGGTTTAGGGTTTGAGGCTTAGAGTATAGGGTTTAGTGTGTAGGGTTTTGATGTGTAGTGTTTTGGGGTGTAGGTGTTTAGGTTGTAGAGTTTAGGCTATAGGGGTTAGGGTTTGGGTTAGGGTTAGAGTTTAGGGCCTTGGGGGTTAGGACCTAAGGGCTTAGGGTCTTAGGGGCTTTGGGGCTCAGGGCTTAGGGGCTAGAGTTAGAGGGCTAAGGCCAGAGGGCCCGAAGGCCAGAGGGCCAGGGTTATGGTTTGATTCCTGGCTGGCAATTTTTTTCCTTCAATATTTTGTGTAAGTCATCCCTTTGCCTTCTTGCCTGCATGATTTCTGCTGAGTAGTCCAAGTTTTTTATTATTTACTCTCCTTTGTTGGTGACTTCCTTTATCCCTAGCCTCTCTTAAAATTCTCTCTATATTTGATTTTGGCAAGTTTGATTATTATGTGTCTCGGTCACTTTCTTTTGAGATCTACCTTATGTGGAATTCGATGAGCATCTTTCATGATATCATGGAAGTTTTCTGCCAACAAATCTTCAACAGTTCCCTTTGTATTTTCTGTTAGCCCTCCCTGTTCTGGTACTGAAATCACTCATAGTTATTTCTCTTGATAAAGTCCCACATGATTCTTTGGATTTCTTCATTTAAATTTCTTTTATCTGCTTTCTCTTCAAATATATTAGTCCCAAGAGTTTCATCTTCAATCTCAGTAATTCTGCCTTCCAATTCCTCAGTTGTGCTCTTCTTACTTTCTATTGAGTTTTCTAACTCTGTAATTTTATTGTTAATCTTCTGAATCTCTGACTGCAGTCTCTCTATGGTTTCTTGCAGCTTATTAAATTTTTAACTATGTTCTTGAGTAACCTTTTTAATTTCTTCAGCTGCTTTATCTTTATGTTCCTTGGCTTGATCTGCATTTTGCCTCATTGGAGAAATCCTTGGGCCCTTCACTGGCTCGCCATGCAGCTCCACGACGTCCACTCCTGGCCCTGGCATTTGGCCGGTGCCCGACTGAACGTGTGCTCCGGAGCCATGTTTCTCCACCCATCACTAGCATTCTGCCACCAGGGGATATGTGAGTGTGGGAGTCACCATTTGTCTGTCACTGGCAGCAGTGTCACGAGTCACTAGACTTCCAGGTACCAGCTGACCTAGGCTGCCTTCTGCCCCAGGCAAGGTCCGGAATCCTTTATCCCAGATGCTGACACCTGGGCACTGGCCGACATTAATTTTTATCAACACAGAGGTCTGAGTGAGGGTCAGCAGGCCAGCTAGGTGAAGTCAAGGCCAGGTGGGCGGGACTAAGGCTCCTTTGCCATCACCATGGAGACAGTCCCACCACCGGAAGAGTAGGCGGAGCTTATGATGGGCCCGGTGACAAGACTGAGCCAATGGCAGAGATCTGGCCCGCCAGGCAGATGACACAGGGCCCTCCATTATGACCTAGGACACCTAGTGGCCACAGGATTTGAGCACACCCTGGGAAAGGCTACGCAGGCACAAGGGAGCCCCTGGTGCGGACTGCTTCACGGCATTGGCAGAGCAGGCCAGGGTCCAATTTTCCCACTTTCCTCAGGATATCAGTACGCAAGACATCCTCACTCAGCATCTCTTGCCTCTCTCTCTGTATGTGTTCATTCTCTGAAATCTCTTCCTTCTCTCCCTGAGTCACTTCACAGCTTGGAGTGCCTGATAGAGTGCCTAGAGACGAAAGAGCAAAGGGGGAAGGTGACTGATTGGGGAGCTACATCACGGGTGTACTCTGGCCAGGTGAAGCTTGTTGACATGTGGCAGCCTCTCCGGAGACTACTAATTCCACTGATGACATTCTATGCAAATACCCGGGTGAGTGCCATGGGCAGAAAACATTGACACATACCTGCCAGAGGCCTATCCTGGGTCTGAAGAGTTCACCCCGGTCTCCAGCGACTCATCCTCTCAGCACACACTTTGCTGCACGCATGGAAATCGGCTCTCTCCACGAATGCCTTCACCTGCTAGGAAACACACGATGTCACTCAGCCAAAGGAGAGCACAGGCAAAGTCAACTGAAGCCCCCATTGTCAAGATTTTGCTTCTTTCTGCTGGGCCACAGCCCCCGGTGGCACACTGCATGCGCGTCACTTCTCCAAAGACAACGCCGAATTCTGGGCAACCAGGGCCCCAGCAGTCCAGAGTCTGCAGAAGGCGGCACACGGATCGCCTCTTTGCCACATACAGGAGGGAGGCCTGGGCCCTACACTGGCTCCGCTAGAGCTCCACGACCTCAGCTATTTTCCCTGACCTTTGGCCCGTGCCCTCATGAGTGTGTTATCTCTAGTTACACTTCTCCTCCGACCACTCTGAATCCACCACCTGCGGATACCTGAGTATGGAAATTAACATCTATCACTCGCTGCAGTGTCACAGGTCGGTCACTAGGTGTCTAGGCTCAGACTGACCTTGGCTGTCTTCTGCCCAGGCAACTAGCCTAAGCCTTCAAAGGAAATGAGGACACGTGGTCACTGGCCGACATCCTTTAACCAACACTGAGTCCCTGGTCAGCATCCTGGAGTCCTGGCAAGAAGAGCCAGGCACCTCCAGGAGCATCTGGAGGAGGAGACAGGGGCTGAAGAGGCTACCACACCTACTGGTGCTGCTACACATGTCGGAGACCTGGCTGCAGAGGGTGCAGGCATGGCCTCAAGGTCAAAGGAGAAAGCACCTGAAGACGTGCTAGGACTCTTAGACTGAGAGAAGCAGGATGTCTGGACTGCAAAATATGTACTCTTCAGGGAAGAAGTTCATTCAAGCTTCTTAAACCCACCTCACCTGGAAAATCCATCCTCTTTTAGCCTTGTGCCCCTTCCACACCCCTTCTAGTACAAAGAGAGATGCAGCCCTACGGCACCAGGGTGGAAGAAGCCCCAGGATAGCTGTCCGAAGACATGAGGTCCACTCAAAAGCTTCCCCCGCCAAGGAGAGAAGAGGACAAGACTCATCTGCAGATGAGGTCTCAGGGCCCTGAGAATGAGCATAATGTTTGTAAGGAAAGAGAAATAGGATTTCAGTGGGACATGGAAGTCTGAGAAAGAGCCTCTGCAAAGATAGCTCTAAGGGAGGTGTGATTGTGAAGGTGGGCTGGTCACTGAGTTCTTTGTAGTACAAGGTACCAGACAGAAGCCAGACTCTGGGGGGAACCTGCCTGCCGGTGAGCAGTGGGCATAAAACCCTAAACCAATGAGAATCGAATCCCTTCTCAGCAGCTTCTGCACAGATCAGTGATGTTTGCTTGGTCTTTCTCTTTTCTGTGGTCTAACCTGATCTGTTCTGAGATCAGAGAGTTGGAATAGAAAAGCCTGACTGAGATGAAACGAGCAAAGAGAAGACAAGGCCTCCTAAATCTGGTGAAGACAGAACACAGATAACCAAAGGTGAGGATGGGAAGAAACAGATTGAGTTCCAAGTCCCATCCACAGTATCCCAGGGCCTGGGAATCCCTGAAAGTGCCAGAGGTGTGTACTCCCTGGGAGATGCGACCCCAAGTGTCAGAGGAAGCCCTGTGGAGCAAGGAAGGGAGGGCAGGGCCTCTAGGATGGGCACTTCCATACAGGCTGCCCATGTGAATTTCTCAGAGTGACCGTGACAGATCCTGAGAGGGACAGTTTGAGGCAAAGGAAAGTAAGTTTTCTGAAGACGGGTGAATTCCACAGTCGCCTGATAATGAAACAGAAATCCCGTCCTGCTCAGAGGTACTGAGTAGGAGGGATTGTGAATTCCCATCCTGCACAGAGGTTGGCTGGGAAGTTCGACTGTCTAAAGACAATGTGGCCAAAGTCTTCTTTATCTTTCAAAGATATATCTTTAACTTCCTGCAAATTCAATCCTGAAAAAAAGCCTAGAATATACAAGTGTGGGTTTTTCAGGAGAGCAACAAGGGGAGAAGGTGATAGTGGCATATCAGAGAAGGAGAACAATAGTCTAAGGGTCCCTGTGTTACTTAATGAATCACACACGGTGTCAAGCATTCTTCCTTACCTGTAGACATGCAAATTCAGTAGATGTTTTAGCAATAACTGAATTAATCCTCAGAATTCTTTTTGGCCATTTCGAGGCATAGAGACCAGAAGAAGTCATTAGTTACAAGAGCAAGCAATAATTCGCTGGTCTGAATTTTGTTCAATTTCTGTGTTTGCCCTTCATAGATGGATAAAAGTCTCTGAATCTGGCATTGAAGACAGTGTTTTCTCTATTGTTATGGATTGAATAGTGTCCCCCAAAATGTGTGTCAACCTGGCCAGGCCATGATTCCCAGTATTGTGTGGTTGTCCTGCATTTTGTGATCTGATGTGATTACTTATGTGTTGTAAATTCCAACCTCTGTGATGTTAATGAGGCAGGATTAGAGGCAGTTAGGTTAATGAGGGAGGACACAATCTGCAGGATTAGGGTGAGTCTTGAATCAGTCTCTTTTGAGATACAAAGAGAAAAGTGAGCAGAAATGAGAGGGACCTCATACCACCAAGGAAGAAGTGCCTGGAGTGGAGCATGTCCTTTTGACCCAGCGTCCAGGCACTGAGAATTTCCTAGGCCAGGGGAAGATGGATGACAAGGACTTTCCCCCAGAGCCACAAAGAGAGAAAGCTTTCTCTTAGAGCTGGCGCCCTGACTTCAAACTTCTTGCTTCTTAAACTGTGAGAGAATAAGTTTCTGTTTGTTAAAGCCATCCACTTGTGCTATCTCTGCTATAGCCACACTAGATAACTAAAAAACACATATATAAAATAGTAAAAAAAAAAAAAAAAAGTTTCAAATACACACACATACACGTATGATGTTATTAAACTTTAAAAGGTTTTACATTCTTATAACACATTTAACAACAGAGATTTGTATACAGAAGTTATAATAAGAGCCATCCCCACATAAGTATATTGTACCTGCTCCCCCAAAGTGTCCAGTGTCCAAAGATACATATGTACCCTTTTACACACTTCTTTTTGCCGGGACACATGTAAGTACATTCATTTGTTTGTTTTTATGGAAATTAGGTCACATTCTACCCATGTTTTTCTCTGAATCACTCTTCACTTGACAATTTTTCATGGTTCCTCTAAATCAGCAGACATGGAAGAAGCACTCTTTTTGGTTCTTCTTATTTTTAACTCCCACCACTCTTCTGTCAGTTTGTTGTAGTGTGGTGGCTTGCATGTTGCTGTGATGTTAGAAGCTATGCCACCGGTATTTCAAATACCACCAGGTTCACCGATGGTAGACTGGTTTGAGTGGAGCTCTGGATTTAGACAGACTAGGAAAAAGGACCTAGTGACCTATTTCTAAAAACAACTGGCCAGTGAAATCTTACAAATAGTACTGGAACACTGTCTGATGGAATGACAGAGGATAACCCCTTAGGTTGGAAGGCACTCAAAATACAAGTGGGGAAGAGCTACCTCCTCAAAGTAGATCCCACTTTAATGACGTTTCCTGATGGGGCACAACTCATAATGAGAAGAAACTGATGCAAATATCCTTTAATAATCAGAACGTGGAATGAAGGAAGTATGAATCTAGGGAAATTGGAAGTCATCAAAAATGAAATGGAATGCATAAAGGTCAGTAATCCAAGGCATTAGTTAGCTGAAATAGCTTGGTTTTGGACCTTTTAAACTAGACAATGATATGTTCTACTATGCCAGGATTGAGATACTGAAGAGAACGGCATCATATTCATCGATAAAAAGAACATTTCAAGATCTTTTCTGAAGTAGAACACTACGAACAATAGGATAATATTCACAGGCCTACCAGGAAGACCAGTTAATAAGACTATTATTCAAATTTACACACACATTATGAATGTGAAAGATGAAGAAGTTGAAGGTTTTTACCAAGTTCCGCAGTTTGAAACTGATCAAACGTGATGCATTCATCAATCAAGATGTACTGATAATTACGTAATTAGAATGCGAAGTTGAAAACAAAGCAGACAAATCAGCAGTTGGAAAATAAGGTATTGATGATAGAAATGACAATGAAGCTTACCTGATAGAATTTGGCAAGACCAATGACTTATTCATTGCACATACCTTTCGTCAGGAACATAAATGGTGACTATACTCGTGAACCATTCCAGGCAGAATAGATAGGAATCAAATTTGTGGAAGGTGATGATGGAGAAGGTCAATACCATGAGTCAGAATCAGGCCAGGGGCTGACTGCAGAACAGATGATCAGTTGCTCATATTCACGTTCAAGTAGAAGCTGAAGAAAATTAAAACAAGTCCATGAGTCAAAGTATGCCCTTGAGTATATCAAACCTGAATTTAGAGACCATCTCAAGAATAGATTTGATGCACTGCACACTAATGATCGAAGACCAGATTAGTTGTGGGATGATAACAAGGACATCATATATGAAAAAAACAAAAAGTCATTAGAAAGACAGGAAAGAAAGCAAAGACCAAAGAGGATGTCACAAGAGACTCTGAATCTTGCTCTTGAATGTACAGTACCTAAAGAGAATGGAAGGAAAAATAAAGTAAAAGAGCTCAACAGAATACCTGAAAGGGAAGCTGGAGAAGACAAAGTATGATAATAATAATGTGAACAGATCTGGAGTTAGAAAACCAAAAGGGAAGAAAACACCTGGCATTTCTCAAGCTGAAAGAACTGAAGGAAATATTCAAGCCTCTAGGTGCAATACTGAAGGAAGGATTCTATGGGCAAAATATCGAACAACACAGGAAACATCAAAAGAAGACGGAAGGAATACACAGACTCAATACACCAAAAAGAATTGGTCGACATTCAACCATTTCAGGAGGTAGGATTGGATCAAGAGCTGATGGTACTGAAGGAAGAACTCCAAGCTGCACTGAAGGCATTGGCAAAAAACACGGCTCCAGGAACTGATGGAGTACCAAATGAGATGTTTCAACACAGGGACGCAGTGCTGGAGGCACTCACTTGACTATTCCAATATATTTGGAAGACAGCTACCTGACCAAATGACTGAAAGAGATTTATATGTGTACCCATTTCAAAGAGAGGTGGTCCAACGCAATGTGGAAATTATCGAGCAATGTAATGTCATTAACATCCCACGCAAGAAAAATTTTGCTGAATATAATTTAAAAACAGTTGCAGCAGTACACAGACAGGCAACTACCAAAAATTCAAGCTGGATTCAGAGGAAGACATGGAATGTGGGATATCATTTCTGATGTCTGATGGATCTTGGCTGAAAGTAGAGTATATCAGTAAGATGTTTACCTGTTTTTGTTTCCTATACAAGCACACTCAACTGTGTGGCTCATGACAAATTATGGATAGCTTAGCAAAGAATGGGAATTCCAGAACACTTAACTGTATTCATGCGGAATATCTACGTAGACCAAGAGGTAGTCATTTGAGTAGGGCAAGGGGATACTGTGTGGTTTAAAATCAGAAAGTTATGTGTCATGGTGGTATCCTTTCACCATACTTACTCAATCTGTATGCTGAGCAAACATTCTGAGAAGCTGGTTTCGAAGAACAAGAACATGGCATTAGTTTTGGAGAAAGATTCACTAACAACCTATGATATGCAGCTGATACGACCTTGCTTGCTGAAAGTAAAGAGGACTTGAAGCAGTTACTGATGAAGAGCAACCACTACAGCCTTCAGTATGGATTACACCTCAACATAAAGAAAACAAAAATTCTCACAACTGGACCAGTAAGCAACACCATGATAAACAGAGAAAATACTGAAGTCATCAAGCATTTCATTTAACTTGAATCCATAATCAATGCCCACAGAAGCAGCAGTCAAGAATTCAAACAATGTATTGCATTGGGCAAATCTGTTGCAAAAGACCTCCTTAAAGTGTTGAGAAAGAAAGATGTCACTTTGAGGACTAAGGTGTGCCTGAGCAAAGCCATGATATTTTCTATCACCTCACATGCTTGAGCAAGTTAGACAATGAATACGGAAAACCGAAGAACTGATTCATTTAAAATATGGTGTTGGCAAAGAATACTGAATATACCATGGACTGCCAGAAGAATAAACAAAACCATCTTGGAAGAAGTACACCAAGAATGCACCTTAGAAGCAAGGATGGCGAGACTTCGTCTCACGTGCCTTGGACATATTTTCAGGAGGGACCTGTCCCAGGAGAGGCTCATCATGCTTGGAAAAGCTGAGGGTCAGAAAAAAAGAGGAAGGCGCTCAACAACATGAACTGGCACACTGGCTGCAAGAATGGGCTCAAACATAGCAATGATTGTGAGGATGGTTCAGGATCAGGCGGTGTTTCATTCTGTTTTACACAGGATCGATGGCATCTAACAGCCACAACTAACATATGTATGCATATATATATGTATGTGTGTATGTGTGTGTGTGTATATATATATACCCATTGCCATCGAGTCGTTTCCAACTCATAGTGACCCTACAGGACAAAGTAGAACTGCCCCACAGAGTTCCCAAGGAGCGCCTGGTGGATTCGAACTGCTAACCTTTTGGTTAGCAGCTATAGCTATTAACCATTATGCGACTAGCGTTTCCATATATATATATATATATATATATATATATATATATATATTCTCTTCACTAGTTTTGCATCTCTAGAGATCCCAGGCTAAGACATTTGGTACCTACTGTGGTTCTAGAGGAACCAAATCTTAAGGATGAGTTTTCTGAATTGATTCTCAAGTCTGGCTAGTCTTAAAGGCACTGATGACTGTCTCCAGTAGTAAACAGGCTATTGCTAATCCATGGTGGGAGGTGACAATAGAAATACGCAAAATACTACTACCACTGGATCAAATATTTGTGAGAGACAAGGCTCTGCCTGATTACATATTTGATACTTTTCTATAATTTTGTCAGAATAAGAATAATAAGGAAGCTGCTTGGTTAGTCCTGCTTTTGCTAGTCACACTGGTGAATGAAAGAAATGGGCTCAAAGCTGAAGCACCACATACAAGATCTGAAAGCTGCCACTTGTGCCCAGAAAGAAAACCATATTTCTTATAGTAACAAGGCTAATGCTGCCAAAAATAAACTCAGATTCTTATCATAAGAGTGACTGAATTAAAGCGCCAGTTGAATATCCAGCCTCAAATGGTGTCTGAAGTTAGAGTGAGGGCACTGATTGGGAAGAAATGGGATCCTGAAACTTGGGATGAGGACATATGGGCAGACAGTCAGGAAGCGGGGGACAATGAACCTCCAATTTCTGTTGAATCGCTCTTCCTAACAGAACCAGACCTCTTACTCCCATCTGAAGAGATTCTCTAACTTTGCCTGCTAAGGCACCCTTCCCAGTAAAACAATTATCCCTTCCACCTCCATCTAATGAGATTACCCTCAGCTGTGCCTGAAGTGTCTTGTTTGAGTTATCTCCTGGGGTGGTATCTGGGGCATTGCCTGGGGCATCACCTTAGGCAGATGTCTTATAAGACACGGCTGAACATCCCACTGCCACTGCCCATTTTTGCTTCTAGACCTATACCTAGACTTCAGTCCCAACAAGCCCCAAAAGGTGAACTATGAAGTGTGACCCAGGAGAAAGTATGCTAAACTCCAAAAGAACTGCTTGATTTTTCTAATACATACATACATACATACAGAAACCTGGTGAATATGTGTGGGAATGGCTATTATGGGTGTGGGATAATGGTGCAAGCAACATAAAGGTGGATTAGTCTAAGTTTATTGATATAGGCCAAGGAAGCATAGATTCTTCATTCAGTGTTTCAGCTTCAGAGGTTAGAAAAGGATCTCATAGTTTATTTGGTTGGTTTACTGAAGCATGGATTAAGTGGTGGCCTACAATAAATCAAGTGGAAATGGCAGATCTGCCATTGTATAATGTAGGAGAAGGTATCCAAAGGCTGAGGGAAACTGGCAGGTTAGAATGGATTTATTAGGCTGGACCCACAGATCCACACACGGAGTGCCCAGAGGGCTCTCTTTGTACCATAGCGGTGAGGTACAAATTTGGGAAGCAAGCCCCAGCATTATTGAAGACTTCTGTGGTTGCTATTTTATGTAAGTAAGAGTCCACAGTGAGAACTGCCCTAACTGAATTAAGACACCTAACTACAATGCAGTTGACTGGACCCCGTGGTGGTAGCAGCCAAGTGGTGGCACTCAATCAACAAAGACAAGGTGTGTGTGGTTACCATAACAGACAGTAGAGTCAAAGCAGTAATCAGAATAGTCTGCTCACATGGATTTATGGCAATGGCTACTTAGTCATAGTGGCCCTGGGAGTGAAAGAGCTGGGAAATGTACATCTCCTGGTACCTAGTGTCTTAGATATCTAGTGCTCCTGTAACAGAAATACCACAAATGGATGACTTTAACAAAGAAAATTATTCCCTCACAGTCCAGGAGGCTCTATAAGTCCAAATTCAGGGTGCCAATTCCAGGGGAAGACTTTTTCTCTCTGTCACTCCTAGGGGAAGGTCTTTGTCACCAATCTTCCCCTGGACAAGAAGGTTCTCAGCACAGGGACCCTAGGTCCAAAGTATGCACTGCTCCTGACACTTCTTTCTTGGTGGTACTGAGGTCCCCCTGTCTCTCTGCTCTTTTCTCTTTTATATCTCAAAAGAGACTGACTTAAAACACAACTTAATCTTGTAGATTGAGCCCTGCCTCCTTAACATAACTGCTTCAAATCTTCGCTCATTAACATCATAGAGGTAGGATTTACAATACATTGGAAAATCACACCAGCTGACAAAATGGTGGATAATCGCACAATACTGGGAAGCATGGCCTAGTCAAGCTGATATATACATTTTGGGAAGACAGAGTTTAATCCGTAACACCTAGTATGCAGCTATCGACCTGTTAATGTCTTTTTCTCCATACCTGTTTGGAAGTATCACCAGAAACAGTGTGCCTTCTCTCTGACCTAAGTATATAAGGACCAAATAATATAGAGGAATCTCTGTTACATTTTCTCCATCTTACCGTTATTTGGCCTCATAGGCAGACCCAGTCACTTAATTGCACGGCAGAATGAAGAGATTAAAGCCCCAACATTCTTGCCAGTGGACCAGGAAGGTAGCTGCTCAGACATCAGACAGCCTCAGAGAGACAGAGACCAGGCGGCTCAAGAGAGGGATACCATAAAGTTGTTTTTCATACCCCCCTCCACTCCCACAGTTGCATATGCTTTGCTCTGACCCTAAGAAGTAGATCAATCCTTTGAGAACTGCATTATGGGTTAGAACACCAACAAGGTCCCAGACTGAGTGACACTCCCATAGATTACATCCAAATATCATTGCAAAGTCTTCAAAATCTGAACTGACATCTGAGCCACAGCATCCAGAAGTTGGGAAAGAACCTGCAGCCTGAACATAACTGGGTCAAGTGATTGCTAAAACAAACAACATCAACATTTTCTGTAAGATTGAAGTAAGACATAGTCTTGGAATCATAGACAAAAACTTTAAAAAGCTACTTTAACCACGCTCAAAGAAGTAACAGGCACAACTTAGAAAAATAGAAAAATACATAGAAACCATTCACAAATGAAAATTTTAGACAGGAAAAATAGAGATAAAAAATTCACTTGATCAGCGGAATGCTGTTGACAGACAAAAGGATCAATGAGATGAAAATAGTTCAATTGAAAATATCCAATCTGAAAACAGAGAGCAAATATTGAAAAAAAAAATGAACAGAGCCTCAAAAAAATCCAAAAATATCTAACATTTATTTATTGGAATTCCATAAGGTGTGGAGAAAATATGTGGTGTAGAAAAAAGTATCTGAAGAAATACTGGCTGAACACTTTCCCAATTTGTTGAAAGACATAAACTTACAGATTCAACAAGCTATGCAAACTCCAACAAGTTAAACTCACATAATTTTACGCCCAAATGACTCACTGTCAATTGTGGAATAACAAGGACCAAGAAAATATCTTCAAAGAAGCTAGAGAGAAAACAACTCATCTCACACAGGAGAAACAATTGGAATGACTCTGTATTCATCATCTGTAGCCATGGAGGCCAAAAGGCTGTGAAAACAACATTTTTTCAACACTGAAAGAAAAGAAACATTAACCCAGTGTTCTATAGGCTGTTATTTCTTTCATGAGTAAAGGAAAAATATTGACATTCTCAGGTGAAGGACGCTTAAGAGAATTCATCGCCACCAGACTTGTTCTAAATGAAACACTAAGGAAGTTCTTCAGGTGGTAGACTTGGAATTTCAGGAGTTATGGAAAGCAACAAAGTCGAAAGTACCTTCTGAAGTTTGCCGATCAGCCAAAGATTAGACAGGTCTATAAAACAAACAATAACACACGTGAAGAAAGTGTTTCTTAGTTCAATCGTGTGTATGAGACCAAAAGTACAAAACCTGCCCAAAAGCACAGAAAAGAGGGCAGGACGGAACAGGAATCATGGCGGATGGAAACGGGGAACCGGAGCATAGAAGAGAATATTGACACATCATGAATATTGCCACCAATGTCACAAAACAATTGTGTATAAATGGCTGAACAAGAAAGTAATTTGCTCTGTAAAGTTTCAAATAAAGCACAATAAAAAATTTTTAAAAAGTGGTAGGTATCTGGGTAAACATATTATGCCAACCCTGATGTCACTGCACAACATGGTGCAGGACTCCCCTCTTTGGAAAGACTTTCTAGCCTATTGCAAACACTTTGGAATATACTCTTGGTGGCAAATTAGTATTAGAGAATGGGATTATTTTGAAAATATGAGATGTCTGTACTCATGTCTGGTGAATAAACTGGATAATAAAATTTTCAGAGCGAAATGAGATGTTCTAACAGAAAAATAGGCCTGAATTCCCACGTGGGCCATGAGCCTAATCTGAAGGCCTTTCCCAGAGAGGCATTTCAGGCACTTCTAGAGCAGCAGGAGCACTGGGGAATGCATGTATCAACCTCCCCCAGGGCCTTCTCTGAGGAGTAAGTACCTGCTTTAGTACTAAGCTTAGGGGTTCATAAATAGTCATTCTGCATAAGGTCTTCAGGTTCAAGTCTGTAATCCAGCTGGGATTCTGTGTGTGCTGCATCTCTGCATCAAAAGAACATGCTTCTAGAAGCAGAATGCCAGGAGAGAGGCGGTAGGGCAGTTGGGGGTGGGGGGTGCTGCGCAGACAGGGGTGCCCAAGGGAGGCACAATATAGTCATTCTGCAGCAGGTCTAGTCATTCTGCATAAGAATTAGAATGCTTCTGTCAATGCATAATAGTTTACATGCAGGACATAAACAAAGTGACTGAAGGACAAAGTCGAATAGTAAACCAAGCCACTCCCTGTCAATCCTTACCTGAGAGGGTCTTCATGAAGACTTCCGGGGATGGAGAAGGACACAGTAAATGCTGATTTATTTTACCTCTTCCTTCCTCAAGAAACAGGAACTGGTGTTAAGATGTCAGGTGTCAAGCCCCAAACTCCTCTTCTGGTCTGTATTTAAGCTGTATAATAAAACTGGGATCAGGCAATCAGCCGTGAGCAGACAGACCCAGAGTATTCCCAGTGCCCCACATCTTTGAGCTCCAGTGAGATCCTGTTCTTAGTCACTAGATTAGCAGAGGAGCTGAAAGACTGAAATTCCGTGTTTTAAGGCAACTTGGGCTTCAAACAGTCACTTATTGCTAAAGTCGTATTTCTCTGTGTTAATTTATGATCCTTAACTCAAATCCGGAGTTTGGAGCTCATTTTGATAACTCCTCATTAGTCTGCATAGACTAGATTCTGCTCACAGTCAGTGATGACAATGGAGGAAACAAAGTCCCTAGCCCAGAGGAGGGACTGCTCCCCATATTTGGGGAAATGCCCCTGGGAAGCATCGGCGAGGTGCACTTTGGCCTCTGTGGCTTTGCCTTCTGCTCCTGGAATTGCACCCTGGGGGCCTCCATATGCAGACCCAGAGTCCGTGGGTGACCACAACTCCCCCCTTCTGGGTCATCGTCAGGACACACGTTGCGATATGCTTCCTGCCCTCCTTTCCAGCATAAGCGCTGCGATCACAAGTGGCAGAACCAGTTCTCAGGTCCAGACCCTAGACCTTGCCCTCCTTGGCCTTAGGCTTCCCCTAGTCCTGGTGGAACCTGCAAGCCTGGCGGATGCGAGGTTAGCACCCGGCTGGGTGGGCTTGGGCCTGTCTCAAAAGGCTCATGGCGCACGCGGGTTCCGCCTCCTTGGAGCCTGCGGGCTTGCGGCGGGCAGCCCGACATCTCCTGCCTCCCTCGGGCGCCCTCTCTGGGCAGCAGCTCCCCTCCCCCTCCCCCGCCAACCACCCAACAGTCGCACTGCCTGCTTTCTGCTTCTAGAAGCGTGTTCTTTTGATGCACACATGCAGCACACACAGAAGCTCAGTTGGATTACAGACTTGAACCTGAAACGCACAACTTTAAAACTACTAGACTGGCGGGGGGCAGGGGTATTGGCAGTGAAAAACGGAAAAAAAAAAAATAAGAAAGAGAACAATTACAAAAAAAGTATTAGAAGACTATATCCTCACATTATGGACTCAAGAAGGTTGTGGATAAACAACTGCGCAGATAGCATACTGTTGTCTCTTTGCAAATAAGTCTTAAATGAGGGAATTTGGTACCGGGAAGAGTTGCAGAGCCTGACTTTGGGGAAATCTGGGATTGATGAATTGCCTTCCATGAGGCTACAAGCCCTGATAATCAATATTTGAAGATGAGATTCGAGCAACCTAGAACATGCATCAGAATTTTTTCTAAGTAAATTAGCACCAGAAGATGCCTTTAACCACTAAATAAAATGGGTCAGTAGTTCAAGATCTCCCTACAAAGAAAACGGCAGACCTAGATCGTTTCCAGTCAGGTTCCAGCAAACATGCAAAAAACAGTCATTTTAATCTTGTACATAGTCAACAGAGATTAGAAAACCATGAGATACTCCCCTAACTTGATCCTTAAGGCTAGTTTAAAAATGATAACAAATTAGAGAAGGATGGTAGAAGAAGAGTTAGAGGACAAGCACACTCAGTAACTGAGATGCAAAACCCTACGTAAGATGCCAGCAAAGGAAATCAGCAAAGGATAAACCACGTAACATGCCATGATCAAGGCGTTTTATTGTAGGCATACAAATTTGAGTGAACATTAAAGATTTAGTAATTTCATTCACCACATGCATAGGTGAAAGAAGAGAAGACATATGCTCACCTCAAGAGATGGGGGCAAAGCAGGTTGATAAAATCCAATCACACGGAGAGATAAGGACTAGGAGCAAATATGGAACAGAAAAGGAGTTCCCGAACATGGAAAACTACAACTAGCACGATAGTTCATGGTGACGTGTGGGACATTCTCTTTAAAATTAATAAACAATAAAATAAGGGTGCTTCTATCATTACTTTTATTAAACATTGAACACTGGAAGTGTAAGCTAGTACAAAAAGAGAAAAAGTATAACTGCTATTCATAGATTATAGGACTGTCTCCATTGAAAACTGTAGAAAATACTGGAATTAATAGTAATCATAAATAAAAAATAAATTGAAATTTCAATGCATCAGCATCAAGCTGACTCTGTCATAGCTCTTAGGTGAAAGCAAAGGACACTGATAGGGAAAGAGCAGATTCGGGTGGGCTAGACCAAGGAGGGAAGAAAATTATTCTGCACTGGGCTGAACTTATAAGCACGGGTATGTGTGTTAGTTACCTAGTCCCTCCATAACAAAAAATAACACAACTGGATGGCTTTAAAGAACAGAAATTTATTTTCTCACAGTTTAGCAGGTAGTAGTTCGAATTCAGGGCATGGCTGTAGTGGGAGGTCCTTCCTTGTCTACCTCAGCTTCTAGTAGATGCCAGCAATCATTTGTGTTCCTGGCCTTCTAGAAGCATCTGTCTTCTTTGTCTGTCTTCCTTTTCACCTGTTTGTGTCTGTGTGTATTCTGCTCCTTTTATAACTAAGAAGAGTTAGGCTTAGGACCCACCCTACATTGGTATGACCTCATTCACATAATAAAAGCAGGCCCCCTCTTTCCTAACAAGGTCAGATTTACAGGTACAGGGGTTAGGATTTCCACATACATTTTGGAGGGACACAATTCAATCCCTAACAGTCGACTTACCAGATATTCTGGATTGAGAGTACTCGCATGAACAGCTGAGAGTGGTTCCAATTCTTTGCTACATTCGTTGGCTGAAACTTGTCTCAATGGTCACCCAAAGGAACGCTGGAGCAATTTATTGTGTAGGACCTAGCCAACCATTCCTAATCACATCCATTGTGTGGAAAAACACACAATCCCATCACCGAAGCCTTGAGAAATTCATGGATAAGAAAAGAATAGTGGCTGGAACAAAGAATTGTTTCATAGCCTAGATAACATGGTGTAGGTGTTAGATATTCACATGGAGATGTCAGGTAATAAAACTTCACCCCACATGGGGATGTCAAGGATAATACCAACAGCTAATGTTCATTGAGTACCTACACTGGTGCCAGGCACTCCTGTGCTTTTCCTTTCATGTTTGCTTTCATGATGGCCATATGAGGAATGTATCATTATAATGCATAAAGAGGTCAATACAGAGAGTTACGCTGACATTTGAATATATGAGTCTGGACCCAGGAGGAGTTTGAATGGATGGAGGTATAAACCTCACGTCCTTAGCTACAAATAGACAGCAGTGAACTCACTGAGGCATCCTAGAGGGAGGGTGTCAACAGAGAGAGGAGCAGGCACCAAGCCCAAGGGTACTCGGGTATCTAGAAGCCTGCCAGGTGAACAGCAGCCAACAAGCCTCTCTGAAGTCCAGTGTGGTTCCTGGAGGGTTGTCTGTCCTTGCTCTCAGCTGCATTTCCCCAGTGCTCCTCCCCCCTGCACTGGGTTGTCCGCTCATGACGACAGGGACAGTGTGTACCTTTCACCACTGTATCTGCATAACACAGACTATTTCTGGCCCATGGAATATACCGACTGAATGAAAAATAAACAAACGATAAGGACGTAAAATCCTTCGTAGTTGATACCTTGGGATACATTAAGGGGCTTCATGAGTAAGAGGGAGAAAAACTGATCAGGGCTGCTTCTGAGACCATCTCTTAGGCGTAATGAGTGTTAAACAATAATTAAACAAAGAGATTTAATGGCAGAGATGTATGCTAAAAAGATGTAAGTATACGTTGAAGATTACTAGAAACATGCACATTTATTATTGCAACTATAGTCAAATCGTTAAAAAACATATACTACATGCACACAGAATATTATAAAGTAATTTAATGCCCTCATTAAAAGAAAACCAAAAAAATTTATCATGAGAAAAGACTAATGTTGAATGAAAATATCAGGATATAATATCCGTGTTAATATACATAAATGTGTGTGCTAATACACACATAAAACCAGTTGCCACTGAGTCAGTTCTGATCCATGAGGACACCAGTGTGCCAGAGTAGAACTGTACCCCATAGGGGTTTCAGTGGCTGAGTTTTCGGAAGTAGACTGCCAGACCTCTCTTTCACAGCAATTCTGGGTGGATCTGAACTCCAACTTTCTGTCAGCAGCTCAAGATATTAACCATTTGCATCAACCAGAGACTCTAATACGCATACACGCCAATATAAGTAAGATAACAGACATATCGGAACGTTAATAATTTATTCTATGCATTACGTATGTTTTCTTGTTATTTATTGCATACTTTCCCATTGCTTCCAAGTTTTTGAGGAATAGAATGTACTTTTGGAAAAATTCATGAGAGATTTTTAAGTAATGAAATAATTAACAGAAACAGAATGAGTAAATCTGTGGCAACGCAGCCCATGAACCCAAGATTACAGTAACACTGCTATGAAAAGGAGAATTGTGGAGTCCTGAAGCTCAGTGGTCCCATGCATGCATCAGGAAAGACGGAAGAGCAAATAAACAAGGAGAAAATACAGTGAGCCAGAGGAGTGGGAGCCCTCTGTTGTGGGCACAGTTTTCTCATGAAACTTTAGATGCACACAATGGGTGGGATTATCCACTTCCATCACACAAACATTTTTATTACCCTTGATTTTAACGGAACTATGTTATAAAAACAAATAATAAAATAAAGTATAATAAAAGAATAAATCTCATAGTGGACTACTATCATTTTCCCCAGCCACTGAGGAGGGCAGGAGACACACACGGGAAAGAAGATGGAGCAGTGTGAAGAATCATGCTTAGTGAGGAGGGGAGTGTTTCTGAGACAGGCCTTACCTGCTACCACCTAGGGAAGTAGGCAGCCGTGCAGGACCAACTGGAAGAAATGGCACATTATTTCTGAGACCTACTCCAGCTCATAACAAATTATGGATAACATGGGGAAGAATGAGATTTCCAGGACACTTAATTGTTTTCATGAGAAACTTGTACATAGAAAAAGAGGCAGTCATCTAAACTGAACAAGGAATACTGCATGGTTTAAAGTCAAGAAAGGTGTGCATCAGTGTTGTATCCTTTCGCCATACCTATTCAACCTGTATGCTGAGCAAATTATCCGAGAGGCTGGACTGTCTGAAGAAGAATAAGGCGTCAGGATTGGAGGAAGACTCATTAATAACCTGAGATATGCAGATGATACAATCTTGCTTGCTGAAAGTGAAGAGGCCTTAAAGCATTTACTGATGAAGATCAAAGACTACAGACCAAGAGCCTAACAACTGGACCAATAAGCAACATCATGATAACGGAGAAAATGTTGACATCATTAAGGGCTTCATTTTACTTGGATCCACAATAAACACCCACGGAAGCAGCAGTCAAGAAATCAAACGACACATTGCATTGGGCAAATCTGCTGCCAGAGACCTCTTTAAAGTGTTCAAATGCACAGATGTCACCTTGAAAACTAATGTGCGCCTGATTCAAGCCATGGTGTTTTCAGTCACCTCATACGCACACGAAAGGTGGGCAATGAATAAGGAAGACTAAAGAAAAATTGAAGGCACTGAATTACGGTATTTGCAAAGAATATTGAATATACCACGGACTGCCAAAAGAATGAACAAATCTGTCTTGAAAGAAGTACAGCCAGAATATTCCTTAGAAGCAAGAATGGCGAGGCTTCATCTCACATATTTTGGACACGTTGTCAGGAGAGATCGGTCGCTGGAGAAGAAAGTCATACTTGGTAATAAGTGGCCACAACAACCGGCTCAAACATAACGACGACTGTGAAGGTGACAATAGGTAGTTTAACATACATTTTGACCCATACGAATTAAAATTTAAACAATTATTTCATGCCTTTTTGTAGCGGTTTCAGAATATACAATTAAAATAAATGTAAACAATTAATAGAAAAAATCTCTGAAAATAAAATTTAATTTTTTTAAGTCACTGCTCCATACCCCAAATCTAAATGGCTTGATATAAAGCACTGGTCTTTGTGATTCACAAAAAGCAGGTGCCAATTCGTGAACAAGAACTGAAGTGACAGGAGAAACTCCCCATGCTGTTAGAGCCCTGAGTATGGGCCCTAATCCAATAATCTGTCCTCATTAATTCCTTTTCATTTCATCTCTGTGAAAGAGGGGAGGGAGAAGGTGAGAGAGGGTTACATGTGCCTATTCTGTTCTTTAGCATCTAGTTCACTGCCAGGGACAAGTATTCATAAGAGGCTACAAAACATTAAAGTACAAATAAGGAGGAAAACCTCCTAGTATATATATGTATTAGGTGGCACAAAGAGTTAAGTGCTCAGCTACTAACTGAAAGGTTGGCAGTTTAAATCCACTCAGCTGCCTTGGAAGAAAGGCCTGGCAATCTACCTCCAAATGGTCACAGCTATTGAAAACCGTATGGAGGGCAGTCCTACTCTGAAAACTCACGGGGTCCTCAGGAGTGAAAATCTCCTCAACGGCAACTGGATTGGTAATCTATATATGGCATAAATGTTCGGAAAATTAGTTTCTGAACATATACACGGCATACAGAATACACTGCACATTAGTATTATGTGCCAAAACCCACTGTCATCAAGTCGATTCTAACTCATAGTGACCCCAAAGGACAGAGTAAAACTGCCCCATAGGGTTTCCAAGACTGTAAGTCTTCACTGAAGCAGACTGCCACATCTGTCTCCTGCAGAGAGGCTGGTGGGTTCGAACCACTGACCTTTCAGTTAGCAGCCAAGTTCTTTAGCCACACAGCCACTAGGGCTCACTGCTGTCATGTACAGTGATTACATAAGCAAATTCTGAAACAAACTGCCTGGGTTTAAATCCTAACTCAATCTATCAGCTGGTTGATCTGGGAACGTTACTTTACCTCTCACTGCCTCAGTTTCCCATTTCTAAAATGGGTCTTATTCAAAAGGTTGTTACGCAGGTTAAATAAAACACACAAGGCACTTAGAAAAAGGCCTTACACACAGAATGAACACAATAAATGTTAGCTTTCATAATTATTAAGGGAATACAAACAGCTTAGTTGAAGAAACTTCCATTGAGAAATAGTTGCGTTCCAAAATTCATGTGTAAAGTCATTTACATCAACTGTTAAAGTTGTATGTTTAGATTCAAGTGATTACTGAGGTATGTTATGATCTTGAACAGAGTTCAGGGGACTATACAGGCTGACTCTGCATGCCCTTCTCCTGCACATCCATTCCATCTCCCTTGGAGCCCAGACATCATGTTATCAATTAAACCCCTCCCACACTGGTGGTGTACTGTTTAAGAGCTACAGCTGCTAACCAAAAGGTCATCAGTTCAAATCCACCAGGCGCCCTTGGAAAGTCTATGGCACAGTTCTGCTCTGCCCTATTGGGCCGCTATGAGTTGGAATAGACTCAGTGGCAATGGGTTTTTAATGGGTATGAGTTAACTGTTCAGTGCTTAAAGACATACCCAAAGCAACCACGAACACAAAAGTATAGTAAAAAGTTCTTATTTCAGAATAGCAAAACCTTTTTCTAACACAGTGGTGAATTAGGGTGGACTGTGTATCAAAAGGAGGCCTGGTGGCATAGTGGTTAAGAGCTCAGCTGCTAACCAAAAGGTCAGCAGTTCGAATGCACCAACTAGTCCTTGGAAACTCTATGGGGTAGTTCCACTCTATGCTATAGGGTCTCTATGAGTTAATATCAACTAGGGTCTGTACGGGTTGGAATCCACTTGATGGTGACAAGTTTGATTTGGTTTGGATTAAATTATGACCCTAAAAAACGTGTGTTTCAACTTGGTTAGGCCATGATTCCCACTATTGCGTAGTTGTCCTTCATTTTGTGATTGTAATTTTACTGTAAGAGGATTAGGGTGGGATTGTAACACCACCCTCACTCAGGTCACCTTTCCCTGAGGTGTGGCCTGCACCACCTTTTATCTCGCAAGAGGTAAAAGGAAAGGGAAGCAAGCGGAGAGTTGGGGGCCTCAGACTATCAAGAAAGCAGCACCAGGAGCAGAGCATGTCCTCTGGACCCCGGGTCCCTGCACCTGAGAAGCTCCTTGACCATGGGAAGGATAAGGACAAGGACCTTCTTCCAGAGCCGAAAGAGAGAGAAAGCTTTCCCTTAGAGCTGATGCCTTGGACTATTAGCCTACTTTAATGCGAGGTATTAAATTTCTCTTGGTTAAAGCCATCCACTCATGGTATTTCTGTTACGGCAGCACTAGATGATGAAGACAGTGGGTAAAGGTGGAAGGGGTGGATGAAGGACAAAAAAAGAAAAATGGACAACAAGAGAAATATAAGAATTTAGAGAACTGTGAAAATTTAATTCCTGAATATACTTTCTTTCTCCTCCCTGTAACTGTAAGGACTTTTCTCATATACAGCATATATAAGTAAATCCTTGCAATATTTAAAACACTTAGATTTTTGTAAAACTCATTCTCTGAAAACTCATGGTGGCCCCATTAATTTGTGGCTTAAAAACAACTAGAACTAAAAAGAAGCATAAATAAATAAAGGCACTGCTGTCATTTGCGGGTGATGTTCTTTTCCTGCTATCCACAACCCACACACTCGGGAGTTAATTTTCCAGGGTCAGTGTTCATAGACCATCCTCTTTCTCTTACCACCACCCCACCACCCTTAATTATTTAGAAAAGGCAGGGCCAGTCAGTGCTCCAAACATCAAGATTTCTCTCCAAAATGCCAACTCGCACTTGGGGAGCAGGCTACATTCTCAGCTATCAGCAATTCCACTAGCCCCTGCAGATAAGGAACATGTCTCCACTGAACTGTTCGTTGTAATTAAAAAAAAAAAAAAGTAAAAAACTGTTTCTTAAAACCAGAAAAAAAAAAAAAAACAGGCATTTCCCTATTACCCACCCACCCCACTCTCCCACACCGAGTGCTCCCCTCACCACACACACACTCAAATATTTCATACCAAGGGTGTGTCCCAAGCACGGGGTCTGGCTCCGCTCTTCTTTTACACCCCTTGGAGGCCTCTGGAGAAACCATACCTTTGGTTGGCAATTCCCTGAACCCTGCCTATTCAAGCTGGCACTTATTCAAAAAGGCAGGTGAGTCTTCAAGTCAGGTTTTTAAAAGGAGTTTAAGAGGAGCCAGGTGATATGCCTACTCACCCTCAAGTTTCTCAAAGGTAATAATTTCTTGAGATGTTTACAATGTCTCAACTATGGGTTAATTAAATCCCTTAGGATGGTGGGCATAGGAAAATCCTGCATCTCAATGCCCCCCACTTTGAAAAAAAAGAGGGGGAATCTCCAAAATTACAAATTTGAATGTCTACATACTTGATTGAACTAAGGAGTAAGTTCCTCATGTGTGTTATTCTTGGTTTGAGCCTGGTGGTGCAGTGGTTAAGAGCTCAGCTGCTAACCAAAAGGTCTGCTGTTTGAATCCAACAGCTGCTCCTTAGAAACCGTATGGGGTAGTTCTACTCCGTCCTATAGGGTTGCTAAGAGTCAGAATTCACTGGATGGCAATTGGTTTGTTTGTTTTTCAATCTTTGGCTGAAAGGTAGACTTTGTTATCAATTTTTAAATCAACTGGTAATTTGCTGGATATTTCTCATACAGGAACTTATGATGTCTTCAAATCCAGCCAATCAGGTTTAGGAAGAGAGAAACTTCTCTACCTTAGCCTCCCTGCCACTCCCATACCTTTTTCATTGATTTCCATGCCCTGTTTAAGTAACATCACTCATCACTTCTCACTGTCTAGGTTATCTGAGCCAATTCATGGCAGTCAATTCCACCTGAGCCCTAGGATACCCTCATTTACATACTCTGCCCTGTTCCTTCACCAATGGCTGACCTCACATCTCCCCTTGAATGTCTACTAGGCATCTCAAACTTAATGTGGTTCAAATAAAATTCTTCGTCCAAGTGTCTTATCTACCTCCCAGTCTTCCTTATCTCAGCAAATGTTCTCACTATCCTCTGGGTTGTTCAGGACAAAAACCTAGAAATCATCTTTGATTTCTCTCCTTTATTCAAATCTTGCATCCAATCCATTGACACATATTCTGGACTCTTGGCGCTACCTTAAAATAAATCCTGACTCTATCCACTTCTCACTACCTCCACCTTACAGCCACCATCATCTCTTGGTGAAAACTGGACTCCGTGCCACCGATCTTCCCTCTTACAGTCTACATAACAGCATCACCTCAGTGGCTTCTCATGGCAATTAGGAAAAATTCCCAAATCCTTCCTATGGTCTTTCATGATGCGGGGCTTGCTCACCATACTAACCTCATTTCCTAACAGTCTTCCCTCGGTTCACTCCACACTAGCCATGACTTATTTCCTGAACTTCCTCAAAACATGCCAGAACACTTGGTTATTAAAGGGCCTCAGAAACAACTCTTTCCTTTATTGGCAATATCCTCCCTCCAGAACTTCATACAGCTATTCTCTCCTTTGATATAGGTCAGTTATCTCCTCAAATATCCTGCTCCCATAAGCCTTTACTAACTATTAATCTAAAACAGCTCACCCCACTCCTTCCCTCACATGCAAATCTGTCTTATTTTCAAAATATTTAGCTCTCCTTGACATTTTTTGTTAATTATTACCTGTAAATGTATTTTTTGTGGTGGAGAATGTATGCAGCAAAACATACACCAACTCAACAGTTTCTACCTGTACAATTTAATGACATCGGTTACATTCAAGTTGTGCAACCATTCTCACCCTCCTTTTCTGAGTAGTTCCTCTGTCATTAGCATAAACCCACTGCTCCTTAAGGTTCCTATCTAATCTTTTCAGTAGCTGTTGGCAATCTGATGCCATATAGACAGTTCTTAAAAGAGCATATGCTCAAGGTAGACCATTTTTATTAGTTAAGTAGCTAATGTTCTGGAGCCCTCGTGGCACAGTGGTTAAGTGATACGGTAGCCAAGCAAAAGAAGAGCAGTTTGAATCCACCACCTGCACCTTGGAAACTCTATGGGGCAGTGCTATTCTGTCCTACAGGGTCTCTGAGTCGGAATCAACTCAATGGCAACAGTATGGTGTTTTCTTTTTTATACTTCAGTTTTAAGATGATTCAAGGGAAGGCTTTTGGTGTAATGATTAAAGATTATCTCACGGCAATAGTTTCAGGAGTTCATTCACTCTCAATGGCTCCAAAAAGTCTAGGGTTCATGAGAATTTGAAATTCTGTTCTGCATTTTCCCCGTTTTGATCAGGGCTTTGCTATGGACTCTTTGATCAAAATGTTCAGTGACAGTAGCCGGGAACCTTCTGGTTCTTCTGGTCTCATGGCATGCTAGATGTTCTTTTAAAAAACATGAGTGGATGCTGGAGATTATCAAATACTTGTTTTATTACACCTATTAATATAATCACATTTATTTTTCCTGTACATATGGCAAATTATACTGATTCATTTTTGAATGTTAAACTAACCTTGAATTCTTGGGATAGACCCAACTTGGTCATAATATATTCTTCTTTAGAGTATTGCTGGATTTGTTTTGCCTATTTCTTTTTATATTTTGCATCTATGTTCATCAGTGACATTGGCCTGTAATTTTCCCATCTTGTGCTGCTCTTGTCAGGTTTTGGTATCAATATTCATTCTACAAGCTTTATAAAATGAGTTTGGGTATATATTTCATTTTATATTGAAGAATTTGTGAAGTATTTCTTGAATATTTGGCAGAATTTGCAGGAAAAGCCATCTGACATGAAGTTTTCCTTTTGAGAATAGTTTGAGCTCCAATTCAATTCTATTAACAATTGTGGAATTACTTTTGCTTCCTGTTTCTTCTTGAATCGTTGTTATTAACTTACATGGTATGATACGTTTGCCTACTTTACCTAAATTTGCAAATTTATTAGCTAATATGGTTCATAACATTCTCACATTATCTTTAAGTTCTGCAAGATCTGCAGTCATTTTCTTTCTAATTCCTGATATTCGTTATTTATACCTTCATTCTTTTTCACTTGATCAATCTTGCCTAAAGTTTGTCAATTTTACTAGCATTTTCTAAGAATTAACTTTAGTCTTCGTTGATCGTCTGTTGCATGTATCCAATCATTAATAGAAACAAAAATTCCTATGAATGTTTGTTTCTGTTTTTTTCCCAACATTTTGAATGGATGTTTAACTCACTTATTTTTCAAAATTTGTTCTTTCCAATTATATTTTTAAGGCTATAAGTTTCCTATATTATATTGTCTGTACTGCACCAATTTTTATATGTACTATGTTCATAATTGTTCACTTCAAAATATATTCTAATTTTCATTATGATGTCTTTTTTAATGCCTAGTATTTTAAAATATCCAAGCACATGGAGATTTTGTATTTTCTTTTTCTAAGATGGTTTTTTTTTTTAAATTATGCTGTACTTACACAGTATCCTCTATATTATTGCAGACTCTTGAAATTTGTTGAGACTTGCTTTATAACACAGTATACAGTTAATTTTTATAAACACTATGTATGTGCATGAGATGAATGTATATTCTTTAGTGGTTAGATAATGCACACACATACACATATATCAATTTGGTATTTTTATACATGTTAAATCTTCTGTATCCTTGACAATTTATGGACTTCTATGTTTCTGAGGGGTGTGTTAAAAATCTATTATGATGCATGATGTCAAAAGGAGCCCCAGTAGTGCAGTGGTTAAGCACTCAGCTGTTAAACCTTTTGATTTGATCCACCAACTATTCCACAGGAGAAAGATATGACAGTTTCCTTCCATAAAGATTACAGCCTTAGAAACCCTTTGGAGAAGTTCTACTCCATCCTATAGTCACTATGAGTCAGAACTGACTCAACAGCACATAAGAAAAAATGTATGATGTGATGGAAACTGAGCAGTACGAAGGTATAAGAATTGAACCTACATCCAGGGTCAAAGGATGAAGGGCAGAGAAAACAGCAGAGACATCCAAAAGCTTGGAAAAAAGGGGGCTGAGAGGACAATGGTTGGTGGTTTAAGGGCTTTGAAGGGCTACCACATATACTGAGGAATCTGGAGTGCAATGTTCTTGCCTAAGGATGAAGACATGCTCATAAAGATCCTGACAAAGCTTTAGGCTTGCACCTCTGGCTGATCTTTGGGCTCCACGGGGGCAGGAAGTGAAGGCTAAGGCAGAGTTTTAGGCGCTTTTGCTTAGCACTGAAAGAACACCCCAGTTCAGAGCCAATCTGCAAAGACTGGGATAATGTTACTTTTTCTTTTTGGCTACAAGCATTTAAAGAAATCACTGTCAGGTCATGAACTGACTGCTGTCATAACAGAACAGAACTTCAGTGTCCACACATGAGAAGACATACAATCTTTGCAGAACTAGTTTGGAAACATCACTAAGCAAATGGATGACTGGCCCTCAACAATTAAAAAAAAAAAAGCAAACCCTAATGACTGGAGGGAATCTGATTTCCAGAGTTACATTATAATATTTAAGATATCCAGTTTTCAACACACTATTTTAAGTCATAAAAGGAAAAAGAAAAGGATGGTTCATTTGTTAAGAAGAAAGAAGAGAATGAACAGAAAGCATCCCTAAGGAAACACAGATATTGGGATTACTAGACAAAGATTTTAAACCAATTGTCTTAAATTTCCTCAAAGAGCTAAAGAAACCATAGACCAAAAAAAAAAGGAAACCAAGAGAAGAATGTATGAACAAGTAGAAAATATTAATAAAGAAATATTATACAAAAGAACCAAATAGAAATTATAGAGCTGAAAAGTAGAATAGCTGAAATAAAATTTTCATTAGAGGAGCTCAACAGCAGATTTGAGCAAGAAAGCAGGAAAATGTAAACTTGAAAAAGCACAACTGAAATTGTTCTAACTGAGGAGCGTAAAGGAAAAAGAATGAAGAAAATGAACAGAGCCTAAGGGACCTGCGGGACAACATCAAGCATACCAATATACTCATTAAGGAGTCCCAGAAAGGAAAGAAAGATGAAAGGACAGAAAGAATATTTGAAAACGTAATGACTGGAAGTTTCCCAAATGTCATCTAGATATCCAAGAAGCTCAATAAACTCAAAGGACAATAAATACATAGATATCCACAGACAGACATAATCAAAATGTCAAAAGACGAAGACAGAAACTTGAAAGTAGCAAGGGATAAGTGACCCCTAATGTACAAGAAGAGAGTCTCAACAAGTTTAACTGTTGATTTTTCATCAGACACCATTGAGATGAGAAAATAGTGGGATGATGTATTTAAGATACTGGAAAAAAAATACAGAAACAAAACTATGAACCAAGATGTCAGTATCTAGCAAAACTATCTTTCAAAAATAAAGGGGAAATTAAGACATGTCCAGATACACAAAACCTGAGGGAGTGTGTTAGCAGCAGAACTGCCTTATGAGAAATGCTACAGGGAATCATTCTGGCTGGCATGGAAGGACACTAGACAGTAACTGGAAGCCATAAAAAGAAACAAAGACTCCGTAAAGGTAACTACTTAGATAAAACAAAGTCAGTAATATTTTTATGTCACGCCTCTCTTTTTTTCATATATGATTTAAAGCACGAATGCATAAAAATACTTACACATCTCTCTTAATGGACACACAATATATAAAGATGCAATTTTTGTACCAGCAACGTAAGTAGGGGAGGTAACTGAGCTGAATAAAAGCAGAATGTTGTATACTGTTGAAGCTAAATTTGTATTAATTAAAAGAAGATTGTTATAAATATAAGATATTAATTGTAATCCTCATGCTCACCACTAAGAAGTTAAAAAATATAAGGAAAGGAAACAAGGAGAGGATCAAAATTGTACACTTGAAAAAAAATCAGTCAAACACAAAAGTGGACAGTAGTGAAGAAAATGAGAAACAAAATACGTATATGACCTACTATTACAAAGTAGAAGATATAAGTCCTTCCTTATCATGAATTGCTTTAAATATAAATAGATTAAATTCACAATTGGGATCATTAAAGTTGTGTGTCAACTTTGTTGGACCATGATTCTCAGTGCTTTGGCAGTTATGATGTAGTTTAGCAGTCGTAAAACGATGCAATCACTTCCATGATGAGATGTGATATAATGTGATTACCTCCATGATGGGATCTGCTGTAAGTAGCCAATCAGATGCAAGGGAGTTTCCTCAGGGGTGTGGACTGCATCCAATATAGGTGGACTTTCTGGCAAGGCTCTTGAGCTTTTGCTCACTCTGAATCCTGCAGCTGGCTCCTCTTCATCTGATCTCAAGTTTTTGGGATTTGAACCTTCAGTTTACCTTCCAATTTTGGGATTCATCAGCCTCCGCAGTCTGTGAGCCGCGGGCTGCCAGCTTACCTGCCGATCTTGAGATTTGTCAGCCTTTGCAGCCTGTGAGCCACAGACCTGTTGTATGACCTGCAGATCCTCAGTTCTGCAGTCCCTGCATCTACGTGAGTCAGGAGAAGCCACCAGGCTGACCCATGGACTTGAGACTTACCAGCCTCTACAGCCTCGGGAGCCATTTCCTTGATATAAATCTATTTATATATAAATACATACATATATATATATCACTGGTTTTGCTTCTCTAGAGAACCCAGCCTAAGATACCAATTAAAAGACAAACACTGGCAGAATGAATAAAAAAATCATTCAATTGCTATCAAGCTGATCTGACTCATGGTGATCCCTCGCCCCATGTGTGTCAGAGTAGTAGTGACACACAAGTGTGTCAGTTCAACGGCTAATTTTTCAAAAGTAGATCACCAAGCCTTTCTTCCGAAGTGCCTCTGGGTGGACTCAAACCTTCAACATTTTGGTTAGCAGCTGAATGCATTAACCGTTTGCACCTCCCAAGGACTCTATGTTTATTTCTGTATTACTTGTCTTTATACTATATACATACACACACACATAGACATCCATGAGTGGTTCATACAGATGATTTGGACTTCGACTAGCAGGGCTCTATTAATTATTGATAGAAAAGTACTGATACCAATTACAAATGCGTATTTGTCCATTTCCCCTTTCAGATTTATTAGTTTTTGTATTTTGGAGCCCTGTTGTTAAATATGTACACATTTAGGATGGTTGTATCTTTTTGGAGAAGTGAACCTTTATTATGTTATGTCCCTACTTATTCCCAATAATACTCCTTTTTCTGAAGTATAATTTGTCTGATATTAATATAGTACTGCAGTAGAACTGGATAATTTTCAACCATTTCAAGAGGTAGCATAAGATCAAGAACTGATGGTATAAAAGGAAGAAATCGAAGCTGCATTGAAGGCATTGGTGAAAAAACTATCCTCTCTCCACCATCTTCACTAACTCTGACACCAACTGTCCCTCACACAGCACTCCCTACTTCTCTGCTGGGTTCAATAATTCATTGCAACGGCCACACAGAGCTCACAGTCCATATTCACGATGATGGGGTTTATTAGGGAAGTAACAGTTACAACTCAGGCTCAAAGACACTCAGAATACAGTTCTTCTATCAGGACAGCCTCTTCCCCCCTGTGCTCATAGGCGTGCCTCTGCCTGGCCTTGGGCCTCTCTCCAAAGGCACTCAGCTTTCCTTCTCCATGGGCCATCATCTCCTATAGCCGGGTCCCTGTTGCTTGGTCTCTCCTGCCATGGCATCTTACCGTCTTCAGGGTTACAGCTTCCTCTCTCTATCTCAGTCTCCTGCTTCTAGGAGCTTCTCAGTGCAGGGATCTCAGGTCCATAATATATGCTCAGCTCCTGGCTGTTCTTCCTTGATGGGAGTTGAATCCTCCTCTTTGCTCTGGAACTGGTTCTCTTTGAAGGGAAAACTAAACAATCCCCTTGGTGAGCCACAATTACCCTATCACACAGTCCTGCCCAAGCACCAGGGTAGATGTTATAAGACCATGGTTAGAAAGGCCACACAAAGTAAACAATCACATCACAGTACCTTGGACTCATTTTTCGAGTGAAGTATCAAAAATCCCATCGGAACGGATTGGTAAAGAACATAATCAATAGCAAGAACATTTTCATAATTATGTTTTCTGTATTTGGAAGAAATCTATAGCACTATTCTTATTTTGCCAGTTCACAGGGATCACAGAGGTTAGTGGTAGATGTTGCAGTACCAGAAAACTCTCTGGTGAAACAGTCTGTGAGCAGTCTTACAAACACGGATATTCCACCAGAGTCAAAAGAATGACGTTACATTAATCATCAAAGAGAACATTTCAAGATCTAGCCTGAAGTACAATGTTGTCACTGATAGGCTATTACCCATACACTTACAAGGAAGACCAGTTTATATGACTATTCAAATTTATGCACCAACCACCAATGCCAAAGACAAAGAAATTGAAGATTTTAAACAACTTCTGCAGTCTGAGATTGATCAAACATGCAATCAAGATGCATTGATAATTACTGGTCATTAGAATGTTAAAGTTGGAAACAAAGAAGGAAAAGTAGTTGAAAAATACAGCATTGCTGATAGAAATGATGCCAGAAATCTCATGAAAGAAGTTTGCAAGACCAGTGACTCATCCACTGCAAATATTTTTTTTCACCAGCATAAACGGCAGCTATACACGTGGACTTTACCAGATGGAATACACAGGAATCAAACTGACTACATCTGTGGAAAGAGAAGATGGGAAAACTCATATCATCAGTCGGAACAAGGCCAGGGATCGACTGTGAAACAGACTATCAATTGCTCATATGGGAGTTCAAGCTGAAACGGAAGAAAAGTAGAATAAGTCAAAAAGGGCCAAAGTATGACCTTGAGTATATCTCACCTGTATTTAGAGACCACCTCAAGAATACATTTTATGTGGTAAACACTAATGACTGAAGACCAGGTGAGTTGTGGAATGACATCAAGGACATCACACATGAAGAAAGCAAGAGGTCCTTTAAAAGACAGGAAAGAAAGAAAAGACCATAATGGATGTCGGAAGAGACTCTGAACGTTGCTCTTGAATGTCGAGTAGCTAAAGGGAAAGGAAGAAATGACGAAGTAATAGAGCTGAACAGAAGATTTCAAAGGGTGGCTTGAGAAGAAAAAGTATTATAATGACATGTGTAAAGATCTGGAGATGGATAACCAAAACGGAAGAACACACTCAGCATTTCTCAAGCTGAAAGAACTGAAGAAAAAATTCAACCCTTGAGTTGCAATACTGAAGGATTCTACGGGTATAATATTAAATGAAGCAGGAAGCATCAAAAGAAGATGAAAGTAATACCCACAGTCACTATGCCAAAAAGAATTGGTCGACCTTCCACCATTTCAGGAAGTAGCATATGATCAGAAACCGATGGTACTGAAGGAAGAAGTCCATGCTGCACTGAAGGAATTGGTGAGAAAAAAAAGCCTCCGAGAATTGATGGAATACCAGCTGAGATGTTTCACCAAATGGATGCAGCACTGGAATCGCTCACTTGTCTAATCCCAAGAAATTTGGAATACAGCTACCTGGCCTACGAACTGGAAAGGATCCATATTTATGCCGATTCCTAAGAAAGGTGATCCAACCAAATGTGGAAATTATCAAACAATATCATTAATATCACATGCAAGTAATATTCTGCTAAAAATCATGCAAAAGCAGCTGCAGCACTACATTGACAGGGAACTGCCAGAAATTTAAGCAGGATTCAGAAGAGGACATGGAAGGAGGGATATCACAGCTGATGTCATATTGATTCTGGCCGAAAGCAGAGAATACCAGAAAGATGTTTAAACCTGTGTTTTATTGACTATGCAAAGGCATTTGACTGCTTGGGTAATAACAAATTATGGATAACATTGCAAAGAGTGGGAATTCCAGAACACTTAATTGTGCTGATGAGGAACCTGATCAAGAGGTAGACGTTCAAACAGAAAAAGGTGATACTGCGTGGTTTAAAGTCAGGAAAGGTGTGTGTCAGGGTTGTATTCTTTTACAATACTTATTTAATCTGCAAATAATCTGAGAAGCTGGACTTTACCAAGAAGACGACATCAGGATTGGAGGAAGACTCACTAACAACCTGCATTTTGCAGATGACACAACCCTGCTTGCTAAAAGATAAGAGGACTTGAAGCACTTACTGATGAAGATCAAAGACCGCGGCCTTCAGTAGAGATTGCACCTCAACATAAAGAAAACAAAAATCCTCACAACTGGACCAATGATGATCAACGGAGAAAAGACTGAAGTTGTCAAGGATTTCATTTTATTTGGATCCACAATCGACACCCATGGAAACAGCAGTTAAGAAATCAAAAGATGCACTGCCATCAGGCAAATCGGCCCAAAAGACCTCCAAAGTGTTGAAAAGCAAAGACATCACCTTGAAAACTAAGATGCAACTGATCCAAGCCAAGGTGTTTTCAGTGGCCTCGTATGTGTGGGAAAGCTGCCTGATGAATAAGGAAGACCGTAGAAGAATTGATGCCTTTTAATTGTGTTGGTGAAGAATTCTGAATATACCATGAACTGCCAAAAGAACGGAAAAATCTATCCTGAAAGAAGTATAACCAGAACGTACCCTAGCCTAGAAGCAAAGATGGCTGGCTAGACTACATCCTACATACTTTGGACCTGTTTTCAGAAGGAATTAGTCCATGGAGAAGGATATCATGTACTATTTCTTTGGACTATCTAAGACCTCAAGAACAAAATCTCATGGTCCAAATTAACGTTTTTACTTACTAATTTTCAAATGTAGCCCTGGTGGAACAGTGGTTAAGAGCTTGGCTGAAACTAAAAGGTTTCAACCAGCCTCTCCTTAGAAGCCCTGCTGTGCAGTTCTATTCTGTCCAATAGGGTCACTGCTAGTTAAAATTTAATCCACAGCAATGAGTTATTTAATTTTCAAATATAATTTTTTTTGTGTTAATGTCTAAATTCTAAAGTAAATTTTATTTTATAAACTTCCGGTTTTATAAATTTATTTTCTATTATTCAAATTTATTGTTATGGCAGAATCAAATTTAAAAAGTGACATTAATTTTCAATCCAGGCAAAATGAAACGGCAATAACTAAGTGCCGTACAAAAATGGAAGCCTGCAGAAGATAAAAAGAAAATGATTTGTGAATCCCTAAAGACTATTCCAAAATTCGTTTTTAGAATGTAATAAATCAGCAGAGACTTCTTCCATTAAAGGTACGTGCTTAATGGGTGGGAGTCATCTTACTAGTACCACTAGTGCTGAAATTAACGATGGCAATACAAATATAACAGAATTTGTTCCAAATTCTGCAACTATTTCTTGCTGTAGTAAAAAAAAAGAAATTAGTAATGATCTAGAAAGTGAAACTAAGAATATTAAATGGTCACATCTGCAGACCCCATAAATAACAGAAATGCAGATCCTGCCTTGTGGAATAATTTTCTTCCAATGAAGTAAATTACTGGATCAAAAGAGGCCCAAGTGATTGTCAACATCACAGTTGTCCACTTGTAAATTTGTGTTGAAAATTCCTGGACGGTAAACAAAGTTCTGTAGCCAGAATTTTTTCTAGAGTGCAATGTTAATGACGAAAATTATAAGAGGGAGTGGCTACTGCAATCTCCAACAGTCAGCTCTGTGTATTGTTTTGTTTGCAAACCTACTAACCAAACAAACAAACCCGTCATCCTCATTTAATTCTCGAATTGTTACAGATGAATTTAGCAATTGGTGCAAATTGAATAGAATCGGTAAACATGAAAATAGTTCAATTCACAGAGATTATGTTATCATATTTAAACCAAACACATTGTTCTGGCTTAATTTATGAACTGGAATCACAAATTAATGAACATCAGTATTGAAAAGCCATTTTGTAATGTGTCTTTGTTGTCCTAACAATCACTGAATGTGGACTATCTTCGTGAAAAAGAAATGAAGTCTTTGGGTCCCCACGAAATGGAAAATTTTAAAGTTGGCTTCAACTTGTTGCTCATTTGATCTATTTTTAGCAAGTCACATCTCAAAATACAGTAACACAGGAAAGGGCAATCCATCCTATAATTCTAAAATAATGTGTAAAAAATTTATAATCTTGATAAGTAATGAAGTTCAATCAACTACTGTCAGTGAAATAAGCATAGCTCGATCTTTCATTTTGTCTGTGGATTCCACTTCTGAGCCTTCTCATACAGGCCAGCTAAGTATTGTTTAAAGATCCGTATCTCCAACAGATAGAAAACCTGTGTGGTGATTTATCACATTTACTAGCTTAAAAAATCTAAAAAATCATACTGGTAAAGACATTGCAAAGCAAGTGTTTCACTAATTATGTGAAGTTTGCAAAATTGATTTTTCTAAGTGCAGAGACCAATCCTGTGACAATGCTGCCATTACGTCACTGCATTATAAAGGCATGCGACAGAAAATTCTGGAATGAAATTAATATGCCCTTTTCATACCAAGGTGCTGCACATTCACTTAATTTTGTAGGATGTATCACAATAGATTTTTTTTGTCCAAAAGCAATTGATATTTTTTCTAATATTCAGTTACTTTACAAATTTTTTGCCACCTCTGCTCACTGCTGAGCTGTTCTTAAAACACATTCAGGCAATGATTGAGCATTAAAGTGTCTAATACACATTGGGAAGCACATGCTATAGCAACAAGTACAATTCTAGGCGCCACACAGAATATTGCTGAAGACCAGATACAAAAAGGAAACACCAAAACAGAAGCTAAAATCATCGCTGCCTTAGTCATCTAGTGCTGCCACAACAGATACCATAAGTGGATGGCTTTAACAAAGAGAAATTTATTTTCTCACAGTCTAGTAGGTTACAAGTCCAAATTCAGGACGTCAGCTCCAGGGGAAGGCTTTCTCTCTCTGTTGATTCTGGAAGAAGGTCCTTGTCCTCCATCTTCCCATGGTCAAGGAGCTTCTCAGGCGCAGGGACCCCGGGTCCAAAGGACATGCTCTGCTCTTGGTAGTATGAGGTCCCCAACTCTCTTTCCTTTCATCTCCTGAGAGATAAAAGGTGGTACAGGCCACACCCTAGGGAAACTCCCTATATCTCGGATCAGGGAGGTGTTAAAATCCCACCCTAATCCTCTCAACATAAAATTACCATCACAAAATGGAGGACAACCTCACATGGCCTATCCAAGTTGATACACACATTTTGGGGGGACATAATTCAATCCATGACATTATACCCTTTGGCCCCCCCCCAAATCACATTCTTGCAAATGGAAAACATATTCATCCCATCACAAACCAAAACCAAACCCACTGCCGTCCAGTTGATTCTGACTCATAGCGACCCTATAGGACAGAGTAGAACTTCCCCATAGAGCTTCCAAGGAGCGCCTGGCAGATTCGTACTGCCGACCTTTCAGTTAGCAGCCATAGCACTTAACCACTACGCCACCAGGGTTTCCTCATCCCATCATAGCATAGAAAAAGTCTTAAATCAAGTCCAAGTCCAAAATTCAAAAATCCCTCTTCATCTGTGAAATCTAGGACACAAGTTATCTGCTTCCAAAGGTACAATGGCATAAAAGGCACAGGCTAGACATTTGCATTACAAACTGAAGAAACTTGAGGGAAAGAAGGCATAACATGCACCAAGCGAGTCAGGAGAGCACATCGCATTAGCCCTCAAAGACATTGCAAACCAAGTGTTTCACTAATTAGGCGAAGCTTGCAAAATTGATTTTTCTAAGTGCAGAGACCAATCCTATGACAATGCTGTGAAATGTCACTGCATGATAAAGGCATGCAACAGAAAATTCTGGAATGTAATGAATACGCCATTTTCATACCAAGGTGCTGCATATTCACTTAATTTTGTAGGATGTATCACAATGGATTTTTGTCAAAAAAATGATTTTTTCTTCTATTCAGATATTTTACAAATTTTTTGCCATCTGTATTCACCGATGACCTCTTCATAGGAAATGATCAGCATTAAAATGTCTTTCTAATACCCACTGGGAAGCACATGCTATAGCAACGAGTGCAATCCTGGAATCACACACTCAGATTCTAGGTGCCACAGAGAATATTGCTGAAGACCAGTCACAAAAAGGAGACACCAGAACAGAAGCTTAAAACGTCACCAACAAAATGTAAATGCAGACCATATAATTGTTATGTATAATAATATATTGCATTATTTTCATTTGACGAGTCAATTCTCCAAGATTCAGAAGTAAATTTATAGACATGCATAGATCTCTACCAGCTATTAACAAGATATTTACAGAAGAGAACATTTTGAAAACATAATAAAACAAATACTGCCAAATACTGATTATCAAGCAGTTTATTGTTGCAGAAGCATTAAAAGAAACAAGTAAATGACAGAAATGCTCCAGAAGTATTGAGTGCCAGGGATCAATTTCACACAACCATCCTCACTGACACACCTGAATCTTGCATGAAATGAAGGGTGAAGATGTATGAAGTTCCTTCTGATATTTTTTTCCTTCTTAATGTGAATATAACTGATGAAGAATTCCTGAAGGTACCCAATAAACCAGCACAGGCTTATCCTGACGAGGAAACCCTGGTGGCACAGTGGGTAAGTGCTACGAATGCTAACCAAGAGGACAGCAGTTCAAAATCACCAGGCGCTCCTTGGAAACTCTATCGGGCAGTTCTACTCTGTCCTATAGGGGCGGGATGAGTCAGAATCGACTCGACGGCAGTGGGTTTGGTTTTTATCCTGATGACTTAAGATAAACCTTTATGGAGAAGTGCTACAATTTCATTCTTACATTAGAATTAAGTTTAGAGATTCAAGACAAATTTTACTCATGTAGGCGTGTAAACCAAAAAACCAAACCCATTGCTGGTGAATTGATTTCAGCACATAGCAACGCTATAGGACAGAGTAGAATTGCCCCCATAGGGTTTCCATGGAGCAGCTAATGTATTCAAACTGCCAAGGTTTTGGTTAGCAGCTGAGTTCTTAACCACTGCACCACCAGTGCTCCAAATATACTTTGGCCCAGTAGTTCAAATGCAACAGCCGCTCCTTGAAAACCCTATGAGGCAGTTCTACTCTGAACTATAGGGTCATTATGCATCACAATCGACTCCAACCCAACGGGTTTGTTCTGCCTACTGCCTCATCCCTATTTCATTTTCTCAGAGATAAGTTTCTGTGATAGTGTCAGATTCAGGAATGTGATGAAAAATGTCTCTTGTAGGGGTGGGGACAAGATGGCAGAATAGTCAGATGCTTTGTGTAGCCCCTCTTATAACAAAGACCCAGAGAAGTAAATCGATTATATATGACAATCTAGGAGCCCTGAACATCAAAGATGAAGTTACAGAATTGGACTTAGTGGCAGGGGGAGGGGGATATGGTTCAGAAGCAGTGAGAGGTGGACAGATCTGACCCGGCAGAAACCAGCACCCTGCAGGCTGGATTGAATAGCATGTGCGGTGACGCAAGCAGTGACGCTCGGGACATGTTTTTCACATCAGAAGAGACCGAGTGGTAGAAAGTCTACACAAGCCTCCAGAACCAGTGAAAAGCAGTGCTAAGTTGGCAAAAGATAAGTACATGCATTTAAAATGCCACACAAATCAAAAATCATCCCCTTTGGGAAGAACATCTCTCCCATTTACCTGCTTCCTCCCTCTCTGTTTTTAGTCTTAGACCAGCTTCGGCTATTTCTGGGTCCCCTGGGCCAGAAGTAGGAACTATCACATGCCCTGGAGCAGGAACAAACAACAAAAAATAATCTGCCAGCTTCCCTAAGCCAGGAACTCAGGGAAGGCACAGACATAAGGGGTCCAAAGACTCTGAGTGCCTTTCACCCTTGCATAGACCTGTGTGGGCCCATTTCAACAGCATAGGCCCTCATTAGCACACTACGACAGGGTATATACCTGAAGCCTGTTTTCAACTGTATCAGCTATAAAGTGGAGTGGCAGGTTCGGGATATTTGACAATGTTCTGCCAATTAAACAGGGTCCTCACCTACCCACATCAGTGACCTGAGGGTTGGTGGCTCCACCCACGTCACCTAGCCACCCAATTCAGGAGTCCAAGAATAAGTGGTGAATCCCAGTCCTTACAACCAACAGCATTGGGTGCCCATGGTCTGGCTGCAAAACCCACACACCTATGTTCTCTAGGGAACAGGGACATGCTTTCCTCCCAGACACTCAGGGGCAGTCATTCCCCCCATAGTAGCCAGACACCTGTACCTACACCAATCAACCCTGTCTATATGCAGGACTGTAGGTGAGAGCCTACACCACACACTTGGTGACCGACTACGTGGACAACTGAGCTGAATCCATACAAGAAAAGTAAAAGGGCTCCTAGGCTCACATACCTAGTAACAGCTCTGATCACCTGGTGACAGGATGTAAGAGCTTCAAAGGTGCCAATAATCAAACTAGCTCAACCAAGCAGCCTATTTGGGCATATTAAAATAAAACAAGAAACTAGGACACAATACAACAACAACAAAACCAAACCCAGTGCCATCAAGTAGGTTCCGACTCAGTATGCAAACATAAAATAAATGAATATAATAACTTATTGATGGCTCAGAGACAAGTGTAAATATCAAATAACATAAAGAGGCAGACCATGATGGATTCAGGAAGCTCCCAAAACAACAAATCAAGAAAACTTCCAAATGAAAAAAAATTCCAGGAATTACTGGAGGTAGAATTTAAAAGATTAATAGACCGAGCCCTTCAAGAGATCCAGGAGGAGATCAGGCAAAACGAAGAACAAGCCAAGGAACACACAGATAAAACAATAGAGGAACTTAAGAAAGTTACACAAGAGTATAATGACAAATGTAACAGGCTGCAAGAATCCATAGAATGACAGCAAGCAAATCCAAAAGAGTAACAATAAAATTTCAGAATTAGACAACCCAATAGAAAATGAGAGGAGCAGAATTCAGGCACTGGAAGTCAGAATTAGTGAGACTGAAGATAAAGCTCTTGACGCCAACTTATTTGAGGAAAAATCAGATAAAGTAATTTTTTTAAATTGAAGAAACTCTAAGAATTATGTGGGACTCTATCAAGAGTGATTGGAACACCAGAATCGGGGCAGGGGGTGGAGGGATAACAGAAAACACAGTGAGAATTGTTGAAGACTTCTTGGCTAAAAACTTCGCTGATCTTGTGAAAGATAAGAAGATATCTATCCAAGATGCTTACTGAACCCCACCCAAGGTAGATGCCAAGATAAAGTCACCAGGACATATAATAATCTTGCTTGCCAAAACCAAATATAAAGAGAGAATTTTAAGAGTAGCTAGGGATAAACAAAAAGTCACCTATAAAGAAGGGTCAGTAAGACTAAGCTCGGACTACTCAGCAGAAACCATGCAGGCAAGAAGGACATATACAAAGCCCTGAAGGAAAAATAAAAAATTGCCTGCCAAGAACTATATATCCAGCAAAACTGTCTCTCAAATGTGACAGTAAAATTAGGACATTTCCAGATAAGCAGAAGTTTAGGGAATTTTTAAAAACCTAACCAATACGACAAGAAATAATAAAGGGAGTTCTCCAGTTAGAAAATCAATAACCTCAGCTAACAACCCAAGACTAGAACACGGGACAGAACAACCAGATATCAACCCACGTAGGGATGTCACAAATAAATCAAAGCTAAAACACTGAAAATGTAGAAACAGAGACATCGATCTGTAAAAGATGACAACATTAAGAGAAAAAAGAGGGACTAAATAATGTAGTCATAGATCTTTCATATGGAGAGGAAGTCAAGACGATATAAAGAAATAAAAGATTGGTTTAAATTTAGAAAAACAGAGGTAAATGTTAAGGTAACCCAAAGGAAACTAACAATCCTACACATTAAAACAAGGAAAACATAAATTTTCGGCAAATACAAAAGCAACAACAAGGAAAAAGATGAAAGACTAAAAAGAAAAACGATTCAGCACAGAAAAAATTAATTAGCAGTAAATACAAAGGCAACAAAAATGAAGAGGATGAAAAGAAAATGCACAAAGAACAACGACTCAACAGAGAAAATTAAGTGGAATAAGGAAAATGTCAACAAGACATTCACAAAAAAGACGAAAATGACAGCACTAAACTCATAACTATGAATAATTATGATAAATGTAAACGGTTTAATTGCACCAATAAGGAGACAGAGAGTAGCAGAATGGATTAAAAACCATGATCCGTCTGTATGCAGACTGCAAGAGACACACCATAGACTCAAAGACATAAACAAACTAAATCTCAAAGAATGGAAATATATATATATATCAAGCAGACAACAATAAAAAATAAGAGTGGCAATATTAATCTCTGATAAAACAGGCTTTAAAGTAAAATCCGCCACAAAGGAAAAGGAAATACACTATATAATGATTAAAGGGTCAATATACCAGGAAGACAAAATCATAATAAATACTTACATACCCAATGACAGGGCTCCAAAATACATAAAACAAACTCAAACAGCATTGAAAAGAGAAATAGCTCCACAATAATAGTCGAAGACTTCAACATACCGCTTCTGATGACAGACAGGATATCCATAAACAAGCTCAATAAAGACACGGAAGACCTAAATACCACAATCAGCCAACTTGATCTCATAGACTTAAACATAACACTTCACCCAACGGTAGTCAAGTAAACTTTCTTTTCTAACGCTCATGAAGCATTCTTGAGAATAGACCACGTATTAGGCCACAAAGCAAGCATTAACAGAATCCAAGACATCAAAATATTACACAGCATGTTTCCTGACCATAAAGCCATAAAAGTCAAAATGCTGTCCTTATCATACATTTTAATTTCTTACATATTTTAAACCCAATAAAGTCTATTCTTATTATGTTATGCAGTCAGTAATCCTCTATTTTTACCCATTTCATTAACTTTCATTCCTTCTTGCATCTTAAGCCTTTCACCCTATTTTCTTTCTGCTTGAAGAATACCTTTGGAATTTTCTTTAATGTGGGCATGCTGATGTTAACTTACCTAGGTTTTGTTTGTCTGAAAACAAAAGGTCTTTGCTCGTTCATGAAGGATGTTTTTCCTCAGCATAGAGTTCTGGGTTGCCATGGATTTTCTCTCTATAATTTAAATATACCATCTTATTGTCTTACGGTTTTCACTATTTCTGTACAGAAGTCATCGGTCAGTTTCTTTGTTTGTCCTTTAAAGATAATCTTTTAGTAGTGTTCAATTATTTGCTTTTTGTGGGGTTTTTTGTCTTTAGCTTCAGCAGTCCTACTATGAATTTCTTTGTATTTACCGTACATGGGTCTTATAAGGAAACCCTGGTGGCGTAGGGGTTAAGCGTTACGGCTGCTAAGCAAAAGGTCAGCAGTTCGAATCCACCAGGCGCTCCTTGGAAACTCTACGGGGCAGTTCTACTCTGTTCTATAGGGTCGCTTTGAGTCAGAATCAACTTGACAGCAGTGGCTTTGTTCTTTTTTTTTTTTTTTTTTTTTGGTTTGGGTTTTGTAAGTCTTCTAGAATCTGTGACTTGATATCTTTAATCATTTGAGGAAAATTCTCAGCCATGATCTCAGTTTTTCTGCCTCATTCTTTTTATTCCTTCTTAAAGTATTTTATGCTAGATATTCTCATTGTATTCTCTGTATCTTATTCCTTTTTATATTATATATATTTTTCCTTTTGTCTATGCCTGTATTTTCTTCCAACATGTCTTCCAGTTCACTAAATCTCTCTTCAGCATTTGTAATCTGCTGTTATATACATACATTAAGATTTTAACTTCAGCTATAGTTTTCAGTTGACTTTCTAAGTTGATCTTTTTCATAGATTCTAGTTTTTTGCCAAATTTCTAAGTCTTGCCTTTATTTCTTTGAACATAATAGAGTTATTTCACTGTCTTTGTCTGATAGTTCAAATATCTAGTTTTTCTGTGGATCTCATTCTGTTATTTGTTGTTTCTACAGGTTTCACTCTTTTCTTTCTTTTTTAAAAAAATTGTTGATTATATTAGAGAGGCGAGGCCAAGATGGCAGAGTAGGGAGATGCTGCCAGTGATCCCTCTTACAAAAAAGACCCGAAAAAACAAGTGAAGCGATTATATTTATGACAAGCTAGGAGCCCTGAACATCAAAGGTAAAGTTAGAAAATGGACTCAGCGGCAGGGGGAGGGAGAGACTATTCAGAAGTGGAGAGGAGTTACTGGACCTGAATAGCCAGGAACCCTCAGGCACCGTTCCCTGGAGCGACTGCAGTGGGGCTGGCAGTAGCATTCCAGAGGCGCTTCACTCAGGGAAAGACAGCAAGTTGCACAGACTACTCACAGCTCCAAAACAAGAGAAGAACGGCACTCTCGGCAAAAGCTAATTACTTGTGTTTATTTTACCACGTCCCCAGCCCCCAAGCCGGTTTCAGTGGCTGTCAACTTCCCTGGGCCTGAGATAGGCCCTGGTACCACTCTGAGCCATTTTTCCATCCTTGAAGAAGGTGTAAGTTCACAACTGGGGGAAAGATAATCTGCCAGCTCAATTAAGCTGGGGAGCTCAGGACAGAAGTAGCTCTTGTTCAGGCACAAACGGTCCATGGGCTTTGAATACCTTTCACCCCAGCACGGACCTCTGTGGGCCCATTTCAGGAGAATAGGCCCTTGTTGCCAGACTGCAATGGTTTCAGCTGAACGGTGGAGAGATGGGTGTTTGATGTTTGACACTGCTTTGCCTATTAAACAGGGTCTTCACCTACCCACATCAGGGGCCTAAGGACTGGTGGTCCCACCCACAATACCTAGCCACCTGTGACAGGGCTCCAAGGATAAGTAGTACTGCCCAGAACTTACAACCAAAAGCATTGGGTACCCACTGCCCTTCTGCAGAACCCACCCGTGTGCTCTACAGAACAGGGATGCACTTTCCTCACAGACACTCAGAGGACAGCTGTCAGACCCCTGCCTTGATCAGAGCCTGACCCCCTACTGCAGCCAGATACTTCTGCCTACACCAATGACCCCTGCCCCTCTAAGACGGTAGGACAGAGCCTGTACCTTACACTTTATGACCAACTACCTGGGCACCTGAGTTGAATCCATACAAGAAAAATAAATGAACTCCTAGGCTCATATACCTGGTAACAGTGCTAGCCATCTGGTGATAGTACATTAGAGCTTCAAAGGTGAAAATAATCAACCTAGCGCACTCAAGCAGCTTATCTGGGTATACCAAAACTAAACAAAGCAAGAAGCTAGGATACAAAAAGCAAGCATAAAATAAACTAATACAATAACTTATAGATGGCTCAGAGACAACAGTCAATATCAAATCACATAAAGAGGCAGACACGGGGGCAGGACCAAGATGGCTGACTAGGTAGAAGCTTCCGCTTATCCCTCTTGAAACAAAGACTTGAAAAAACAAGTGAATCAATTACATAAAGGACAATCTACAAACCCTGACCATCAAACACAGAACTAAGGAGTTGACCTGAGTGACAGGGGAGTGAAAAGCCACACTGCAGCAGCGACCGCTTCCAGAGCCAGTGTCCCACGCCACAGCCTTGAGCCCTCGCGGTTTCCTGGTGTCAGAGTGGTGGGGCTAATTGTGGCTTACTGAGACAGGGAAGCACGGATGTAGGCCTAACCTCAGGACCAACCTCAGAGGGGACCCAGGCAGCACACGCAGGCTCCACACAGACGCGGCTGGCAGGGAAATGAAAAACCACGGGGAAGCAGCAACTGGTTTTGGAGCCTGGAGTGCAGCGCCCCAGAAAGGAAACCTTGGTGCTGGGTGTTGGACTAAGTGTGGGGGAGCTGATTGTGGCTTCCTGAGATGGTGTGAGCATGAATGCAACCCTAACCCTCTGGGACAGTCTCAGCAGGGATACAGCCAGCACACGCAAGCTACACAATGCTCTGGAATCTCAGAAAAAACAGTCCTCACCAAACAACATAAGTAACTTTGTATATTTTGCCAGGCTACTCTCTTCTATATATCTGATTCCACCCCTCATTGCCCCAGCCAGCTTCATTAAGACTGGAATTCCCTGTGCCAGAGAGTGAAGTGCACTGCTCGATTTTTTTTTCTTCTTTCTTTTCTAACCCATTCTCCTGGTCTGAGAAAAGTACCATTTAACAATCAAAGAAAAAATCCTTCCCTGACTTCCCTAAACTGCAATTAACAATACAGAATCAGCTCCATCCAGGCATTAAGAGACCCATAGTCTTTGGCTTTCACCCTACAGGTAACTAGGTGGCTATTATAATGCAAAGGCAATTCTGATAGAGATCTGACCATAATTGTTTTAGCTCAGCAGTGGAAAGGCAAGTTTTGGAGGTCAGATACCTCTGTACCTATTAAACAGAGCCCTCACTGGTCCACACCAGCGAAAAGAAGGCTGAAACTCCACCCACACCACCTAGCCACCTGCTAGAGGGGTCTGAGAATAGTGACGTCTACCCAAGTATTGGGTGCCTAAGATACAGCTGCAGAGCTCACCCACCAGAGCACTCTAGAGAATAGAGCCACACCTACCTCACTGACACTTGAAGGAAGGCTGTCAGCATCCTGCCCTCCTCGAAATGTGACCCCCTGCCACTAATAGAAACTGGCACATACAACCATCACCACTACTCCTCTAAGATAATAGGTGAGAGCCTACACCACACACTAGGTGACCAGCTATCAGGACACCTGAGCTGATTCTATTCAAGAATAGTGAATGGGCTCATACACTTATATACCTGGTAACAGCTCAGGCAAGCTGGTAATAGGACGTAAGTGATTCAAAAGCTACAGCAATCACAATACCACAATCTAGTAGCCCATGTGGGTGTATTGTAACAAAACAAAACAAGACTCAATGAGCAAATATAAAAGAAAATATTACAAAATCTTATAGATGGCTCAGAGACAGCAGTCGACATCAAATCACATGAAGAAGCAGACCATGATTGCTTCTACAAACCCCCAAATCAAAGAATCAAAATCATTCCCGGATGTAGATACATTCCTAGAATTGCCAAATGTAGAATTAAAAAAAATTGTATACAGAATGCTTCAAGACATCAGGAATGACCTCACAAATGAAATAAGGCAATCTACAAAAAAACCAAGGTATACACGGATAAAGCAGTTGAAGAAATCCAAAAGATCATTCAAGAACATAGTGAAAAAATTAATAAGCTGTAAGAACCCATAGAGAGATAGCATTCAGAAATCCAAAAGATTAACAATAAAGTCACAGAATCAGACAACTCAATAGGAAGTCAGAGGAGCAGACTCAAGGAACTGGAATGCAGAGTGGGGGAGCTGGAAGATAAGACAATTGACACAAATATAGTTGAAGAAAAATCAGATAATAGAATTTAAAACTATGAAGAAACCCTAAGAATCATGGGGGACTCTATCAAGAATAATTTGCGTGTGACTGGAGTTCCAGACAGGGAGGGGTAACAGAAAATACAGAGAGAATAGTGGAAGATCTGATGGCAGAAAAATTCCCTGGCATCGTGAAAGATGAAAAGGTATCTACCCAAGATGCTCATCGAACCTCATACAAGATAGATCCCAAAAGAAAATCACCAAGACATATCATCAAACCTGCCAAAACCAAAGATAAAGAGAAAATTTTAAAAGCACCCAAGGATAAACGAAAAGTTACCTACAAAGGAGAATCAATAAGTTTGCAGTACTCGGCAGAAACCATGCAGCCAAGAAGGCAATGGGATGACATATATAGAGCACTCAAAGAGGAAAAACTGTCAGCCAAGAATCATACATCCAGCAAAACTCTAAAACATGAAGGTGAAATTAAGATATTTACAGATAAACACAAGCTTAGAGAATTTGCAAAAAACGATCCAAAACTGCAAGAATTACTAAAGGAAATTCTTTGGTCAGAAAATCAATAATATCAGATACCAATACAAGGTCACAGAACAAAACATCCTAATATCAACTCAGATAGGGAAATCACAAAAACAAAATAAGATTAATTAAAAAAAAATTACTCAAAACAGAGAATCATTGATGTCATTATGTAAAAGATTACAACAGTCAAAAAAGAGGGACTAAATACAGGAGGCATAGATCTTACATATGCAGAGGAAACCAAGGTGATATAGGGTGAAACAAGTTAGGTTTTTACTTAGTCAAACTGGGGTAAATATTAAGGTAACCACAATGAGGTCTAACAATTCCATACTTCAAAATAAAAACCAAGATAAACATAACGACTCAGCAAAATAAATTCAACTACTATAAAAGGGAGGAACACACATTCTACAAAGAAAACTCAACACAAAAAAGTAAATGGAAAAATGAAATTGTCAAAAACAGGCATCAAAATGACAGCGCTAAACTCATACTTATCTATAATTACACTTAATGTAAATGGACTAAATTCACCAATAAAGAGACAGAAAGTTGCAGACTGGATAAAAAAACACGATCAGTCTGTATGCTGCATAAAAGAGACACACCTTAGACTTAGAGACACAAATAAACTAAAACTGAAAGGACGGATAAAAATATATCAAGCAAACAACAATCAAAAAAGAGCAGGAGAGGCAATATTAATTTCCAACAAAACAGACTTTAAAGTTAAATCCACCACAAAGGATAAAGAAGGACACTACGTAATGATTAAAGGGACAATTTACCAGGAAGATATAACTGTATTAAATATTTATGCACCCAATGATAGGGCCGCAACATTCATAAAACAAACGTTAACAGAATTAAAAAGTGAGATAGACACCTCCACAATTATAGTAGCAGACTTCAACACAACACTCTCAGTGAAGGATAGGAAATGCAGTAAGAAGCTCAATACAGACACGGAAGATCTAATTGCTACAATTAAACAACTTCACTTCATAGACTTATACAGAACACTCCACACAACAGCTGCAAACTATAATTTTTTTTTTAGTGCACATGAAACATTCTCTAGAATAGATCACATATTAGGTCATAAAACAAGCCTTTGCAGAATGCAAAACACTGAAATATTACAAAACATCTTCTCTGAACAAAAGACCGTAAAAGTAAAAATCAATAACAGAAAAACCAGGGAAAAGAAATCAAATGCTTGGAAACTGCACAATACCCTGCTCAAAAAAGACTGGGTTATGGAAGACCTTAAGGAGGGAATAAAGAAATTCACAGAATTCAACGAGACTGAAAACGCTTCCTATGAAAACCTTTGGGACACGGTGAAAGCAGTGCTCAGAGGTCAATTTATATCAATAAAGGCACACATATTAAAGAAGAGCCAAAATGAAAGAACCGTTCCTACAACTTGAACAAAGAGAAAGAGAGCAACAGAAGAAACTGTCAGGCACCAGAAGAAAGCAAAAAATAAAAAGTACAGCAAAATTAAATGAATTAGAGAACAGAAAAACAATTGAAAGAGTAACAAGGACAAAAACTGCTTCTTTGAAAAAAATTAACAAAATTGATAAAACACTGGCCAGACTGACTAAAGAAATACAGGAAAAGAAACCAATAACCCGAATAAGAAATGGGATGGGCCATATCACAACTGAAATTAAAACAATCATATCAAATTACTACAAAAAATTGTACTCTAACAAATTTGAAAACCTAGAAAAAATGGATGAATTCCTAGAAACACACTGCCTACCTAAACTAACACAAACTGAAGTAGAACAACTAAATAGACCGATAACAAAAAAAGAGATTGAAAAGGTAATCAAAACACTCCCAAAAAAAAAAGCCTTGGCCCTGACGGCTTCACTGCAAAGTTCTATCAAACTTTCAGGGAAGACTTACCACTACTACCGAAGGTATTTCAAAGCATGGAAAAGGACGGAATACTACCTAACTCCTTCTCTGAAGCCAGCATAACCCTGATACCAAAACCACCTAAGACAACACAAAAAAAGAAAATTACAAACCTATATCCCTCATGAACATAGATGCAAAAATCCTCAACAAAATTCTAGCCAATAGAATTCAACAACGTATCAAAAAAATAATCCACCATCACCAAGTGGGATTTATACCAGGTATCCAAGGTTGGTTCAATATTAGAAAAACAATTAATGTAATCCACCACATAAAAAAAGACAAGAACCAAATAATTTTATCAATTGATACAGAAAAGGCATTTGACAAAGTCCAACACCCACTCATGATAAAAACTCTCAGCAAAATAGGAATAGAAGGAAAATTCCTCAACATAATAAAGGGTATTAGTACAAAGCCAATACCCAACATCATCCTAAATGGAGAGAGCCTGAAAGCATTTCCCTTGAGAAGGGGAAACAGACCAGAATCCCCTTTATCACCGCTCTTATTCAACATTGTGCTAGAGGTCCTAGCCAGAGCAACTGGGCTAGACAAAGAAATAAAGGGCATCCAGATTGGTAAGGAAAAAGTAAAATTATTTCTATTTTCCAACGACATTATCTTATACACAGAAAACCCCAAGGAATCCTCAAGAAAATTATTAAAATAGAAGGGTTCAGCAGAGTTTCAGGTTACAGTATAAACGTACAAAATCAGTTGATTCCTCTAGATCAACAAAAAGAACATTGAAGAGGAAATCATCAAATGAATACCATTCAGAGCAGCCCCCAAGAAGATAAAATACTTAGGAATAAACCTCACCAAAAACTAAAACCGCTATACCAAGAAAACTACAAGGTACTACTGCAAAAAAACAAAAGGAACCTACGTAATTGGAAAAACATACCTTGCTCATGGATAGGAAGACAACATTGTAAAATTGTCCATTCTACTAAAAGCCATCTATAGATACAATGCACTTCCGATCCAAATTCCAATGACATTTTTTAAAAAGATGGAGAAACAAATCACCAACTTCATATGGAAGGGAAAAAAGTCGTGGATAAGTAAAGCATTACTAAAAAAGAACAAAGTGAGAGGACTCACTCTGCCTGATATTAGAACCAATTATACCGCCACAGTAGTCAAAACAGCCTGATACTGGTACAACAACAGACACATAGACCAATGGAACAGAATTGAGAATCCAGATATAAATCCATCCACATATGAGCAGCTGATATTTGACAAAGGCCCAGTGTCAGTTAATTGGGGAGAAGATAGTCTTTTTAACAAAAGGTGCTGGCGTACCTGTATATCCATCTGCAAAAAATGAAACAGGACCCATACCACACACCATGCAGAAAAACTAACTCCAAATGGATCAAAGACCTAAACATAAAATCTAAAACGATAAAGATCATGGAAGAAAAAATAGGGACATTAGGAGACCTAATACATGGCATAAACAGAATACAAAACATTACCAAAAATGATGAAGAGAAACCAGATAACTGGGAGCTCCTAAAAATCAAACACCTATGCTCATCTAAAGACTTCACCAAAAGAGTAAAAAGACCACCTACAGACTGGGAAAAAGTTTTCAGCTAAGACATCTTCGCCCGGCACCTGATCTCTAAAATCTACATGACTCTGCTAAAATTCAACCACAAAAAGACAAACAACCCAATTAAAAAATGGGCAAAGGATATGAACAGGCACTTCACTAAAGAAGACATTCAGGCAGCTAACAGATACATGAGGAAATGCTCTCAATCATTAGCCATTAGAGAAATGCAAATCAAAACTACAATGAGATTCCATCTCACTCCAACAAGGCTGGCATTAATCCAAAACAATAAATGTTGGAGAGGCTGTGGAGAGACTGGAACACTTATACACTGCTGGTGGGAATGTAAAATGGTATACAACCACTTTGGAAATCAATTTGGCGCTTCCTTAAAAAGCTAGAAATAGAACTACCATACAACCCAGCAATCCCACTCCTCGGAATATATCCTAGAGAAATAAGAGCCTTTACACAAATAGATATATGCACATCTATGTTTACTGCAGCACTGTTTACAATAGCAAAAAGATGGAACCAACCAAGGTGCCCATCAATGGATGAATGGATAAATAAATTATGGTATATTCACACAATGGAATACTACACATCGATAAAGAACAGTGACGAATCTGTGAAATACTTCATAATATGGAGAAACCTGGAAGGCATTACGCTGAGTGAAATTAGTTGCAAAAGATCAAATAGTGTATAAGACCACTATTATAAGATCTTGAGAAATAGTTTAAACTGAGAAGAACATATTCCTTTGTTGTTATGGGGGGCGGGGTAGGAGAGGGGTATTTAGTAAAGAGATAGACAAGAACTACTATGGGTGAATGGAAGGACAACACTCAACACAGTGGAGGTCAGCACAACTGGACTAAACCAAAGCAGTTTCCTAAATAAACTGAACGCTTCAAAGGTCAGCAAAGCAGGGGCACATGTTTGGGAACCATATTTTCAGGGGACATCTAAGTCAACTGGCATAATAAAATCTATTAAGAAAACATTCTGCATCCCACTTTGAAATGTGGCGTCTCGGGTCTTAAATGCTAACAAGCGGCCATCTCAGATGCATCAATGATTCTCAACCCACCTGGATCAAGGGAGAATGCAGAACACCAAGAACATAAGATAATAACGAGCCCAACAGACAGAAAGGACTACATGAACTAGAGACTACATCATCCTGAGACCAGAAGAACTAGATAGTGCCGGGCCACAACCAACGACTGCCCTGACAGGGTACATAACCGAGATCCCTTGAGGGAGCAGGAGAACAGTGGGATGCAGACCCCAAATTCTCATAAAAAGACCAGACTTAATGGTCTGACTGAGACTGGAAGGACTCTAGTGATCATGGCCCCCACACCTTCCGTTTACCCACTACGGGAACCATCCCCAAAGCCAGTTCATCAGACATGGATTGGACTAGACAATGGGTTGGAGAGGGATGCTGGTGAGGCGTGAGCTACTTGGTTTGGGTGGACACTTGAGACAATGTTGGTATCTCCTGCCTGGAAGGGAGATGGGTGGATAGAGGGGCTTAGAAACTGGCAAAACAGTCACAAAAAGAAAGAGTGGAAGGAGGGAGCGGGCTCTCCCACTGGGGGGAAAGTAATTGGGAATATGTAAGAAGTTGTGTATAAGTTTTCATGTGAGAGACTGGCTTGATTTGTAAACTTTCACGTAAAACACAACAAAAATTATTGAAATAAAAAAAAAGCTGACCCATGATTGCTTCAACAAGCTCTCAGAACAAAGACTCAAGGAATCTTCTGGATGAAGGTGCAATCCTGGAATTACCAGATGCAGAATACAAAAGATTAATATACAGAACTCTTAAAGACATCACGAAGGAAATGAGGCAAAATGCAGAACAAGCCATGGAACACACAGATAAAGCAGCCGAAGAAATTAAAAAGGTTACTCAAGAACATAATTAAAAATTTAATAGGCTGCAAGAAACCATACAGAGACTGCAATCAGAAATTCAGAAGATAAACAATAAAATTACAGAGATGGAAAACTCAACAGAAAGTAAGAAGAGCACAATTGAAGAACTGGAAGGCAGAATAACTGAGATTGAAGATAAAACACTTGGGACCAATATATTTGAAGAGAAACCAGATAAAAGAATTTAAAAAATGAAGAAATCCAAAGAATCATGTGGGACTTTATCAAGAGAAATAACTATGAGTGATTGGAGTACCAGAACAGGGAGGGCTAACAGAAAATACAGAGGGAACTGTTGAAGATTTGTTGGCAGAAAACTTCCCTGATATCATGAAAGATGCTCATCGAATTCCACATAAGGTAGATCTCAAAAGAAAGTGACCAAGACATATAACAATCAAACTTGCCAAAATCAAATATAAAGAGAATTTTAAGAGAGGCTAGGGATAAAGGAAGTCACCAACAAAGGAGAGTAAATAATAATAAACTTGGACTACTCAGCAGAAATCATGGAGGCAAGAAGGCAATGGGATGACTTACATGAAATATTGAAGGAAAAAAATTGCCAGCCAGGAATCAAACCATAACCCTGGCCCTCTGGCCCTCTGGCCTTAGCCCTCTAACTCTAGCCCCTAAGCCCTGAGCCCCAAAGCCCCTAAGACCCTAAGCCCTTAGGTCCTAACCACCAAGACCCTGAACTCTAGCCCTAACCCAAACCGTAACCATATACCCTAAACCCTACAATCTAAACACCTACACCCCAAAACACTACACACTAAACCCTATACTCTAAGCCCAAAACCCTAAGCCCAAACCTCAAGCCCCAAAGCCCAAACCCAAAACCTAACCGTAAGCCCTAAACCCTAACACCTAACCCTAAACCCTAACCACCCTAAACCCTAACCACCCTAACCCTAACGACCCTAACCCTAACGACCCTAACCCTAACTACTCTAGCCCTAACCCTCGAACCCTAACCCTCTGATGCTAACCTGAAACCCTAACCCAAAACCCTAACCCTCTAACTCTAACCCTCTAACCCTAACCCTCTAACCCCAACCCCCAAACCCAACCCCAAACACTAAACCTCAAATCCCTAGCCCTAAACCTAAGAATGAGCCTAAGCCTAACCCTAACACTTAACCCTAAACCCTAACACTTAAAACCCTAACACGCGAAACCCTAACACCCTTAGCCCTAACACATTTAACCCTAACATCCTGAATGCCAGAACCCTAAACACTAACACCCTTAACCCCAACCACTAACCCCTAAACCCTAACTTAAAGCCTAAGTCATCTAACCCTCTAACCCTAATACCCTAACTCTAAACCCTAAAACCTACACCCTAACCCCAGCCCCCAGCCCTAACCCTCACTCTAAGCCTTAAACCCTAAACCCTAAGGCCTAAACCCTAGGCTCTAAGCCCTAAACCCTAAGTCCTAAAACCCTAAACTCTAAGCCCTAAGCCCTAAACCTAACCCTCTAACCCTAAACCCTAAAACCTTACCCCAAACCCATCCCAAACCCCTAAACCTGAACCCCTAAACCCTAGCCCTAACCAGTAACCCTAAACCTCTAAACTATACCCCTAACCCTCTAACCCTAACCCTCTAACCCTAACCACAACACCAACCCCAACCTCTGAACCCCCAAACCCTAACCCCCAACCCTAAGCCTCTGAACCCTAAGCCTAAACCCTCTAACCCTAAACCCTAACCTTCACCCCCTCACACCCTCACCTTCTCACTCCCTCACTCTATAATCTTCTCAACCTCTAACCCCCTCACCCTCTAACCCCTCACCCTGACTCCCTCAATCTCTAACCCCCAAACTCTAAACCCCAACCCTCTAACACCCACCCTCTAACCCCAACCCACAAATCCCAAACAAACCCAACCCCAAGCCTAAACCTAAATCCCTAAAATCTAACCCAAACCCTAATGACTAAACCACAAAACCCTAAACCCCCAAAACCCTAAACCCCAAACTGCAACCCCTAACACCTAACCTGTAACTCCAAACTCTAACCTCAAACCCTAAACCTAACACCTAACCCCCAACCCAAAAACCCTAACCAAAAAACCCAACCCTAAACTCTAACCCCCAAACCCCAACCCCTAACCCCAAACCCTAAGGACTCTAACTCTAACAACCCTAACCCTAACATCCCTAAGCCCAAACCCTAACCCTTTTTGTTAGCAGCCATAGCACTTAACCACTAGCCACCAGGGTTTCCATGAGCAGTCACAGGAATAGACATATGCACACCCGTGTTCACTGCAACATTATTCACAGTAGCAAAAAGATGGGAACAACCTAAGTGCTCATCCACAGAGGAACGGATAAACAAACTACGGTACATACACACAGTGGAACACTACACGACAATAAAGACCAATGATGAATCTCCGAAACATCTCACACCATGGATGAATCTGGAGCGCATCATACTAAGTCAATCACAAAATGACATATACAGTAAGTGACCACTATCATGAATACATTTACGCACAGAAACAATCTTTGATGTTCACCAGGGAGACGAAGAGTGGGTAGAGAAAAGCCAACTAAACAATAACCAAAAAAACCAAACCCACTGCCGTCGAGTTGATTCCAGCTCATAGCGACCCTATAGGACAGATTAGAACTGCCCCATAGTTTCCAAGGAGCGCCTGGTGGATTTGAACTGCAGGCCTTTGGTTAGCACCGGTGGCTCTTAACCACTACGCCATCAGGGTTTCCAACCAAACGACAGATATGTGGTAACTCTGGTGAAGGAAGAGACGGTACACAAGACTGGGAATCAACCTCAGCCTCACTCTAACCCTAACCCTAACCCTAAACCACTTGTGCCCGAGCCTAGTAACCCCAGCCCTAACCCCAACCCCCAACCACCTAAAACCTATACCCCTAAACCTGACTCCCAAACCTCTAACCCCCAAACCTGGACCCCTAACACCAAACCCTAACCCCTAACCCTAATCCTACAACCCTTCTGCATCTCTGGGCCTCTCGACTCTCCGTCTATTTTCTCCCTCCAAATCGTACTGACACTCAGTGGAATTTTGAAGTTTGAGCTGTGCTTTGCTTCTTGTTGTCTCCACCGGTCCCATCAAGGCACTGCATCATTTCTTTGCTCTGCTTCACTATTCAGTTCCAAAACCATGGCTTAGAATCGCCTGACACTGAACTTCAGCTATTCGGTGCAAGGCCGCGAGAGGGCGCGCGCACCGCCGGTTCTGTTCTGCCCACCAGGCCCTCTGAGTATGGGAACCTCCTGGACCTAAGCCGGGACCGACCTGGGTACCGCTCCAGTGGCGAGAGCAGAAGCTTTTCTTCCCGAGGGACCCAACGCCCCAGGGCGCTCTCTCAATACTCCCATTAATGCTGTTATTATCCTAACCCACTCCTTCTGCGAGACCTAGTGGGTCCTCGACCAGGCCCAGCCTTCACGACCCGCACCCCCCTGCCGTGGTCACGTACAGGAACCTGCAGGGCCGCGCCCTCCCCGCCCAAGCTCTGCCCCTCCACACCCTGATGCCCTGCAGGCCTCTACTAGGTCCCCGTCCAGAGGAGAGTTGTCGCCCTGCACGGGGTGGGGGGACACGAGTGAACATCCGGAAACCACCCCCCAGGCACGAAGCCGACTGCCCGTATTGAGACCATGTGAGCAGGGCTGCCCCGCCGACTGGAGCCTGTAGGGCATCACTCACGTTTGTCAGCTTCTCACTGCCCTCTGGGCTCGGGGTCCCAGAGCAGCCAATCCCCCCGGGGCGGGGGGGGGGCAGTCCGTCCGCAGGGGCTGGAAGATCGGGTTGGCGCCCATGGCCGGAGCGCTTAAAACCCTTATAAACCCTCATAAACGGCCAGCTCCAGACCTTCAAATGTCAGCCCGAGAGACACCTAATCTCCTCCAACCTAAAAAAAAAAAAAAAAACCCACACCTGTGGCCATCGAGTCAATTCTGACTCATAGCGACCCTATAGGACAGAGTAGAACTGCCCCACAGAGTTTCCAAGGAGCGCCTGGTGGATTCAAACTGCCAACCTTTTGGCTAGCAGCCTTAGCACTTAACCACTAGCCACCAGGGTAACCCACTGAACCCACTGCCACCAGGGTAGAGGCTCCAAATCCCGCCAGTGTGAGGAACCCTCAAATCCCCTCAGCACCAGAGACCGCGTCCACAGCGACTGGTACACAGCGCCGCACAAATGTTTAAGTTAACAAACGACCTGGTTGCTCAGGACCCCTTCCTGCTACCCCCACCCCCGCCACCCAGAGGGGGAGCGGGACCCGGCATCCACACTGTTAACACACACTGAATCGCTGCTGCTTCCACAAGGAGTAGGATCCCCACGCTGCTCCACAGATTCCCAGGACCCCTTCCTTTCCCGGTGGGGCCGGGGCCGCACCGAAGCCCCAGACCTGAGAGTAGACCAGCTGGGCGCGGGCGACGGCGCGGGGTGCCTCAGCCTCCCAGGCACAGTGCCCAAAACAGTAAGGGGCAGCGGGGCCTTGGGCGGGGGATCCCTCTCTCCCCGTCCCTGGCACCCTACGGAGTCTGGTGGGGGTGGGACGACGAACGGGGGCGAGTGCCCCGTCCTCAGTCTGGAGTCTCACCCCCCCGGGCGAACTCTGGGCCTTGGTTTCCCCCCGGCACAGGGAGCAGGTGGGGGGCGGGGGGGGCAGGAGCCCATCACCCAGCTTGGCCCGCAAACCCGCCCCAGGCAGAGGAGGGACCTTGGCGCAGCCCTGGACACGGCCTTTCTCCCCAAGCCCTTCAAGCCCCCAGGCCCGAGGGCACTCCGCAGCTGGATCCCGCGGCTGGACCCCCACCCCCCCGCAAATCCATGGGGATGCAAATTCGCAGACCAGCTGCGTCTCCCGGGCCAGAGGCTCCCTCTCGCAGCCCCTAGAGTGGCTGCGTCCGCCCGCCCCCGCGCCGCATCCGCCCCTGGGGATCACTCCGGACGGGGTACGCCGGAGGGGGCGATGCAAGCTGCTAAACCAACGTCCGGACTCCCCAACCTCTGGAGCCCACGGGATGGTGGGACTGGGAACCGCCCTCCCGGCGCCTTCCCTCCACACCTTCGAGGGGCCGGGCTTGTTCAGTCTGGGAGCGGGTCCCTCCACCCACCTGCCGGAGTTTCCTGCCTTTCAGAAAACACAGCACGGAAAGCAGCACGAACACCGTCCGCTGTAAGGCGCGCCACCTGCCCGGGCCCCTCACCACCCGTCCCAGCGCTTCCGGGAGTAACTGGCTGGACGGCGAGGAACATGGCTGCCGGCCCCGCCCAGCGGCCCGGGTGTGGGGCGGGCTTGGGGGGGTTGGGCCTCCAGAGGGGAGGGTGGGATCTAGAAGCAAGGACTACGCCAAGGTGTGCGGGGTGAGGAGACGGGAGACGTCAGGAGAGGGCCCTCTCCGGCGCAGAGTTAAGTATTGGAGGTGCAACGGTTAAGTGCTTGGTTAACTGAAAGGTGGGCCGTTGGAACCCACCAGCTCAGGGGTTGAAAAGATCTGGAGATGGGCTCCCATAAAGATTCTAACCAAACAAAATCCAAACCAGTTGCTGTTGAATCAATTCCGACTCATAGTGACCCTATAGGCAGAGCAGAACTGCCCCATAGGGTTTCTAAGACTGTAAGTCTTTACAGAAGCAGACTGCCATGTCTTTCTGCAAAGAACCAACTGGTGGATTCGAACTGTCCACCCTTTGGTTAGCAGCCGAGCTCTTAACCACGGTGCCACCAGGGCTGCGCCATAAAGACTGCAACCTAGGAAACCTTGTGAGGCAGTTCTAAGCTGTCGTACAGGGTTGATATGAGTCAGAATCTCTTGATGGCACACAACCATGATTGTACTAAGAAAAATTCCTCCAAGCAGCTGTCTACATGACCCCTGAAGCACACATGCATGCACGCTATCAAAGCAGTGCGGCCAAAGACAGGAAATTGGAATAGAGACATTATAGAGTGGACAGTGAAAAGTGATTTCTGAGGGGCATGAAGCTCAAGCGGAGGAGGTAGCATACAACTAAATGCCCTTCTCCTTCTATTGTTCAATGGTCTTGAGAAAGAATGTGTCCCAGGAATTAACTGTAGCCCAGGAGAACTTGAAGACAGCAAATACAGAGGACCAGTCAGGATGCTTCCGCAGTGGTCAGGGTGAGGAGTGATGGTGGTAGTGCAGGTGGGAACAGTGGGCAGGCTTGAGGTGTACTTTGGAGCTTGAGCTGCCAAGAATTGCTGGTGGATCAGACGTATGGGATGAGGGGAATGGAGAATCAAAGGTGACTTCTAGCATTCAGGCTACCATGAGAGCATGATCACCAGAGCCATTCTCTACCATGTGGAAAACCATGGAGGAACAAACTTGAGAAAATGACCAAAAGATTTTTTCTGGACATGTTAGATTTGGATGTCTGAGGTCATCCAAGTGTGGAGAACAGTTCCCAGCTGTGGATACCACTCTGAGGTAGAGTAGTTTTCCAGGTTCTAAGAATTTGGAGATCATCAGCCTATAGCTGATTTGCAAGCCACTGGTGGTGCGATGATTATGCATTTGGGTGCTACCAAAAGGTCTGCAGTTTGAATCTACCAGTCGCTCCTTGGAAACCCTGTGGGGAAGCTCTACTCTGTCCTATAGGGTCCCTATGAGTCAGAATCCACTCGATAGCAACTTCTTTTTGTTTTGTTTTGTTTTAATACTAAGCTCAGAAAAGTTGTGTGTCAGGGTTGTATTTTTTCACAATACTTATTCAAGCAGTTCGAATCTACCAGCCACTCCTTGGAAGCCCTATGGGTCAATTCTACTCTGTCCTTTAGGGTTGCTATGAGATAGAATCGACTCAACAGCAATGAACTTAGTCTTAGAGGAGCTCTTTGTCTGTCAAAGCTGAGAGTTTTACTTCATACTTTTTAAAACTGCCATGTCTCATGTTACGTGGCTACCCTTACAGGAGCATTTTTGGTGCTAACTTGACTTGTTCTTGGTGAAGGGCTCTGTATTCATTTTCTAGGGCTGCCATAGTAAATTACCAAAAACTCAGTGTCTTTAAAAAAACATATAATCCATACAGTCCAAGAAGCTGGATTATATGAAGAAGAAGGGGCATCAGGATTAGAGGAAGACTCATTAACAGCCTAGACATGCAGATGACGCAACCTTGCTTACTGAAAATGAAGAAGACTTGAAGCGCTTGCTGATGAGGGTCAAAGACTTCAGCCTTCGGTATGGATTACACTTCAACGTAAAGAAAACAAAAATCCTCACAACTGGAACAGTAAACAGAGAAAATACTGAAGTTGTCAAGGATTTCATTTTACTTGGATCCACAATCAACACCCATGGAAGCAGCCATCAAGAAATCAAATGACATATTTTATTGGACAAATCTGCTACAAAAGACCTCTTTAAAGTGTTAAAAATTGAAGATGTCACTTTGAGGACTAAGGTGTGCCTGAACCAAGCCATGATATTTTCAATCGCCTCATATGCAGCTAAAGCTGGACAATGAATAAGGAAGACAAAAGAATTGAAACTTGAATTATGTTGTTGGTGAAGAATAATGAATATACCATGGACTGCTAGAAGAATGAACACACCTGTCTTGGAAGAAGTACAGCCAGAATGCTCCTTAGAAAGGTGGGTGGCAAGACTTGGTCTCACATCCTCTGGACATATTATCAGGAGGAATCAGTCCCTGGAAAAAGACATCGTGCTTGGTAAAGTAGAGGGTCAGTGAAAAAGACAAAGATCCTCAATGAGACAGATTGAGACGGTGGCTGCAACAGTGGGCTCAGACATAGCAATGAGAAAGGCCCAGGGCTGGGCACTGTTCCGTTCTGTTGTACACAGGGTCGCTATGAGTTGGAACTGACCCAACAGCACCTAACAACAACATCATAAACTCACTAGATCTCCTGGGGATAGAATGTCACATTCAGTGTAGAATAGATAGAGTTTCTTTGTTTGTTTGTTTGTTTGTTTACCATATTTACTAATACTATGATTTACATTTGATAACTTCCACATTCTGTTGGATCGCTTTTCTTTGGAATGGACACAAACGTGCGTCTCCTGCAGTCTTTTGGCCAGGTAGCTAGCTTCCAAATTTCTTTGCATAGTGGAGTGAGCATCTACAGCGCTGCATCTGTTTGTTGAACCAACTCAGTGGGTATTCTGTCAGCTCCTGGAGCCTTGTTTTTCGCCAGTGCCTTCAGTGTAGCTTGTACTTCTTGCTTCACTACTACCAGTTCTTGATCATATGCCACCTCACGAAACGACTGAAAATTGACCATTTCTTTTGGTACTGTGACTCTGTGTATTCTTTCCATCTTTTGTGTGTGTGCTTTAAGTGAAACTTTACAAATCAAGTCAGTCTCTCATACAAAAATTAGTATACAGCTTGCTATGTACTCCTAGTTCCTCTCCCACCAATGAGACAGCACACTCCTTCTCTCAGCCCTGTATTCCCCGTGTCCATTCAGCCACTTTCTGTCCCCCTCTGCCTTCTCATCTCCCCTCCAAACGGGAGCTGCCCACATAGTCTCATGTGTCCACTTGAGACCAGAAGGTCACTCCTCACCACTGTTTTTTCTATCCTATAATCCAGTCCAATCCCTGTCTGAAGAGTTGGCTTTGGGAATGGTTCCAGTCTTGGGCCAACAGAAGGTCTGGGGACCATGACCTCCAGGGTTCCTCTAGTCTCGGTCAGATCATTAAGTCTGATTTTTTTATGGGACTTTGAGGTCTGCATCTCACTGCTCTCGTGCTCCGTCAGGGATACTCTGTTTCGTTCCCTGTCGGGGCAGTCTTCGGTTGTAGACGGGCACCATCTAGTTCTTCCGGTCTCAGGCTGATGTAGTCTTGGATTTACGTGGCCATTTCTGTCTTTTGGACTCATAATTACCTTGTATCTTTGGTGTTCTTCATTCTCCTTTGCTCCAGGTGGGTTGAGACCAATTGATGCATCTTAGATGGCCGCTTGATAGTGTTTTTAAGACTGCAGACGCCACTCACCAAAGTGGGATGCAGAATGTTTTCTTAATAGATTTTATTATGTCAATTGACCTAGATGTCCTCTGAAAACATGGTCCCCCAACTGCTGCCCCTGCTACTCTGGCCTTTGGAGCATTTGGTTTATTCAGGAAACTGCTTTTGATTTAGTCCAGTTATGCTGACCTCTCCTTTATTGTATGTTGTCTTTCCCTTCACCTAAAATAGTTCTTGTCTACTATCTAAATTTGCGAATATCCTTCTCCCTCCCTTTCTCCCCACCCTCATAACCATCAAAGAATATTTTCTTCCCTGTTTAAACTATTTCTTGAGTTCTTATAATAGTGGTCTCATACAATATTTGTCCTTTTGCAACTGACTAATTTCACTCAACATAATGCCCTCCAGATTCCTCCAAACTATGAAATATTTCACGGGGAGGGGGGAGGGAGGGAGGGAGAGGGTTTTTTTACTGATTAATTAGTAGGTAAGAACTGCTTTAGGTGAAGGGAAGGACAACACTCAATACATGCAAGGTCAGCTCAATTGGACTGGACCAAAACCAAAGAAGTTTCTGGGATAAAATGAATGCTTCAAAGGTCAGCGGAGCAAGGGTGGGGGCTTGGGGACCATGGTTTAAGGGGACTTCTAAGTCAATAGGCAAAATAATTCTATTATGAAAACATTCTGCATCCCACTTTGAAATGTGGCGTCTGGGGACTTAAATGCTAACAAGCGGCCATCTAAGATGCATCAATTGGTCTCAACCCACCTGGAGCAAAGGAGAATGAAGAACACCAAGGTCACACGACAACTAAGAGCCCAAGAGACAGAAAGGGCCACATGAACTAGAGACCTACATCATCCTGAGACCAGAAGAATTAGTTGGTGCCCGGCCACAATAGATGACTGCCCTGACAGGGAGCACAACAGAGAACCCCCGAGGGAGCAGGAGATCAGTGGGATGCAGACCCCAAATTGTCATAAAAAGACCATACTTAATGGTCTGACTGAGACTAGAGGAATCCTGGCGGCCATGGTTCCCAGACCTTCTGTTGGCACAGGACAGGAACCACCCCTGAAGACAACTCATCAGACATGAAAGGGACTGGTCAGTGGGGGGAGAGAGATGCTGATGAAGAGTGAGCTAATTATATCAGGTGGACACTTGAGATTGTGTTGGCATCTCATGTCTGGAGGGGAGATGGGAGGATAGAGAGAGAGGGAAGCTGGCAAAATTTTCACGAAAGGAGAGACTGGAAGGACTGACTCATTAGGGGGAGAGCAAGTGGGAGTACGGAGTAAGATGTATGTAAACTTATATGTGACAGACTGACTTGATTTGTAAACGTTCACTTGAAGCTCAATAAAAGTTAATAAAAATATATATATATTAATGGTCACCTAATGGTATTAAAAATATGATATTCAAGTCAGCTATTATAGAGACATCTTTGGTTTAGGGTCTGTCAAAACCAATATGCCTATTGTTCATAGGAGACACCTGTGATATCTCACTGGTTTCTAGTCATGTTTGTAGAGCAAGTCAAAGTTTCACCCAAGCTTCTGTCAGTATTAATTATATAAAATACATATGGGTTGGGATGGGTGTATATCATCACCATTATCATCAGCAAAAGCACTTTTTTTGCATTATCACTAAATCAGTTAAAATTTGTGTTAACTGGGTTAAAAAAAAAAAAAACCTGAGTTCAAACTTGTATAATAATTACAGGTGCATGAACCCCTTCTAGAATAAATAAACAATTGACCTAATTAGACAACATCTGGTTTAATTCATGCTCCAGAAATAATCACGACAAATGGGATTACTGTTACTGGTGAAATGGTTAGGTTATATCCTTAGAACTGGGCTTGAACTCTATCCTAGTTGATTGACAATCCACAAGTTTCATTGACTTAAAATGTGGGGATATTTCTCATTTATAATACCTCTTGGGTGTGAGTTAAGTGCAAATCTGCTCTGTATTATCATCTTTTCTAATTTCATTTCTGGTTAGCAGCTCTTATGTTAGCCACTATCATGGCAAATGCGTAGGAATATGGATGGAACCAGGTAAATGGCACTTAATTCTTCTGTTTGAATGTGGAATCTTTCACTTCACTCATATTCCATTTGCCCAGCAAGTCATATGGCAAATCCTGACGTGAAAGAGATGAGAAATACCCCGCTACTCAGGATGCACCAAGGATAACCCTCTCCCTTGTTTCTAGGTATAGTGAATTAATCATATATTTCATATACCATTAGGTCTGTATTTGGCTTCCGTATCATGTTCCTATATTAGTCATGGAATCAACTCAGAGGCACTGGGTTGGGATATTAGTCAGAATTTTACTACAATAATGATGCATAAAAGACAACCACAAAATCTTAGTGACACGTAATAAAAAGTATTTCATGCAACTCTACAGATCAGCTAGGTTTTGAGTTCAGGTTGTTTCCATGCATCTCTTAATTTCCTTGGACAAGTTGAAGGGGCAGCAGACACTTGAGGCATGTTCATCTCATGGTAGAACTTCAAGCTTTCAGAGGAGAAGTCTCTTACAGACTAGGCTGGGAAACACCACACTCACACTCATATCCACATTCCGTTAACCGAGTAACATGGCCAAGACTAGTGTCAGTGGGTCAGGAAATATACTCCTCCCATGGAGACAGTGTAGGTCTATGTGTGTGGGGGCAAGCACAGGAATAATGTCAATATTTGGTGACTAATAATAATAATTTTTTTTTTTTTTAATAATCTAATCTACACAAGTTGCATTCACTCATCCAAGAAATACTTTCTGGACACAAATATTTTTTTCAGATACCAAAGCAGGATGTCAAAGTATATGCATTCTAGTTGTTGTTAGCTGCCATCAAGTTGGTTCCGAGTTATGGTGACTTTATGCATCATAAAATGAAAGATTGCCATGTCCTGTAACATCTTCATGATCTTTGGTATTTTGAGTCCATTGTTGCAGCTATTGGGTTAATCCGTCTCACTGAGGGTTTCCCCCATTTTGGTTGGCTCTCTACTTTACCAAACATGGTACCTTTTTCTAGCAATTGGTTTTTCCTGATGACATGTTCAAAGTAAGCAATTTGAAGTCTCACCATCTGTCATGGATTGAATTGTGTCCCTCCCCCAAAATATCTGTCAACTTGCCTAGGTCATGATTACCTTGTGTGATTCTATGATTGCCTATCATTTTACGATCTGATGTGGTTTCCCTAAGTGTTGTACACCCTATCACTATGATGTAATAAGATGGATTAGCAGAAGTTATGTTGATGAAATGTATAAGATCAGGTAGTGTCTTAAGTGAATCTCTTTTGAGATACAAAAGAGAAAAGTGAGAAGAGAGACATGGGGGCCTCATACCACCGAGAAAGGAGTGCTGGAGCAGAGCATGTCCTTTGGGTCTGAGATTCCTGCACTGAGATGCTCCCAGACCAAGGGAAGATTGATGACAAGGGCATTCCTCCAGAGCAGACAGAGAGAGAAAGCCTTCCCCTGGAGCTGACGACTGAATTTGGACTTGTAGCCTACTAGACAGTGAGAGAATAAATTTTTCTTTGTTAAAGCCATCCTCCTGTGGTATTTCTGATATAGCAGCATTGGATGACTAAGACACCATCCTAATTTCTAAGGTACATTTTGGTTGTATTTCTTCTACGACTGAATGAGTAAACATTCATTCTATTGGGAGTCTATGGTATATTCAACATTCTTCATCAACGCTGGAGTTTGCCTGCATCAATTCTTTTTCTAGTAGTAGATAGACAGAAATAGATACACATAATTACATATATATAGTTAGATGGTGCCTTGCTATCTGAAGAAAAATTTAAAAAGTAGGGTAAAAGGACAAGATAGTAACTGGTTCAGGGATGAAGTCTCTCTATCATTTCTAGAAGCAGACTGCTCAAAGCAAATGAACTGGCTAAAGCCCTAAAATAGAAGAAACCTCAGCAAAATATAGCTGTAATACAATGAAAGAGCCCAGTGATGTAATAGGAATTGAGGAGCATACAATAATGGAGGCCAGGTGGAGTTGGGCCTTGAGTTTAGTTTTAAAAGCTTTCCATTCAACTCAGGTTTTTGTAAAATTGAATAGAACCGTAATAAAATCTAACATACTTTAAATGGATTATTCCATGTGCTTTATGGTACAAAGATGGGCACAGTAAGACCATTTAGATAATATTACAAAAGTACAGGTGAGTAAGTATGATGACTTGAACCATCAAGTATGGAAAATAGCAAAAGTAGCAAAATCCTGAAGACAATGAGCAAATGCTGAATAATGCATTCTTTGAGAGAACAGTGGAGTCAGGGATGCTACTAAAGCTTTGGTTGAATAAAGGCATCATTTATTGATAGGATGAAGATTGAGCAGGAAAATATCTTGGAGAGCCTAATCAACCTTTAAACTTCAAATAAGTCAATTTTGAATACTTAATATATATCCTCATGGAGATATTAACTTGGAAGTTGATATTCAACCATGATTTTCAGGGAAGAGATTCTATTTGCAGATATAAATTTGGTAGTTGTAAGCATAGAGATAGAAATTAAACAATGACATAAACTAGATTTAGTCAAATGAGAAGTCTGTTTATTTAAGTAAGGACACAGCACTGTTCATTTATTAAAAATGTCAGGTATCTGGTAGGGGCTGTTACTTATTTTTTAGTACTACTCTAGCTACTATTGGGCCTTTACATACCTACATAAGTTTTAGAATTAGTTTGTCATTTTCTTTACAAATTTTGTTGTGATTTTTATTAGATTTGCATAGAATATATAAACAGTATTGATGGAATTTAGTCTTCTTAACCATTAACTTTCTATATCTCAAGAATTATTGAGGTCTACCTTCATGTCAATATTATAATTTTATCCATGAAATCCTTGAGTGGTTATGTGTGTTCACGAGTGTAGGAGTGTGTGCATGCATGTGTGCGTTCATATACACGCGTGTAAGTCTGTTCACAGATATACATTAACAAAATATAATCAATAAAATACCAAAAAAACACTGAATAGAAAATACCTAAACTAGAAAGCTACTGAACTAGTAAAATCCAAAGCAAATCACTGTCATATAATTTTTATGTTACTTTTATCAAAATAGCAAGAAACTTACAATTCTTATACTTTGTAATATATTTCAGACACAGGGCATAGTGAGGGTAAGGCATTTCCAGGGGCAATCTCTAAGTTCAGCCTTTTCCTATCCCAAATTTCAAGACGAATAGATGTTGATGAGTCAGCAGAAATGTCTCCCCCTCTTGTCTGGCTTTCATATTTGCGGCGCCTGAAAGCATTCTGTACCTTGTCTGCTGCACCCTTGGACTTGGACCCTGGCGCACGTGCCCTCCTCTGCCCCCCTTTTGCGATGCTTCTGTTTAGACAATGGAGAATATAAAATAGAACAAAACCATGTGATTAATAATAATCATACAAATTCTAGTTGCATGACCAAGAACAAGTTACTTAACCTCTCTGAGCCTCAACTTTGTCATCTGTACAATGGCAGTAATAACAGTAACAGATTCAATAGAAGTAATAGGTCTTGACGTTGTGAGGATTAACTAGTTGCCATCCAACTGATTTCATCTCATGGCAAACCCATGTGTGTCAGAGCAGAACTGTACTCTGTAGGGCTTTCAATTGCTGTGACCTTTTGGAGGTAGATCACTAGGCCTTTCTTCTGAGGTGCCTCTGGGCAGATTGAAACCACAAATATTTTGGTTAACAGCAAAGAGCTTAATAATTCGTGCAACTAGGGACTCCCTGTGAAAGTTAAGTGACTTATTGTAAACAAAATGTGTAGAACACTGCTTGGTATATTGTAGTTGCTACTTAATTGTTATCAATATATCATGAATATTTATGGCATTATCACTGAAACATTTGATAACAAAGAGAACAAAAATATAAAGTTGGACAAGTCTCACTTATGCATATTATTTAACACCATAAATAAAATCCCAGAAAATGTGTGCTATCAGTAGATAAAAAGATACTGTATTTTAAACATATATTTGTAATTACAAAATTCCTAAGATGGTCCTACAATAGGACCAGTACAATCATCTATTCATTAAAAAATATTAAGTAAGTGCATATTCTTTGTCAACTGCTGTTTCAGGTCCCATAGAAATGGAAGTAAACCATCAGACAAATTCTCTACCCATCAGAAACTTACAGTCCAATGTAGAAATACACAAAAAATGCATATACAAATAGAGATACAGTAAAACTCAAAGTAATGCTAATGCTTACAAAATGAGCAAGGCATTGAAGTAGAATGTTAATTTATAGGTTAAATTAGTTGGTCAGCAAAGTCCTTTCTTAAGAGTGATATCTGAGCAGAGATCTGAATGAAAGGGGAGAGACAACCAACAGGAAAATATGCAAAAAAAAAACAAAAAAAAAATACTAGGAGAGAGAACCAACCCCAGTCCAAAGGCCTGGAGGCAATGAAACAAAACAAGGAGGATGCACAGCAGAAATCAAGGGAGAGAGGGGTGCTCTGTAGTGAGGTGAGAGATATGTCCAAAAGATTATCATGGCAGCCTAAAGGACTTGGATTTATTTAAAATCTTTGAAAAGATTTGATCAGAGAGACATGTCACCTGAGTAATGTTTTAAGAACTTCTCCCTGGTTGTTGTCTGATTAGACTCTAGAGGGAAAAATTGAAGGTTGGGAGAGCAGTTAGGAGGCCCTTACAGTGTCTGAGCAAGCTGTAATGGCAGCCAGGCCCAGGGTGTTGGCAAGGGAGTAATTTAGAAGTGGGCAGATATGGAATCTATTCTGAAGATACAACCAACAGAAAGTGTTGTATATAAGATGTTAGAGAAAGAGAGAAGTCAATGATGACTCCAAATTAGAGAAAAACCCCGACATCACATCAGTGGAGGAGAAACATTTTTGGTAAAAAATAATACAAATTCCCATAGAACACTAAATATAAACATATTAATTTTTTTTAATAGTCTAGAAGAGGCAGAAAAAAATCTGTAATATGATAAAATGCATACATATTTTAAATGGAAAATAAAACACTGTTAATGTTTTCCATCAATGTTAGAATCAAACATTAAGGATCCAATACTCAACATTTTTCTTGGAAATCGTAGATCTGGATATCAACACTGGAACCAAAAATATCTTACCTTTGAAAAGCTAGCAAAAACGAATGGTATTTATGTATGATATAATCATCCTGAAACACTATTAGACTCAACTGAAAAATCATATAAACTAAAAAGAATGCTCAGAAAGTATAATTGGCACCCCATTAATATAGATAAAGTATAACCCTGAAGAGTTATAAATTTTATTTTCTTATAAAATCAAAAATGCAACAAAATTTATACATTTCCTAAATATAAATTATCAATTTATATTTAGGAAATGTATTTGGTGATATTTATATAAAACATTTTTGCCTTGAACGCCACTTAAACCAAATGAAACCCATTGTTATTGAGTTGATTCCAACTTACAGCAACCCTGTAAGAGAGATGTAACTGCTCAGTAGGACATTCTTGCTGTACTTCTTCCAAGACAGATTTTTTTCTCCTTTTGGCAGTCAACGGTACATTAAATATTCTTCACTAAAACCATTATTCAAAAGCACCAACTCTTCTTTGGTCTTCCTTACTCCTTGTCCAGCTTTCACACACGTATAAGGCAGTTGAGAACACCATGGCTTGGATCAGGCACTCCGTAGTCCTTAAAGTGACATCTTTGCTTTTTAACACTTTAAGGAAGTCTTTTGCAGCAGATTTGCCTAAAGTAACATGTCATTTGATTTCTTGAATGCTGCTTTGATTGTCTCTCCAAGTAAAATGAAATCTTTGACAAGTTCAATATTTTCTCCTTTTATCATGACGTTTCTTACTGGTCTGGTTGTGAGGATTTCTGTTTTCTTTATGTTGAGGTGTAATCTATAATGAAGGCTGTGGTTTTTGATCTTTATCACTAAGTGCTTCAAGTCCTCTTCACTTTCAGTAAGCATCGTCTTGTCATCTGCATATCACAGATTGTTAATGAGTCTTCCTCTAATCCTGATGCCAAATTCTTCAATACAGTCTAGCTTCTCAGGTTACTTGGTCAGCGTACAGATTGAATAAGTATGGTGAAAATAGAGAAAACAAAAATCATCAAAACTGAACCAATAAGCAGCATCATGATAAACAGAGAAAAGACTGAAGTTGTAGAGGATTTCATTTTGCTTGGATCCACAATCAACACCCAGGAAAGCAGCTGTCAAAAAAATCAAATGTCTTATTGTATTGGGCAGATTGAGCTGCAAAAGAGTTCTTTAAAGTGTTCAAAAGCAAAGATGACACTCTGAGGTCTAAGGTGGGCCTGACCCAAGCCATGGTATTTTCCATCGCCTTATATGCATTTTTTTTTTTTACATGCACGCAAAAGCTGGGACAATAAATAAGGAAGGCCGAAGAAGTACTGACACCTTCGAATTATGGTGTTGGCAAAAAAATATTGAATATACCATGGGCTACCAGAAGTAGAAACAAATCTGTTTTGGAAGAAGTATGACCACAGTGCTCCTTAGAAGCGAGGATGATGAGGCTCTGTCTCACGTACTTTGGACATGTTATCAGGAGGAACCAGTCCCTGGACAAAGACATCGTGCTTGATAAAGTAGAAGCTCAGCAAAAAAGAGGAAGTTCCTCAATGAGATGGATTAACACAGTGACTGCAACAGTGGTCTCCAACATGGTGACAACTGTGAGGATGGTGCAGGACTGGGCAGTGTTTCCATCTGTGGTCCATAAGGTCAGTATGAGCTGGAACTGATTAGACCCACCTAACAACAACAACACAACAGCAACAATGTACGGCGAGCAATTTCACATGGGTTTCACTACGTCTTTGATGTGGTGGTTGACAGGTGAAATGGTGCACTGTAGATTAGTGGGAAGGCACAACTGGACCCATGCATAACCTTGCTTATTGGGTCACAGGCTGTGACAGTAATAATTCCTGCTTAGGAGAATTTGAAAGCTGTTCATTGTGGATGTGTGAGGGACTCCGAAATACTTGCAGAAATTTCCAAGTGGGTGGGGTGCTCTAGTGTGAGCATCGGGAGGAATGGACCCCATGTGTGCTTTACATCCTCTGCAGATTATGACACAATCAAACATTCCCTTTTCACTGTCTTGCAAATTGTAAGAGAACAGGGGGAATTTTTAGGCAGGACGCTTTCAAAACACATGGCAAGAAAATTTATTGAAACATTAAATTCAAAATAAAATTTTCCTATATTTTTCTTCCTTCTCTATCTTATTTCAAGGAGGTAGTTGGACTCACAGGGTTGAACCTCTGAAACTTTGAGACCCTGAAGAGCCTGTTGTAAAAGCCTCAGCTCACTGGAGTAATCACACTGCGTGAACTGAAACCCAGGGGAGGAGTGAGAGTCGGATAGCAGAGTCCTAGAAATAGGAAAGGGGTTGGCCCTGCTTCTTGACAGTGCCCTGGGGTAGACGGCAGCACCTCAAAGGATAATGCAGGCACATAGGTACACAAACCCCATCATGGTGTTCGCAGCCCTGCCAAGGTTCTCCTGCTCCAGCTAGGAATGGAAGGAGCAGAGCCAATACTTCTAGAGAAATCACCCATGTAGGCTGGGGCAATGGGTGTTTTGAAGCCTGTCTCCAAACCTTGGTCCTTCATTAGACCCCAGGAATTATTGCATATCTGGATGAGGAGGAAACCTAAAAATAAGTAAGGTGAAAATCCACCACCCCGTCCCCCCCCCCCACCCCCCAGTTTTGTAAGCAGGCTGCTCTGAGCTGGAATTCAGTTTATTTAAAGAAATATCATGCTTTTTTTCACACAGGATTTTATGCAGATTCACACTTATGATTCATATTATTCATTTATCCATTAAGTCAACAAAGATTTACTGTATACTGACTACATGTCAGACCCTATGCCATGTACTCTTGATGATAAGATAACTCAGAGAAGGTCCCTCATTGCCTGATCAGAGAAAGAGCCAAGTTAACCGTTGTATCAGTTGTGTATTGCTGTGTAACAAATGACCCCAAAATGTAGTGCTTAAAAGGATAGCCATTTACTAAGCTCAGAGTTGTTCTGGTTGTCAATTTGGGGATCTTCCTATCTGGGCCAAGCACAGTGACTCGCAGCAGGCCTTCCTCATGTGTCTACAATTCGCTTCCAGGTCAGCTAGGAGCCATTTCATCTAAAATCAACTCAGTGAAACTGCTGGATCCTCTCTCCAATGGTCTCCCATCATCCAGCAGGCTGGTCTGGGTCTGTTCCCATGGGTTCTCAGGCTTTAAGAGCAACAAAAGGGCAAGTCTGAATGCAAAGTCCTTTCAACTCTCACCTTGTATCTGGTTCACTACTATCCTAATGGGCAAAGCAACCCTAAGGTCAGCCTCAACTGAGGGTGCAGAACGACTCCTGCTGCTGAGGAAAGGCGCTCCAGAGTCTCACAGAAGGCATGGACACAGAGAGAGGGAGAATGTGTAGACCTTCCTAAAATCATCTGCAGCAAGTAAATGGAATTGTGTTTTATGTGGTGGTAAAGGGTATCTTGAATACAAAGGTGTACAGAGCAAGAAGTGGACAAATTTACCAGGAAAAGGGTCAGGGAAGATCTCAACTAGGAAGTGATGCCTGAGCCAAGTTGGGAATATGGTTGGATAGTTAAGGGATGACAAAGGCCCAGAATCCAGGAAACCCCAAGAATTCTCTAGAGGCTTCAGTACAAGGTGAGGGATGGCTTGATGAGAACATTCTGAGGAGACAGAGTGAAGCCACTGGTGCATTTGTCAACAGGCACAGATCGTCTTTTGTTCTGTTTTCCAACCAGTCCTCCCTCCTATACAGTTGGGAGTCACACAAAACGAGCCCCTAGCATCTTCGTGTTGTAATTTCTATTTTCTACCGAGAAGTCAGCACCTCTCTCGTCACCTCCCCAACTTTCCTAATTTCTTCCATAATAGATCTCCCCATTTCCAGGATCTTTTTCTAAATGGCATCCAAAACAAAAATAGAGTCTGGAAGAAGCAGAGGTCATGGGCTTTCCCAAGTCAACTCCTAAACCTCCTATTCTGGCTGCATAAAAGTCCTGAGTCTTAGGGCTTTTTGGTGAGGCCATAAGCCTAACCTGTTCCAACAGGGTCAGTTCTCTTCACCACATACTTCACCAGGGAGAGTAGGCCGGGAGATGGGAAGGGGGACAACATCTCCTAGTCAGAGTGAAGAGCCTGTGTGAAGCCTCAGAGGCTAAGGAGACCTGAAAAGGGTGCAGAGTGGATGTTGTATGACCAGGGCTGGAGAGACGATTCAAACTGAGTTAAATGAGAGGATTTGGTGGAAGCAACTGCCTATCACACTATTTTCATTCCCTGTATGCTCTCTCTCCCTCCCAAGGGATGGTAACCTCTTTGAGTGCAGAGAGAAGTTTTAATTTATTTTTAATATATAATCTCCCTCCTCCCAGCCCCCAAGCCCCTACTTCAACAGTTGCCATATTTTCCTTGCTGCCCAGCTTTGCTTCAAACTGGGCCCATAGAACCGAGCAGTGTCAACAATGATGTCACACAAGGGCTATGGAAGTCTTGGTGCTCGCTCAGATGTCAACTGCTCTTTGGAGAGGGTGCCGATCTGGGGTCTCCTGCAGGAGAGTGTCTTTAGATAGCAAATCTAGGAAATTCAGGACTACATCAGAGTCTCCAAGTCATGAAAGATTCAGATATCATCAGTAACTGGGAGGAGGGATAGAGATCCTTCAGAGTACCATTATTTTTGGATGTCTTCACCCAGACAGGATGAATCAGTGATAAACAAAGAAGAGGCCTTTCTCTAAGACTCTAAATAAGGGTGAGAGGAAAAATCTCCCAGATGGGTGAGAGCTAGGGAACTAGGGGATCTGATTTCCACAGAAATCAGAGCTATGACAGGAGAAGATGAAGGATTTGAGGTGAACAGATAGGGTCATAAGGAGGATTGACCTAAGAAAGCATTTCCTGTCATTTAGTAGATAACTCACCAAAGTTTGTAATGTCAATGGGAAATGCAGGAATAAATCAATGATCAAACTTAGGATTCTGAGAAATTTCTGGAATAAGTGCAGAAATAATACTCAATTGTTCTGGCCTTTAAACCTGATGGAAAGGAAGGAAGTCAGTGTACAACTGGGACAGAGAATGTAGGACTGAGGAAAGGGTGGTGAGGGAAAAGTGTATTGCATTATTATATTTTCTAATGAGATGGAATGAACATACTATGTGAAGAACTAAGAAAATTTTCAGGAGGTTCTAGGAGTGAGTGGTGTGAAGAAGCACAGGGCCCACATCATTGTGAACCATGCAGCCCCAGCCTGTTAGGGCAGAAGAAGGTCTTTCAGACTCCTTCCCTAGACCCAGGAACGCGCCTTTTCCTCCTATGTCTCCTCCCCACCTCTCCCCAAGGACCTAAATCCCTCACAGCAAAGATAGCTACAGGATAGAATTTTTTACATTCCTACTTGACTTAACCTGAGCTTCATCTAGGATTACTAATTTCCCACTGTATCACAGGCCAGTTTTGTTGCTCTCCCCACTACCATTATCTCTGCTGCCCCCTAGCCTATGCTGCCCTCCCCTGGCCATGCTTCCTGCTCCTTCCTGGTTTTCTGACACCCTCTTGACAAGTCCCCCATCCCATCTTCTGTCTGTCCCTGGAGCTTTCACTCCCCTCCCAAACTGCTTCCATTCATTTCTTCGTTAACTCACCAATCCTTCCTTCATATTCAGAAATGAGCACAGACCGTTAGGCTGACATTACAGCACACCCAGACACACTCAGGTGAGGTTCTTGTATGTTGCCCACCTGAGGTTTGTGGCATCAAAACTCTCAGAAATGGACATCTGTTTCTGCATCACCCTGAAGGAGTGCTTCTCATAGCAGCATGGTAAGGGCCTTCTGTTCAGAAAAGGGCAATTTTAACCTTCTACCCTGGGTTGGTTAAGGATACAAGGAGAAGCTTTATATGCATATAAAATACAAATTTTTCTAAGTATGCTTCCTCCTATAAATACACTTCCCTTAAAAGAAGGCTGAAAAAAGTTTAAAAAGTGATGACAATTTCTCCTGTTTCACTGTTTACACTCTAAATCTGTTATGAAAATCACTTTCATAGAAAATGTCTCTCAGAGAAGTCAGGTGTGATTATGAAAGATCAGGCAAATGAGGTCATTTTCAAGTTCCAAAGGAACAATTTCATTTGGCATTCAACAAATGCCAAAAAAATTAATGTGGAGACCCTCTCTTTGCAATAGAAATTATCAGTGTATTATAGTCCTTTGAAAGACTACAGACTTCTGTTATGAAGTGCTAATATCACAAAAGATTTTCCAGAGGAGACTTGGTCTCCCACAGTGATGTTCCCCAAAGATGGAAGGTCCCCAGGGAAAAAGGAAGAAACCACAGGTCCTGCAGAGGTGGAGGACAGTGATGATGGAGAGGCTCCCAGGGACACCTGAAACCAGGGTCTTGGGTCACAGTTGAGAACTCAGTGCCCAGAGGGTTCATGTAAGTTAACTCTTTATTATCAGAAGTCTCAACCCAAGAGGAAAGTGCCACTCAAGCTAGAATATCGGAAGCAAAAAACGTAAGCTTCAGGTCCAGGAAGACTCCTTAAGAATCAGAGAGGTCTTCTTTCTCAGCTTCCTCTGAACAGATATCTCACTCATCAAGCTACTCCAGAGAAGCCATGAGTCAAGTATGTGTATTTCACCCAAGTGTGTACAGTTAAGGGGGTAGCCGTGGTCCGGCAGACCAAAACATCCCCTGCCTCCGTAGGCAAGATGCCCCCAGTCTTGAGGCCAAGTTTTCAAAGACAGCCCCATCGGCTCTGCTTCCAGTCTACACAATACCTAAGCCTCGGTCAGCATCCTGGAGTCCTGGCAAGAAGAGCCGGGCACCTTCAGGAGCATCTAGAGGAGCAGAGACAGGGGCTGGAGAGGCTACAGCACCTACTGGTGCTGCTGCAGATGTGGGAGACCTGGCTACAGAGGGTACAGGCATGGCCTCAAAATGTGGGCCCTTCTGGAAAGACGTCCTTTCAGGCTCCTTTCACCCACTACACCTGTAAAACCCTCACATGTGCCTTCCTCCCCACCCCACTCCACCCCCTTAACTGCATGGAGAGCTCCAGCCGGAGGGGGAACTGGATGGAAGAAACCTCAGGACAGCTGACCATAGACACCAGGTCTGCTCAGAGGCTCTCTTGGAGAGGAAAGGACAGGCCTCATCTGGATGGTGAGCTCTTGAGGCCTTGAGGATGAGCACAGCATTAGTAGGGAAAGTGAAATGGGATTTCAGTGGGACTTGGGAGACTGAGAGGGAGCCTCTGTAATGACAGCTCTAAGGGAAGTGTGATGGTGAAGGGGGCATCACCAAGTTCTTTGTGGCAGAAGGAGCCAATGAGACAGTAGGCTGTGGGGAAACCTGCCTGCAGGTGAGCAGTGGGCATAAAGCCCTAAGCCAATGACAGTCAATTCCTTTCCCAGCAGCCTCCACACATAATCAATGACACTTGTTTCATCTTTCTCTTTTCTGTGGTCTAGCCTGAACTGCCCTGAGATCAGAGAACTGGAAGAGAAAAGCCTGACTGAGATGAAAGGAGCAAAAGAGAAGGCAAGGCCTCCTAAACCTGGTAAAGACAGCCAGAGTACAGATAACCAAAGGTTGAGGGTAGGAAGGGGCAGCTTGAGGCCCAGGCTCTGCAGGCCCAGAAAAGCCCAAGTCCCATCCTCAATATCAAGCTCCAGGGCCTGGGAAGCCCTGGAAGTGCCAGAGGTATGTCCACCCTGGGAAATGAAACCCCAGTTGGCACAGGGAAGCCCTCAGGGGTAAGGAAGGATAGACAGGGACTCCAGGTCAGGCACCTCCACCTGCAGGCTGTCCTACTTTTATTTCTCAGAGTGGAAGTGAGGGGTCCTATATGGGACTGGTTGGGGTTGATGGCAGCAAGGGTTCTGAAGTGGGTAAATTCTGCAGTCTCCTGATAAAGAAACAGAAAGACTGAAATGCTCAGAGATACTGAGTGAGAGGGGTCTTGCATTCCCATCCTATGCAGAGGCTGCCTGGGAGGTCCACCTGTCTAAAGACCTTGTGGACAAAATCTTCTTTATCTTTAAAAGATGTATCTTTCCAGTTAACTTCCTCTATGTTGAGTCCTGAAAAAAGGCCTACAATGTATACCGTGGGTTTTCCAGTAGAGCAACAAGGGGAGGAACGTGGTAGTGGGACATCAGAGAAAGAACTGTCTAATGGTCCACTTGTTACTTAATGAATTGCACATGGTGTCCAGCATTCTTCCTTACCCCGAAGACATGTACATGCAGTAGATGTTTGAACAATGACTGCATTAATCCTGACAGAACTCTTTTTGGCCATTTCCAGGTATAGAGACCAGAAGAGGTCATTAGCTCCAAGAACAAGCAAGAAATTTGCTGAGACATTTGTTCCATCTCTGAGTTTGCTCTTCACCCAGTGGTGAAAGTCTCTGAATCCAGTATTGATGACAGTGTTTTGCCTATATAAAATAACAGCCAATAAAACTGTTTTAAATATATACATATATATATTTCTACGATTTTTTTTTACTTTGAAAACTCTTGTATTCTTATTATAACACATTTAACAACACAGATCTTTATAAGAATTATAATAAGAGCCATCCCCACATGTGTAAATTTTACCTGCTTCTCCAAGGTGTCCATGTTCAAAGACACATGTATACCTCTTCACACATTCCTGTTTGCTGGAACACATATGCATAGTCACAGGTACACACGTAGCTTTATGGTTTGTTTGCTTTTCTGGAGATTAGGTCACACTCTACCCACATGTTTCTCTGCACCATTCTTCACTTGACAATTTATCTTGGTTCCCATAAGTCAGTAGCCATGGCAGTAACGCTATCTTTTTGGTTCTTCTAATTTTTAACTCATATATAAACGGGAACATACCAAAAAAACAAAAAACCCGAACTCACTGCCAGCAAGTTGATTCCGACTCATAGCAACCCTATAGAACAGAGTAGAGCTGCCCATGGGATTTCTAAGGAGCAGCTGGTGGATTTGAACCACCAATCTTTTGGTTAGCAAGCGAGCTTTTAGCCACTGTGCCACCAGGGCAGTACACACTGTCAACGGTCACATACAACTCTACAGAAATGAAAAGACATATCATCAATGCTTTTGAAGCATACTGTTTCTATATGTTTTAACTCTCCTCTGCCTGTCTTTTCCGACAAGTGAATCCAAGGGAATTCACACTAAGAATCTGTTAAGTTTATCTCATTATCCTTGCTTAAACCGTTAAACAGTTATAAAACTCTGCAGATTCCCTATTTAAATTACACGTTCATGAAGAAACGTGCATTTTCTTCCTGAAATAATACGATAAATTCACATTATCAAGGTTGAGCAAATCAGTGTTGTTTCCATGTCCCAGTGGTAGACATTAATTCAGCAGTCAGAATTATTTAAACTGTGAATTCCTCTGAGATTGCAAATATACCAAGTATAAATGCAACACTTTGCACTGGGTTTTCTCCTCGAAATGAACACATTTTTCTTTCAAGTTTATTTTTCATGTCCTTTGGTACTAAGTACTTCTCTTTAAGACCTCAACTAGAAGCTGGGAAGGCTTATCTCCTGAGAAGGAACCAAAGAGATCTCACTTACTGACAGAAAGATGGGGCCAAACCAGATCTCAGGGATGACAATCCCTTTTGTAATGGGCCCAAGAACTCACATGCATTATATTTGATTTCTCTGAGATCCAGGTCAGTCATGGTGCTTCCCAAACTTCACTGTGCACCCAGATCACCTAAGGATCGTGTTAAAATGATGAGTCTGAGTCAGGAGGTCTGGGTTGAGGCCCAAGAGTCTACATTTCCATCAAGGTTCCAGGTGCTACCAGTGCTGCTGGTCCCTGGATCCCAGCCTGAGGAGAGAGGTCCTAGAATATCCAAATGAAGAACTCAGATTCAAGAAGATTCAGGGAATAAAGAAGAAACATCTACATCAATTCAACTGGCCATACCTCTGAGAGGGGTGGGGATCAAAAGTGCCTAGAGCAACCATCCTTCATTCCCAAACCCAACCGGGATATCAGAGCAGTAGCCAGAGCCATGGCTGGGTTCCCAAAAGCTCCTTCCTGTGCTCAGCCCACCAAGGTACAAAGGAGAGTAATACGGATTGGTGAAGTCAGAAGTGGCCAAGTCTACTTCTATCATAAGCACGGGTGTGAGTGTTGACCTCAATACATGCAGGCCCAACTTGTGACTCCCTCCTTCTAGACCTGGTGAGGCTCCATGACCCTATGGTCAGCTCAGAATTCTTCCATAGGAGACACCTCTGAGACAAATTTGATGAGAAGATCTGTGGCCTTGGGATTTTCTGATGGGCTTGGTGTCTGTTTTGGGGTGCAGATTTGACACGGGGGGGCCTTTCTTTCTTTCCATGAGGCTTTCTGACCCTTGCTGACATCGCAAGATCAGATGCAGCGAGTGCCCAAAAGAGCAAAAAAGAGGGGATGTTGGTTGGGCCTGGGTGAGGGGTGTCAACTTGAATCTCAGTGGTGGGAGGGGGATATGGAGCATTTCACGTGCATGTCTCCAGCATAAAGAGTAGTTAGGAAATCCCAGTCTACAGCTTTGGCTGCAAATGAGAGGCATGGAAAGCCCTGGAATCACCAGAGATATGACAGTTGTGCCTCCATTATTGGGAGAAGAGATAGCAGAGAATTTCCCTATTCGAGCTGTCTTTCTTTGGATTCATGCATCCATTCCACAAATATTGAACTACCTAAAACATACTACACTAGGAAGTGTTCTATCTATGATCGGGGGATATATCAATGCATAAAGCACACAAAAATTCCTGTCCTCACTAAGCTTATAGTCCAGTGGAGAGACAATAGATAATAAATGTAATAAACTAGGAAATATTTATTATGTTAAAGGTGATAAGTGCTAGTAATAAAATAGGGCACAATTAGTGAAGGTGACAAAGACTTCCTCCAAAACTGATAGAGAAAGCCTTCCCCTGGAGCTGACACCGTGAATTTAGATCACCAGCCTATTAGACTGTGAGAAAATAAATTTGTCTTTGTTAAAGCCATCCTCTTGTGGTATTTCTGATGTAGCAGCACTAGATGACTAAGACAGAATTTGGTACCGAGAGAATGGGGTGCTGCTCTAACAGATACTTAAAATGTGGAAGTGGTTTTGAAACTGTAAATGGACAGACTCAGAAGGAAGTGAGGAGAACTGGTAACACCGGAGAAGGTACCGATGGTGAGAAACAGCAGCAGAGGACCAGCAGCAGCAGGGAGCCAGGAGCAGCACACCCAGGAAACCACGGCCAGGCAGTGCTGAAGTCAACCCAAGGAGCAAGAGAGCTGAGTGCCTGTGTGCTGGAGGATTCCTGGCAGAGTGGGGTGCCTCCAGGCACTTATCGGGGGAGCTACTGAGCTTTGGAACACTTGCCCCAATAGGACAGATGTGGGCATAAGGCCAGAGGGCCAAGAAGCCAAAAAGCAGAGGTTAAAAGAGACAAGGAACACTGTAAGCTGAGCTGCCTTAGTCTCAAAAGGTATAGCCTTGACCTCTGGGATTTCAAAGTGGAGCCATGACTTCTGGTGTTCCTAAGGGTGGAGTCGCCACCCAGATGGACCAGGAGAATGGTATGACTAAAGTCGAGGGAGCAGAGTTGCCATCCCAGTGGGTCAGGAAGGCAGAGCTGAACCCCAGGGCTCTGGGGCCTCCGCTCAGAATCTGGAGAGTGTGGCCAATACCTAGAGTCTAGAGGGCTGGGCCATTGTGTAAATGGTCTCAGAGAACAGAGGATTATTTGCAAAGCCTTTAGGGATAATGTAATGTGTTCTATTAACTTGCTTGGTGCTTGTTATCCCTTCTATTCTTCTAGTTTCTCCATTTGTAATGGAAACGTACAGCTTGCACTTGTCCTGCCACTGCATTTGAAAACAGAAAACTTATATTCTAGATTTCACAGATGAAGAGGAATGTTTGGATTTTAGACTAGGAGTTGATTTAAGACTTTTGCTGTCATATGATGGGGTAAATACATCTTACATGTAGCAAGGACATGAATTTGGTTGGGGGGCAAAGGGTGGAATGTCATGGATCAAACTGTGTCTTCCCAAAATATGAGTCAACTTGGTTAGGCCATAATTCCTAGTATTGTGTGCTTGCCCTTCATTTTGTGATTGTAATTTTATGTTAAAGAGGATTAGGGTGGGATTGTAACCCCCTTACTAAGGTCACATCCCTGATCCAATGTAAAGGGAGTTTCTCCGGGGTATGGCCTACACCACCTTTTATTTTCAAGAGATAAAATGAAAGAGAAGTAAGCAGAGAGTTGGAGATCTCATAACACCAAGAAAGCAGTGCTGGGGTTCCTGCACAGAGAAGCTCCTAGTCCAGGGGTAGATTGGTAACAAGGACCTTCCTCCAGAGATGACAGAGAGAGAAAGACTTCCACTGGAGCTGGTGCTCTGATTTTGGACTTTTAGCCTACTAGGGTATGAGAAAATAAATTTCTCTTTGTTAAAGCCATCAGCTTGTGGTATTCCTGTTACAGCAGCACTAGATGACTAAGACAGCTAAAGGTGATAAGTGCTAGTAATAAAATAGGGCAGGGCTAGGGAGCATGTGAGTGTGAATGGGAGGGAAGAGTTTCCCTGGTTGCAATTTTAAATGGGTGGTCAGGGTAACCCTTAATGAGGAAATGGATTTTGAGCAATGAATTTTAAATGGTGAGCTAATTAGTCACATCTAAATCCTAGATTCTGGGGGCCAGAGGTGGTGCTGGAATGGGCCAGGACATGGGCAGAGCTGTGAGCTCATCTCAGGGAACCATGGAGATTTCCCTCTCAATATGGCTATGCTGTGCCACCTTGAAATAGGCTATAGGATTTCAGGGCTGGCCCCAGGGAAATAGGTCATCTCCCCATCTGCGCACTGCATGGGTTTTCCCTCTGATTTTCTCCTCTTGGGCAGCAGACACCCGTTTTGAGAAGCTGGGCTAAGGGAAATGCTCTCCAAACCCCTCTATAAGGTCACCTGGTTTTTTTACTTAACCAGAAGCAGAACCTAGGTATTCTGGTCAAAGGCATGCAGGATGCCGAGTGGGCCCCAGTGGTGGTATAGACGGACTGATCCTCTTTTCTCAGTGATAGCTTCATAACACGTTCATTCAGGGGCCTGGCCCTGGACTGCTCCCTGTGTGGGAAGGACTATTCTGTGTGGTCTCTGTGATGATCCCTGATTACTTCTGAGGAGCTCGGGTTTATAGGCCATTTTAGGTGCCTCTGCTATAATCTGCCTTCTAGTGACTCTTCTCCATTGGGTTTTTGCTTTTTCTCTATTCACTGAGAGAGATCTTAACATATTCTGAATGCCTATCCTTAGGTAGTTATGTTCATTGCAAATATCCCCGCCCGCCCCCCCCCCCCGAGTTTGTGGCATTTTTCCCCTTTTTCAGTAAGAATGAAAACTTCATTGGTTTGAAAAATACTGAATTTAAAAAGTGCCTTTCTTGCAGGATTTTCTAAGAATTCCCATATTGTCTCTTAGTCACACTCACAGCAGAGGCCTTGGAAATGAGACATTGGGCAATATCATTCTGGACCCCAAATGAGCAGTGTTAACAGAAAAACGGGACTGAATTCCCATGTGGCCAGGAACCAGGCCTGAAGGCCTTCCCCAGGGAGGCATTTCAAAGATGTCTGGAGCAACGGGTGTGCCTCCCAGGGAATCGTGAATGAACCTCTCCACAGGCCTGCTTTGAGGGGTCCCCACTCACTTATGTACCAAGCTTAGTGCTTAAAATGTCGTCATTCTGCTTACAGTCTAGGTAAGAATTAGAATGCTTCCCTGAGGGGAAAATTCTTCATATGTGCTCCATAATCAAAGCGCCTCAGGACAAAGTTTAAAAGAAAAGCAAGGCACTTCCCCCCAGTCCTTAACTGAGAGGGTCTTTGTGAGAATTTCGTGAGACTCACGGAAAAGGACACAGTAAATGCCGCCTTCTTTTCTCCTCAAGAAAAAAAAAAAAACTGGCGCTAAGATGTCAGGCATTCCACAATCTCCTCTTCTCGTCCCGTATCTAAGTTTTCTAATAAAACTAGGAACCAAGCGATCAGCTGCTGTGAGAAGAGAACCCAGGAGTATTTCCAGTCTATGTCATGTTTGAGCTTCAGTGAAACCCTGTTTCAAGTCATTAGATCGGTGGAGGAGCTGGAAGGCTGAAACTACTGGCCCTCGGACTTGCGGGAAGGACGGAGTGTGGTTGACAGGGCCTCCTGGGCTATTCTTTGCCCCAAGAGGCTTTGGAGGCTCCTTCGTGTTAAAGCAAAGGCCTTTCAGGCCTAGCCAATAAGAGCAGCGAAAGACTTTGAAAAGACTTTGAAAGAAGAAACGGACTCAGGAGGGGCAGGTTTGAAGCTTTTCGTCTTCAGTCAGCTTTCTGGCTTCAGGTCACCCTGGCCGCTGGCTGCCTACAGAACCGGGCCTTTCTAACTCATCCACCTCTCTCTCCCTCCCAGGTTTCCCTCAGCACCATGGGCTGTGGCTTCTGCCAGTTATGATGGTGTCCTTTCAGTAGCTCCTTGCACCTTTCAGAGGGAGCAGGTGCTCAGGGTATAGAGCACAAACCCACAGTGTCCTTCAAAACCCAAACCTACTGCCATCAAGTCGATTCCAACTCATAGAGACCCTGTACAACACAGTAGAACTGCCCCACAGGGTTTCCAAGGCTGTAAATCTTCACAGAAGCAGACTGCCACCTCTTCTCCTGTGGAGTGGCTGGCAGGTTTGAACCACCAAACTTTTGGCTAGCCGCTGAGCACTTTAACCACTGTGCCACCAGGGCTCCTTACAGTACCCTTTGTTGTCCTTTAGCAGAAACACTGCTGAGAGGACATAAGGCCTGACTGATCCTGAGGCTCAGATGGGGAGAACCCGAGGAGTGGGTGGGAGTATTGACTTCAGAAAATCTCAGCTTCCTCAGGGTCAGGTCCCTGGGGTCAAGCCCGAGTGTTGGAAAACTGAAGTGGTTCTGAACCTCAGTGTGTTGAATGTCTAGTACACAGGCCTGGGCAGTCCCTGGAGGATTCTCAGACCTTATTCCAGCCAGCACTCGGGAAACCCTCACGGGGCGACGAAAGCAGCAATATTCCTGGGGATCTTTATTCCAGGATCTGAACTCAGTTTGTACAGTCTTGGGAGGTGGAAGATGAGAAAGTTAGGGACCAGGCAGAGTGTCAAAAGAGGAGGCTCATTTCACGTCCTTTGGATTCTTGTTTCATTCCCCCCCTCCCGCCTTTTTTTTAGCAACTAGGGCTCCAAACAGGCATTTATTGTTTCGAGCTCATTTTGTTAACTCTGTCTGAGCAGAGAACAGTCTGCTCACAGCTAGTGATGAGAATGGGGGAAACAAATTCCCTAGCCCACACCAGGGCAGGCTTTGCTGCAGGAAATCCTTGCAGCTTAGCTCTGCTATCTTCTTCTGTCTCCCCTAGACTGAGCAAAGCAGAGGGGTGTGTGAGAAACCTGCCACAGCCATTCTCAGTAGGGGCCTGCTCACAGCTGACCTCTAAAATAAAGCCTTCCATTGTATCAGGACCAGAATTGCCTGAAGAGCTTCTTAGAAGTGTAGATCCCTAGATACCCCCTCCCCAAATTGCTGAGCAGCTAGGGGCCCATGAACCACTCTCTAGCACCTTCCATGGGGGTCTTCCAGGGTGGGGTCTACAGTGGCAGAGTCATGGGAGGGTGGGGGCAAAAGAACTGATAGATGTCACAGGAGCCAACAAAATGGAGGTGGGAGGAAAAGAAGAAAGAACTAGATAGGGCTGAGAAGAAAATCTAGGAAAACATGTCATTGGAAAGAAACCACCCAACTAAAATCATGGGACCTCGTCCTGGGAGTGCACAGGCTCAGGACCTCAGTGCAAAGCAGCTTCATGAAGCAACTCTCCCTGCAGCTTCTGTTGCGGAATGCCAGGCTGGTGGAAAAACAGTGCAAGAAATTCAGGCTGACAAAGGGGTCACATGCAAGAGGAACTGCTGCCAGGGCTTGGCCTGTAAGCACCACTTCACCCTCCCCGTGCGGTGCTGCAGCTCTGGGAGCCTGGGGATCCCCACAGTCTGATCGTGGCCTTCAATCTAGGGGTGATCCCTTGGGAGGACTCTTCCCAGTGCGGTGCAGGTGGTGAGTCCTGACTGGAGAGAGGGTCCACCTGACAGTGTGGCCTCTTTGGCCTGGCCTTTTCCTCCTGGAAGTGCACCCCCCGGGGTTTCCTATGGATGGATTTAGAAGCCCATGTGTGATCGCAACTCACTCACCCGTGCCTAGCGTCCTAGGGATACCCGACAGCTGACTGATTCGCAGCGGAAGTGCTGCGGGCCCGGCGGTGCCCGCGGAGCTCCTGAAGTCCAGGTTCTGGGCCACCCCCTCCATGGCATTGGCCTCCCCCTAAATTTTAGTGGTAGCAATGAGGAGACTGGTGGGGGAGACCCAGAGGGATGAGGGCAGGGGCTGAAGCCTGGCTGGCAGGCAGGTATGAGGGGAGCTGGCCCTTCGCCAGAGGCACCGGACCCAGGCTCAGGTCCTCTGCCAGCCCTGCTGGGCGCAGGACTCCGTGACGCCCTGGAGTGCTCCTCTCCCCGCGCGCAGCACCCACTGTGGTTGGCCCAACCGCCCCAACTGCCTCTCCCTGCCTTTTAGTTTCACAATGTGCGTGCATGCGTGTGTGTGTGTGTATAACATTTTTGTGCTTTAGGTGAAAATTTACATAGTAAATTAGTTTGCCATTCAGCAATTCATACACAAATTGTTCCCTGACATTGGTTGCAATCCCGGCAATGTGTCAGCACCCTCCCCATCCCCACCCTCCTGAAAAATGTGTCCTTTTGATGCCCACATGCAGCTGGACACCACAACATACCACACACAAAGGGAATCTCAGCTGGGTTTCAGACCCAGACATAAAAGCACAACTTTAAAACAATTACGATACGGTATGAAAAAGAAATTAAGTAAAGACAAAAATAGAAAATAAAAGAATATTTGAAGACAGTATCCTCCCTATTTTGGACTCAGGAGCCTGTGGGCACGACACTGCTTGGGTGGCACACTGTTCATTTCTTTTCAGAAAATACAAAGTCTGAGAGGAGGGAACTGGTACCAGGAGTGGATGCAGGAAAGGACCTTTGTGGAAATGGGGAGAATCTGGGATTGATCAATGGGTTTGGATAAGGCTGAAAAGAGTGAATATCCACATAATCTTTAAAGATGGGTTTCTAGCAGCCTAGAGCACACATTGGAAACTTCTCTAATAAATTATTGCCAGAAGATTCCATGAAGCAAAATGGATTGTTGTTGTCGCTACTTGCCGTTGAGTCGAAAATGGATTAGAGTTAAAAATCTTCCTGCAAAGAAAATTACAGGCCTGGTTGGCTCTCAGATTTCATGAAGCATGCAAACAGTTAATTTTGGTCTTAGACAGGATCCATCAAAGAATAGATGAAGATGAAACTCTCCCCAACTTGCCCACGAAGCTAAATGCAATCATGGTCGGCAAGGTCAATGTGTTTGTTATCTACTGGTGCACAACGAATTATCCCAAAACTTAACAGATGTGGGATAGACTACAAAACAGTCCATTCATTTTGATAAAATTCACAACTAAACAAAGATAGCTATAATTACTTCTATCCCAGAATATAGTTTTGACGGTGAATGAATAAGCCAGAAATTTTAAATAACGAGGGTAACTATTAAAAGATTTTAAAACTTTTTTAATGCTGATATAATTGCAAACCTAGAGGACGAATATAAAATTGCTGATAAAGTGGCAGGATATAGGACATATATACCAAAATCAGTGCTATATTTTCGACCAGAAATAAGCACGCGAAAAAATGGAAATGGGAAGGATAGACCATTCTTTTTTCTCTGCTATTTGATTGTACCAAATAGTGTCAAAAACAATAAGATACTTAGGGAAATGTTTTGATAGAAACGGTAAGGAACCTATATGAAGAAAATAATCTACTGAAGTAAATAAAACAAAACCCGAATGAACGCAAAGAAATATGCCTGTTCTCCCAAACGTGAAGACTTGTAAAATAAGTCAAGTGTTTCAAAACTAAGATATATATATAATGTGATTCCCATTGGAATACCAAAATAGTTGTCTGTTGAACTGAATACAGAGTAGAACTGCCACTTAGGGTTTTTTCTGAGGGGGAAGGAAGAGGGCTGTAATTTTTCCAGAAGCAGATTCCCAGGTCTTTCTCCTGTAGAGCTGCTGGGTGCGTTCAACCCGCCAACCTCTCGGTTAGCAGCCAAGTGCTTAACCATTGCACCGCCAGGGCTCCTTATACCGAAGAACAGACAATTGAAATATGAAAAAGGATAGTAAGTGCAGCCTTGTTTCATTGAATAATAGAACATATTAATACATTATAATAAACCAAAAAACCAAACCCATGCTGTCGAGTCGATTCTGACTCATAGTGACCCTATACGACAGGGTAGAACTGCCCCATAGTTTCCAAGGAGCGCCTGGTGGACTTGAACTGCCAACCTTTTGGTTAGCAGCCATAGCTCTTAACCACTGCGCCACCGGGGTTTATACTAGGAACTGAGAAATACACCAATGGAACAAAATAGAAAATTCATAAGGAGATCCTAATAACCACGAAGACAGAGTTGATATTTCAACTAGGCAAAATTATGATTTACATAATAAATGGTGCTGACTCAACTGATTGTCCTTATAGAAAAGTGTGCCAAAATACCACATGGATTTACAAATTTAATGTATAAATCAGCAACAATCTTAACAGAAAATTACGAAGTTACATGTAAGATTTTCTTAACCTATATAGGAAATCCAGAAATTCTAAGAGAAAAGGTAGATGTAATTGAGCATAAAACATTTCAATTATTGAAGAGAGGAAAATATCACTCGCAAAAAAAAAAAAAAAAAAGAAAAGATAAACAAGCAAAAGATTTAAAAATTTGAAACGTAGATGACAAAGGACTAATAACTATTCCTACTTTAGATGAAGGAGACACAAAAATTTGGCATTTGGAAAATGAGCAATGATTTTTTTTAATAATATTTTATTATGTTTTTGGTGAAACTTTACGCAGCAAATTAGGTTCCTGTCTGACAATTTCTACAAAAATCATTCAGATCTTTCACAGCGTGTCAACAGTGTCTTTAATTGTGTTCCGGTTGTTCCATTTCCAGTACTCTAGTTTCCCTGCCCCCTTATCATCTCATCTTTGCTTTAGAGTAATGGTTGACATTTTGGCTGCATATAATGGCTTTTTAATGGAGTGCCGTACTGATGGATAATACCCTTTATTTTGTGTGCCAGTCTGCTATTTCGCTAAAAGATGAACTCAGGGAATAGTTTCAGTACAAGGTTTAAAGAGTATCTCAAGGTGATAATCTCAGAGAGTCCTCTAGTCTCAACTGGTCCAGTAAGTCTGGACTTTTTAATAATCTGAGTTCTGTTCTTCATTTTTCTCCCACTTTTTCAGCATCTATGTATCGTGGCCCTCATCAGAACTGTTGGTAATAAGCAATTACCGACCATTCAGAAAATATCCAAATCCCCAATAAAAATAATCAAAGTTTCAAAAACACTGATAGTTAAGAAAATGTCAATCAAAATCCCAGTGAAACTGGCACAATTTAAAAATCAACACCACTTATGGCTGGGTGGGCTGTGGGAAGAAGGATGCCCTCAGACATGGCTGGAAAGGTGCTGTCATGGATGGAATTATGTCCCCTCCAAAAGGTATATATCAATTTGTCTGGGCCATGATTCCCAGTATTGTGTAATTGTCCTCCACTTTTGATTGTAATTTTACGTTAAAGAGGATTAGGGTGGGATTTTAACACCCTTACTATGATCCAGTGTAAATGGAGTTTCCCTGGGGTGTGGCCTGCTCCACCTTTTACCTTACAAGAGATAAAAGGAAAGGGAAGCAATTGACCTGAGATTCCCACACTGAGAAGCTCCCAGACCAAGGAAAGAGTGATGACAAGGACCTTTCTCCAGAGCTAGCAGAGATAGAAAGCCACCCTGCATTTGGATTTGCAGCCTACTAGACAGTGAGAGAATAAATTTCTCTTTGTTAAAGCTATCCACTTGTGGTATTTTTGTTAAAGCAGCACTAGATGACAAAGACAGGTGCGTTACTACAGGCTCATAGGGGAAAGACATAGACATGGCTCTATACTTTTTAAAACATTCTTTGAACTGGAAATGTCACTCATTAGAATCTACCCCACAGATACAAATCCTAGAGTATATAGTAACCCTACAGGACACAGTAGAACTGCCTCATACAGTTTCCAGGGAGCAGCTGGTGGATTCGAACTGCCAACCTTTTGGTTAGCAGCTGGGCTCTTAACCACTGTGCCACCAAGGCTCCATGTAGTATATGCAAAGGATGGTTATTGTTAAAGACAAAAAAGGAAAAATAAAATTATTGCCCATTGATGATGTGATATTATGATAAAATTTTAATACATAATATTCAAATATTCCAGTAATATTAGAATAATAATATAATAACCATATCATATAATAATATATGGTAGTCATTAGAATGAAACAGAGCTATAGAAGATTAGTAAGTGAAATCACTGTGAAGTATCATTGAAGAAAAAAAAGCAAGACAGAGAGAAGTATATATATAAAGTGAGCCCATATGGGTAAAACAATAACAAATAACCAAATGTATTTATATAAGCATATAAAAAAATTTTTTATATGTATATATATATATGTCCATAAATGAGTAGATGTGGTTATTTGCATGTATGAGTATGATAGTTAAGCAAGAATAATAAGATAGAACACTTACCTGATTGTTGATATGAACTATCTTAGATTCAGTTATGGGAAGGGACAAGGGGTGGGGAGCTAGAACATACTGAAAAGACTATGCTTAATCGACTCAATGGCAGCAGATTTTTTTAAAGATCATAGCTGCTATGTGTTTTCATTTCTGTAGAGTTATATGAAAGTGTATAGGTTGCACATTGTCATTGTTCCCATTTATTTACATTCTTTGTGTATAAATACGAGTTAAAAAATTAGAAGAACCAAACAGCATTAGTTCCATATCTACTGACTTACAGGGGAGCCATGAACAAATGTCAAGTGAAAAAAGGGGCAAGGAGCAACGTGGGTAGACTGTGTTGAAGGTTCTGTAACAGCAAACATGCAAATAGATCTACATGGATACGTACAACTGTAACATGTGTCCCAGAAAAGAGAAATGTAAGGAAGGACACACATGTGTCTTTGAACACTGGACACCTTGGGAGAGCAGGAGCATCATACATATGTAGGGGTGGCTTGTATTATAACTTCTTTACAAATTTGTACTGTTACGTATGTCATAATAAGATTATAAGATATTTGCAAGTCGTAAAATATGACATATATGTTTTTAAAACTATTTTTTTATGTTGTTGTTGTTGTTAGGTGCTATCAAGTTGGTTCCGACTCATAATGACCTTATGTACAACAGTAGGAAATACTACCCCATCCTGTGCCATCCTCACACCTGTTGCTGTTTGATCCCATTGTTGCAGCCACTGTGTTAATCCATCTTGTTGAGGGTCTTCCTCTTTTTCTTGTAGGAAAAAAAACAATCTTTAATGTCAGATCAGAGATTTTAATCCCTGGATAGAGAACACAAACACAGACTGTACAAAAGTCAGACTCTGCAGATTTCATGTTTGGTATATGGAGCCAGTGACCTCTTCTGATCTCTATCCCTAGAAAGGACCAAAAAGAATTCTGTGAGGCTCAATATAGTAACGCTTAATGCATGTACACGTGTATACGCAAAGATGAGGGCTGAACACCATGTGCAATTGAGTAGGTAACGCAAGGCACAAAGAAGAGTCTCCTTGTCAGGTATGCTATTACCATCTTCCTCCCCTCATTGCTCTACTGGAAAACCCACCCTTGAGCACTCCAGGCCTTTTATCAGGACTCAGTGGCAATGGGTTTGGCTTTGGTTTAAACTTAGAGGAAGTTAACTGGGAAATTGTTGCTTTTAGGATAATGAAGACTATGGCCATAAGTCTTTAGACAGGTGGACCTCTTCAGACACCTCTGCCCACCTTGTAAACATCAGGCCCCTGGCAGTTCCGTACCTCTGAGAACCGTAGGCTTTCCTTTTTCATCCTCTGGTACTGGCAGAATTAATCCTGTCTCAAAGCTCTCGCTTCTGTCTGCCTCTGACCCCGGCCCTCGCAGGAGCCATTACTGTCACTGAGAAATATACACAGGGCAGCCTGTGGATGGAGATGCCTGTCCTGGAGGCCCTGCCCTCCCTTCCTTGCTCCTGAAGGCTTCCCTGTGCCATTTGGGGTCTTATCTCCCAGGAGGGTCAACATGCCCCTGGCACCTGCAGGGCTTCCCAGGGCGTGGGACATGATGATGTGTCTAAGACTTGGGCTTTTCTGCTCATTATACAGTCTGGGCCTGAATCTGCCCCTTGCTGGCCTCACCTCTAACCATCTGTGTTCTCCCAGGGTTAAGAGGCCTCGTCTGCCTTTGTTCCTATACTTCCAGCCCAGTCTTTTTCTTCCAGTTCTCTGACCTCAGGATTGGCCAAATTATACCACAGAAAAAAAGAAAGAACAAGCTAGTGTCATTGATATGTGCAAAATCAAACAGAAAAATCTTTTTTAAAAGAAAAAAAAAAGTTCCCTTACATCCTAGGAACTCATCCTTTGCATGAGTTATGCAGACACTACTAGATCTACTGTTATGCAGAAAAGGGTGACACCCAGGAGAGTTTTTCTAAACCATCTCCCAGTCCATTCCAAAGAGGCCCAGTACCCAGTGCCGCCAAGTCGATTCCGACTCATAGTGACCCTATAGGACAGAGTAGAACTGCCCCATAGAGTTTCCAATGAGTACCTGGTGGATTCGAACTGCCGACGCTTTGGTTAGCAGCCCTGGCACTTAACCAATACACCATGAGGGTTTCCTCCAAAGAGGCAACACTAAATCACAGCAATAAACCCAAATCCCCCCAGCGAGGGCAGTAGACTTGAATGCGGTGAGCTCTTCATTTCACCACCTCCTCCTCTTTGCCCAACCAGGACCTCTTCCTTTCTATGCTTGGAGGATGATGAGAAGTGACCCAGAGTCCTTGGTTAGGGCCTTATGCCCACTGCTCACCTACAGGCAGGTCTCCCCACAGCCTACTGTCTCTCTGGTTCCTTCTATGCAAAAAACTCAGTGACACCCCGTTCACCAGCACACTTTCCTTGGAGCTGTCTTTCCAGGGTCCCCCTCAGCCTCCCAAGTCCCACTGAAATCCCATTTCTCCTCCCCCTCCTTATGCTGTGCTCATTCTCAGGGTTCTGAGACCTCACCATCCAGATCAGGCCTGTCCTCTCCTCTCCTAGGCTAGGGGAACCTCTGAGCAGACCTGGTGTCTGCAGTCAGGTGTCCTGGGGCTCCTTCCATCCAGGTCCCCCTAGGATTGCAGCTCTCCATGCACTTGGAGTAGTTGGGTTGGGGCACAGGCTGGGAGGAGAGGTTCTTACAGGGCAGGTGGGTTAAAGGAGCCTGAACAGAGGCCTTAACAGAACAAAAACCTACTGTCTTGTTGATTTCAATGCATGGTGAACCCAGGTGTTTCAGAGTAGAACTGCACTGCACAGAGTTTTCAACGACTGTGATAGTACAGAAGTAGATTGCCAGGCCTTTCTTCCGTGGGCCACATATCTTTTGGGTAGCAGCTGATGAGACAACCCACATTTCCCGGCACAAATGCCCTGCTCCTCCCAGTCCCAAGTTGCTAGCAGGTCTTCAGGCTCTTCCTCTTCTGCTGTGCCCCCACCCTCTGTAGCCTGGCCTCCTCCCTCTGCAACCTCACCAGCTGGTGCCTCAACCTCCTCAGCTGCTCTCTCTGCTTCTCCAGCTGCCCCTCCAACTCCTGCAGATGGCACTCCTCTCCCACACCTTCCTCTTCTTGGAGGCCATCAAGTGGCCTTGGCCAGCTGGTGGCCGCCTCTGGGCTCGCGTGGGGGTGAGGGTGGCAGTTCCTTTTCCAGCAGCTCTTCACACAGGACCTGGCAGCTGAAGTCCTGGCGCACTCCATGCTCCACGTGAGCCACCAGGGCCTCCTGGGACTTGAACACAAGGCAGCAGGCCAAGCAGCGGAAGCTGTGCTCATGGGTCACTAGCCACTCCGGGGTGGCTGCGTGGGGGCTTTCCCCATGCTCCTCTCCTCAGATGCTGGGCTCGGTGGTACAGGCCTGGGGCCCCTCCTTCCAAGGCCCCAGGGTGCTTACCAGGGACTCAGTGTTGGCCAGACTGGGGGCACAGCGACGGTGCTCTACTCAGAGAGCTCGGCCTCAAAGACTTGGGGCATCTGTCCCACGGGGGCAAAGGAGGTTTTGGTCTGCCAGGCCACAGCCACCCACTTGACCGTGCGCACCTGGGTGAAATATGCACACCTTACCCATCGCTTCTCTGGGGTAGCCCCTTAGCTGGATGAATGAGATGCCTGCTCAGCGGAAGCTGAGGGAAAAGGCCTCTCTGATGGTAGTGGAGTCTTCCCGGCCCTAGAGCTTGGGTTTTTTGCTTGAGATGTTGTGGATTCTTGGGCATTTTCCTTTTGGATAGAGACCTCTGAGAATAGTTAATTTATATGAGCTCTCATGGCCCTGATCTTCATATAGGAGCCCAAGGCTCTGGTCTCAGGAATCCCTGGAGGCCTCTCCATCACCAGCATCCTCCACCTCTGCAGACCTCGTCCCTTCTCTCTTTCCACAGAAGCTACCATATTTTTGGGGGCATTGCTGTGAGCAATAAAATCTCTGCAAAATGGTACCAATGATAATAGCCATTTCCAAGCAGTGGATTCTGACTCATGGCTATACCATGTGTTACAGAGTAAAGCTGCACTCCATAGAGTATTCTTGGCTGTAATCATTATGAAAGCAGAAGCAAGGCCTCTCTTTCAGGACGCACCTGTGTGAGTTGGAACCACTAACCCTTCGTTTATCTGTAGAGAGCAAATGGTTTGTGCCACCAAAGGTCCCCTTCTAGTGATAGTAGTGCCTTGTAACAAAAGTTCACGCCCTTTGAAAATAGTATTGTGGGGTTTCATATTTGTAAACAAAGAATCTTCAAGTTAATTTTTTCGTGGCATTGATATGTTGAATGCCAAGTGAATTTCCTCCTTTGGAACATGTAAATGTCCTCATTTCCCTGAACCTTTTTAACAGTCTGAAACTTCTCCTAAAGATTTCTTCTACGCCGGTGATTTTCTTACCATATTTAACAAGTAAACATTCAAACAGGAGAAATGCTCATCTCTTTTAACTCTCTTTGAAGGGAGGACTTTTATAGAGGCGCCGTACCTAAAGAGAAAGAAAAATTTGTATACTTTGTTAAAAACCTTACAGGTATACCTCTTCCTTGTACCCTTCCTAAACAAGCAACAGAGGGTTAAACTTATCTTTCTGTAAACAGAAGTCCCCTCTACAGCTCCATCTTAGATGAACTCTTTCAAGGTCCTCAGGCAGAAAACAGATGACTGTATGTATCTGAGAGTCTTGATTCCACACATAGAGAGATAGTATTACAACTACCTCACCTGGGTGTGTCTGGGTGGGTTGTCCATGTCAGCCTAAAGGTCTGTAGGTTTTTCTGTATCTGAGGGAAGGACTGGAGAGCTCAGAGAGAAGAAAGAGATGGAGGTAGGTTGTGTGAGTTGGATGGACAGAAAACTCCAAGGTGAGATACAGGATAGAGAGGAGGGACCTCCCAGGAGTATGTTAGAGAGATACAGAGACCAAGGAGGGAGCAGAAAGCAGGGCTCAGCCACTGTGGGGCAATACAGGAGAAAAGCAGAGAAGAAAAAGGGGTGGGTGGTGGAAGAGGTTATAGTATCAGGGTGTGCCACCAGGATTTACAGCATAAGCTCAGGTTCAGTGTGGTAAAATTTTAAAACTTCAAGTCTAAATAGAACTTTAGAACTTGGAGGAAAAGGGCAAGTCCCTGGAGCTCAGGCAGCAAGTCATGCCCAGACCTTCTGCTGCCTGAGTCCAGGCTGGGAACTGTTGGGGCTCACAGTGACCGGCAACTCTGGGTCAGCGTGGGGTACTGTGTTCTCTCACACCACCCACTCCCAAAACTCCTCAAATACCTTTATTTCTTTTAGTTCATCACATGACTTATCAATTCGATCTCATTAGAACATATTAAAAATAAGTACAAGTCTCCATAACCACCCTTCTTCCTGGGCCTTCACCCACTGCCCTAGGTGACCACTTGCCTCCTTCAATCCCAGAGATAGAAGCATATGCCTAAAATATTGAGTGTCTTCTCCTCCCTACTCTGAAAAACCCTCAGGTTACAGTAGAATTTTATGATTAACGCATTTATTCCTTCACATTACCTACTTTGCTTAATCGTCTACTAAATGGCAGGAAGTACTTTCCCAACAAAAACCTTAGTGAGCCCGGTCATCCCACATCAAAGGCTTCATCTTCTCTCCTTGTGGCCTTCTTTTTCAGGGAAATACAACCCCTCACTGCCAGCTCTAATTGATTGGGAAGAATTTTCCTCCCACCTCAATTCTTAGAGAAAGGCCTCTTCGTTGCATTCCGCTGCTCCATCCCTGGGTGAAGATGAGCCAAAAAGGGTGGTTTTCTGAAGGAGGTTTCTCCCTCCTCCCAGTTAGAGAAGATATCCCAAACTCTCACTAGCTGGACGACTCTGACTTAGGAAACACTCTCTGGCAACTGGTAGCTTAAGTCGCTCTCCCACAGAAGACCTCAGATCAACAACCTCTCCAAAGAGCCGTTGGGATCTGAGTGAACACCATGGCTTCCCGTAACTCTTGTGTGACATCATTGTTGACATATCTCAGTTCCAAGGGCCCATTGTGAATCCATACACGGCAACAAGAAAAATGTGGCAACTCTTCTGGCAGGGGTTAGGAAGTTATTTTAAGGGAAATAATATAGAAAGAATGAATTGAACCTTTCCCCTGCCCTTAAACAGGTTAATATCCACTGGGGTGACTTGAGAGTCCAGGGAATGATAACAGTATAAGGGCTGTTGTTCCCCAAGCCACTCCTCTGACACTGTTTGAACCACTTTGCTCCAGTCCTAGAAACACATGTGCACTCTGAAGCCCTCTCAGGCCTCCTTTGCAGCTGAGGCTTCACATAGGCTGTTCCCTTCGGATGGAAGATGTTCTCTCCCCTCCCTTCTTCTCCGTGGTGAACCATGATGGTGAAGACAGCAGGCCCCAGCCAAACTCCTGGGCTTGAGTCCCAGTGTCTCCATATACCTGCCATATGACCTTGCATGAGGCATTTAACCTCTCTATGCCTCACTTCCATCACCTGTCAGATTAAGAGAACTCTTTTTTTTTTTTTTTATCCTTCTCATAGGGTTGTTGAGAGGATGCCACCTTTAACAACAGTGACTGCTACAGACTAAGATTGTGTGAATGCTCACTGTTAGAGGAGCCATGGTGGTGCAATTGTTAAGTGTTGGCTACTAAGGAAAAAGGTGTCAGTTCAAACCCACTTAGTGGCTTTTGGGGAGAAAGAGCTGACTATCTGCTCTCGTAAAGATTACAGCCTTGGAAACCCTATGGGGCTGTTCTACTCTGTCACGTGGGGTCAGTAGGAGTCGGAATCGAGTTGATAGAACATAGCAACAACAACAACATTGTTATACTTCATGTCACAGCTTGCTGAGTCTGCCTAAACTACTTGATATTCCTGCTCTAAGTATATCAGATCACTCTATAATCCCTACATGATAACACTCCCCCTCCCCACCCCACTCAACTGTTCACGTGAGATCCTCATTTAAAAATCTATCTCCTTTAGAAGGATTATAAGCAACTTAGGGGCGAACACAAGGTCTGCCTTATACGTGTAGTCCTAGAAAGTAGGATAGTACCTGACACATAGTAGGGGCAAACACAAGGTCTGCCTTATACGTGTAGTCCTAGAAAGTAGGATAGTACCTGACACATAGTAGATACTTGACATATATTAGTTGGATCAATGAATGATGAATAATGAGTCCCCCAAAAGACCCATCCTTTGTAGAAAATCAGTGCAGAATAGAACTCTTCGATGTGGTGCCTAAAAGCACCATCACTCATGGGTAGGCTGTTGACCCAAATTCATTGATCTTCCTGGCTCTGAGACCCAGAATATGGTACACTTACCCCCTTCCCATGCTTTCTCTTGGGCCTTCTGGAAAAGGGTTAGCATTATGGCCTCACAGAAAAGCAACGAGTATAAGGACCTCCATGGTCAACCCACATGGGAGGCCTAGCAGAGCCCTCAGGAAAAAGCCCACTGTTCTCTGCTTTGCTGCACATTTGATTTTGTTCTAGAGCACTGTTTAGAAAAGCAACCAGTAAAATTGTTGAAACCATTTGAGAAGGGGTTTTAGAAAGTTTTGTTGGTGAACAGAAGGGAATCTGATAACTTGGAGGAAAACGGAAGGTCTCAGATGAGGAGGAGAGGAGGATTGTTTTGTGTGACTACAAAGGGTAGAACCGGGACAAGCATCTCTAAACACAAAAGGACAAAAGAAGAACTTTCTTGCTCAGAAATGCAGCAAAAATGCCCCAATAGCTTCACCCTGTCTCCTCAGAATTTTTACGTTCATGATACCCATGCACTTGCACTGTGGCCTCAGGAGAATACTTGGGGTTTCCTGAATATATTGGGCCATTTCCTACTTTTTAACCAGCTACTGATATTTCCACATTTGGCTCAGCATCACTTCCTGGTAAACCCTTCTCTGACCCTACTGCTGGTATAACTCGTCACTCCCTGCTGTGTACCCCATTGTGTTTTAGAAACAATTTGCCATAGCTCAGAACACACTTGATTGTATTTGCTTCTTGTGATTGATGGTAAAAGTGGCCACTCATTCTTGCTATCTCTGTACCTGTGCCCTTTTAATGTTTCAAGCATCACTTCTTGGTTGAAGCCTTTCTTGACACTATTCCTGGTAGCACATCCTACTCCCTGTTGCTGTTGTCTTTAGGTGCCATTGAGTCAATTCCGACTCATAGTGACCCTATGTACAACAGAACTATGTCCCGCTCCGGGAGATTCTTGTACTCAAGAAATTCCTTACCATAGTTCAGAAAACACTCAAGTGCTTTTATTTATTGTACCTGAATACAGTATGGCCATATATTTTTCCTGTTTGTTTTCCATGACTTTGGAAAATGACCTGGAAGCTGCTTTCATCAAAAGCAGAAGTCTGTTAACCTCTTGAATTGCGACTGAACTTATGACAGCTTTGGCCATTGGCCAATACCAAACCTGATAGAAGTAGAGAACTGAAAGGACTTGGGCTTTGGGGCTTGCCCTATAGCTGCTCTTCAAACCCTGGAAACTCATGGGTTTGAGCCAAGGCCAGTGTGCTGCATGATTTATGTCTTTCATCAAATTTGGATAGTGTCCGGCTGTTATTTTTGCTTCTGCACCTTTCTCTCTATCCTCTACTTTTGGGATGACCGTGATGTGTTGCCGGGAGAAAAATATGGCAGTCTGCTCCCATAAAGATTTACAGCCTTGGAAACCCTATGAGGGTGGTTCTACTTTGTCCTACAAGGTTGCTATGAGTTGGGATCGACTCAACGGCAATGGGTTTGGTTTTGGTGTGATATGTTTACTGGCGTGTTTGATGTCCCACGGGAAACTCAGGTTCTGTTCGTTTTTCTTATTCTTTTTTCCCCCTTCAGACTGGATAATTCCAAATACCTTCTCTTCAAATTTGCTGACTCTGTGTTCTGCCTGTTCAAATCTGTCATTGAGCCACTCTAGTGAATTTTTATTTCAGCTGTTGTGTTTTCAGCTTCATAATTTCCATTTGGTTCATTTTTATAGTTTCAATTCCTTTATTATAGAAACTATGTCATCATGAGTGAGACTATATCATAGAAACTATAAAAATGAACCAAATGGAAATCATGAAGATGAAAAGCACAACAGCTGAAAAAAAAAAAGTTTCTGTATCTTTATTAGAGCTCTGCTGGTGCAGTGGTTAAGAGTTTGGCAGCTAGAATCCACCAGCTTCTCCTTGGACACCATATGGGGCAGTTCTCCTCTGTCCTATAGGGTCACAATGAGTCAGGTTCAACTGAATAGCAACCGGTTTGATTTATACCACTGTGGACATTTTCTATTTGTTCATACATTGTTCTTGTGATTTACCTCTTTATTCGTGGCTTTCTTTATTTCATTGAGCATATTTAAGATATTTGATTTAATGTCTTTGACTACTACTTCCAATGTCTAGGCTCCCTCAGAGATTGTTTCTGTCAGATATTTTTCTTTACTTTATATGAGCCATATTTTTCTGTTTTTTTGTATGCTCTGGAATTTTTTGTTGAGAAATGGAAATTTTGACTATTAAAATGTGGCAGTTCTGGAAATTATATTCTCTCCCTCATCATGGTTACTGCTGTTGTTTTTTGAGGGCTTCAGCCATCCATTTGCAAAGTGGATTTTTAAATTATGTATGTAATGTCTTTATTTCACCTGTGAGTGGTCAGTCAAGCATCTGTTCCATTATCTCTGTGGTCAGTTTGTGACCTTACAGATATTTCCTTAAATATGGAGATTTTTTTAAAGGTGTGTATATGTCTTTAGAAACCCTGTTAGCACCGTGGTTAAGAGCTCGGCTGCTAATCAAAAGGTTGGCAGTTCAAATCCAACAGCTGCTCCTTGGGAATCCTATGAGGCAGTTTTATTCTGTCCTATAGGGTTGCTGTTGGTTGGAAATGACTCTATGGCAACAAGTTTTTTTTTGTTTGTTTGTATCTCTTTCAGCCACTGGATCCTGAAGGGGCTAAAACAGGGCAAAAATATCCTCAGTGTTCCCTCAAGTAACCACCTGACCCACCAAAATGTACAACTCCAAATATTTGGAGGACAAGGTTCTTATAGTCCATGCTGGCATCAGTTAGCCACTCTAAGAATAAAAGCCACTGCCCGTATGTCTGTGGTCATGCTGAGGAATGGGTGCTGGTAGCTCGTTCCCCCATGTTGCTCTCTTACTAAAGCTCAGCAGCCACTCTCTTCATCAAGTAGTTCTCTGGTTGCCCTAAGTATCTGATTAGGTTGCAGAGCACTGCAATAGATGATTCTGACTTTTTTTTTTCAAGCTTAGTGCTGTTTTGCTGGAGAGACCAATACTTGGTGCTTTCTACTCTGCCATTTTCCATTACATTAAGTTTTTTCAACTATATTGTTTTTCGCATCACATTCACTGTCACTTCAAAAGTAGGATGAGGTGTCATTATTTGCTGAGCCTTTTTGGGTATTTACACTACAAATCAGGTCTCATGCCCCACTGACAGCTCAGGAATCAATGTTCTTGGTTGCCTCTCCCAGTCTGATACTTGCATATTAATTCCTTTAAAAATGATTTTTCTATGGCTATTTTTTATTTTAGTGGACTTTAAGGAATTAAAGGAGGTAAGTATGCGTATTCAATCTTCTGTCTTAAAGTGGAATCATTGACCTTGCCCATTTATTAATTGGGGATTTTATAGTAACCCCTATTGATGTATTGCTTCTGTTTATTTAAGTTTGCCTTTATGAGTGATACATTTTTATTTTGCTTTAGGTGAAAGTTTACAGCACAAATTATTTTCTCATTCAAAAATTTATACACAAATTGTTTTGTTGCCGTTGGTTGCAATCCCCACTATCTATTAGTATGTTCCCACTTTCCCTTTACACCTCAGGTTTCCTGTGTCCATTCCTCCAGTTGTCCTGAACAGATGATGCCCATTTGGTGTCATACACTTCATTGAATTAAGAAGCATGTTCTTCACGTGTGTTATTGTTTGTTTTATAAGCCTGTCTAATCTTTGGCTGAAAGGTAGACTTTGGGAGTGTCTTCAGTTCTGGGTTAGCAGGTGTCTGTGGGCCATAATCTCTAATCTCTGGCTGAAGGGCACACCTCAGGAGTGACTTCATTACTGAGCTAAAAGGATGCCTGGGGACCATACTCTTGCAGTTTCTCCAGTCTCTGTCAGGCCAGTAAGTCTGGTCTTTTTTTGTGAGTTAGAATTTTTTCCTACATTTTTCTCCAGCTCTGTCTGGGGCCCTCTATTGTGATCCCTGTCAGAGCAGTCAGTGGTGGTAGCCTGGCACCATCTAGTTGTGCTGGACTCAGTCTGGTGGAGGCCATGGTAGTTGTGATCCATTAGTCCCTTGGACTAATCTTCCCCTCGTGTTTTTGGTTTTCTTCATTCCCCCTTGCTCCTGAGGGGTGAGACCAGTGGAGTATCTTAGATGGCTGTTCACAGGCTTTTTAGACCCCAGACGATACTCGCCAAAGTAGAATGTAGAATATTTTCTTTATAAGCTATGTTATGCCAGTTGAGCAGGATGTTCCCTGAGACCATGGTCCCCAGGTCCCTCAGCCCAGTAATTTGGTCCCTCAGGGAGTTTGGATGTGTTTATGGAGCTACCATGACCCTGAGTTATACAGTTCTGCTGGTTTCCCCAGTATTGTGTACTCTTTTATCCTTTGCCAAAGTTACTACTTCTCTATTTGGTTATATTTTCTTACACCTAACTTATCACCTTTCTATTTTATGACTTTGAGTATTTTAGAATGCACTTCCTCCTTATCAGTTAAAAAATTAAGCAAAAATGCCATAGTTTCTTAAAAACTTTTTATTTTTTGTATTTTAAATTTAAATATGTGATCTAACTGGAAATAAGCAGGTGTAAGCAGCAAGTCAATGGATCAAAATATTTATTTTTAGAGGTTATTGTTTAGGTAGTGACCAAATTGCCCAGAAAACTACTTCTTGAATAAACTGTCTCGTTCCTCTGCTCCCCACCATCAAACAAATTGAAAAGCATTTTCAGAAAAAGGAAGCCCACCATTCTCACCATTTCATTTTAAATATATTGCTTTGGTGCAAAATATACCCTTTCTCTTTTTTTTTTATTTATCCATCTGTGATCTTTTCTCTATTAAACTCACAAAAATTTTGAGGTGTGCGGGATTTTTGCAAAACTAACAAGCAAGGGTGATTTCATAACTGGGTCTATGTGTTGCAGCCTCAAAGCAGGAGAGGTGTAAATAGAAACCACAAGGATGTCTTAAGCCATGAGAACATGATTCTCTGGGATTTGCTATTTTGTTCTACAAAGGGCTCTAGATTTTTTCCATATGAAGATGAATCTGTATATCAACTTTACTATCCACAGGGAATAACACCCTAAGCCATAGGCATTTATAAGGAATATATTCATGCCTTGGAGGATATTTACAAGTATATGTATTTTGGTGAACATATATTTTCATTTTTGATGGGTATTTGTCTAGAAGTAAATTTGCTGAATTATAAATTATAGATAGGTTCAAATAATTGTTTAAAATGGTTATACCAGTTTACACTCTCCCTTGCAGTAGATTAGAGTTCCAGTTCCTCCATTCTACTCAAAATTTGGTATTTAGTATCTTTTTTATTTTACCCATCCTGGTTGGTATGGGGTAGTATAATATTGTTGCTTTATATTTGCATTTGCATGATGACCAAAGATGTCCAGCCCCTTTTCTAGTGTTTATTGCTCACTAGGTAGGCCAAAGTGGGAGGTGAGAGTGAGGGCTGGGGTAAAAAAAGGAGTCAGAAATAATCTGCCATTTTTCCTCTGCTTTCCTAACTGGTAGCAGCTAAGCCCTGTATTAGAAATACTCCCACCACCATTCTGCTTGACTCTTTTAATGACGTTCTATTTTCTTTTTCCATACATATCTCCTGAGCCCTGGTGGTGCAAAGGTTAAGAGCTCCCTGCTAACTGAAAGGCTGGCAGTTCAAACTTACAAGGCACCTCCATGGGAGAAAGACCTGGCAATCTGCTTCCATAAAGATTACAGCCTAGAAAAACCTATGGAGCAGTTCTGTTCGGTCATATCAGGTCACTATGAGTCAAAAATGACTGGAGGGCACCTAACAACAACAACTTCCTCAGTTTCTGACTAAATAATAGTAGTCAATTGATGAGATTTCCCCTTTAAGTATACTTTTCTCTAGTTTCTCGTTTGTTTCAATAAACACTCATTACTGTTAAGTCAGAGAAAATAAAACTTTTGCAATGTTAAAAGTGATAATAATACCTATCTCACACACTGTATCAATCTAAGGGTTAAATGAGGAATGACATGTGAACATAGCAGAGGGCCAAGCCTCCTACGTCACTCAGGGAATGTGTTCTTCTCTCCTCTGGCTCTCTCTCTTTTCCTTATTGCTCTACTAAGACCTTGAGGGCTACATATGGCTACAGGGTTCATGACTTCGCAATTCTGTTTTCCATACCAGTGCACCGTAATCTTGGGCTCATGGGCAGCCTCTCCACAGATGTAGTGCTTCCATTTCTATTCACTTATTTATTAAGTCAAGGTTCCACTTCCAGCCATTTCAACTCCTCCTGGGTCCAGACTTATACTCAAATGTCAGCATAAATCTCTGTATCGACCTCTTCATGTATAAAATGTGTGTTATAATGATACATTCCTCATACAGCTATCATGCAGAACAAATATCGTAAGAAAGAAGAAGCCCTCACAAGGGTACTGGCACCACCAGTGCGTGTACTCAATACGTGTTAGCTGTTAGCATCATTACCTGACATCTCCAGGTGGACGTCTAACAGTTATCACATGTTATCAAGGCCATGAAATAATTCTTGGTCCCAAGCCCTATTCTACTTTTATTAATGCATTTCTCCAGACTTCCATAATGGTAGTATGTGTTTTCTTCCACACAATGGATATGTTTAGGAAAGTTTGGCCGGGTCTTACCTAATGAATTGCTCAGACATTTGAATGGGCAAACTTTGCTACGAGCTTTAGCCAACTAATGTAGCAAACAATTAGAATCATCCTCAGCTGCTCCTGCTAGGACTCTCAATCCAGAATATCTGGTAAGACTATTGTTATGGACTGAATTGTGTCCCACAAAAATGTGTGTTGAAATTCTAACTCCCGCAATTGTAAATATGACCCAGCTTGAAAATAGGGGGCTCCCTTTGTTATGTTAATGAGGCCATAACAGTGTATGGTGGGTCCTAAACCTATTCACTTCTGAGCTATGAAAATGTGTGGAATAGACACAGAAATACACACGGGGCAGAGGAAGGCAGATGGTGGAGGGTGGAGACAAATGCCTCTACAATGCAGGAACTCTAAGGATTGCTGGCAGTTTCTAGAAGCTGAAATACAGGAGGAAGGACCCTCCCCTGGAGCTATGCTCTGAATTCAGACTTCTGGCCTCCTGAACTGTGAGAAAATATATTTCTCTTTTAAAGCCACCCAATAGTCACTTTGTTTTTGTTGTTGTTATTGTAACTCCTACAGGTACCAAGATGATAAATTTAGCCCAAAGTAAAGTAATGTTCTTTCCTCCTTGGTATTCGTTGTTGGTGTTAGCTGCTCTTTACTCAGCCCCTGACTAATGGTGATGCTATGCAAAGCGAGATGGGACTGTTTTGATTCGTAGTGTGTTCACTGGCTGATTTTCAAAAATAGATTGCCACCTCTTTCTTCTTCATTCCTCTTAGTCTGGAAGCTCTGCTGAAACCTGTTCAGCCTCACAGCAACAAGCAAGCTTCCTCTGACAGATGGTGGTAACCGTGCGTGCGGTGCACGGGCCGGGAATTGATTGGGGTCCCCTGCATGGAAGGCAAGGATTCAACCACTGAACCACCCTGCCCCCTTCCTCCTCGGTGCGGTCCACCAGAATCCTGCTCTTTCCCTCTCAGTGTCCTCTGCTCTCACCCGAGAGCCTTGGCAGGGTCAGCTTCGTGCTGATGGATAGAAATTTGATTGATTGATTTTTAATTGTGGTGAAAATACATATTCTTATTTTATATTTATGATTACCTACTGCTTTCCAGTCAATTCCAACTCGTAGTCACCCTGTAGGACAGAGTAGAAGTGCTCCATATGGTTTCCAAGGCTGTACATTTTTACGGAAGCCGACTGCCACATCTTCCTCCTGAAGAGCGGCTGGTGGGTTGGAACCGCCCATCCTTCACTGAGCAGCCGAACACAGAACTACTGTGCCACGAGGGTTCCTCATATGTATGATTAATTTTTATTAATTACAATACTTTCTATAGTTTTGAATTTTTTTCTATGGAGACTGCTCTGTAATCTACATATGATAAAAGTTATGCCTTTTCTTTCTTTTTTGTTTTGTGTCTTATTGTATGAGTTTGATCTCCATTTTAAATGTTTAATAAAAATAATACAAAGCATTCTTATTTTATTGCTAATTTTAAAGGAAATGTCCAACATTTCCAGTTAATACCATATTAATTATAGTTTTCCAGGTCAGGCAACTCCTTTCCTGTTTCATGTTTGCTCAGAGTTCTTATCTCTCACAGTGACTGGATTTTATCAACTACTTTATCCCATCTCTTCAGGTGACCCTGTCTTTTCTTCTTTCACCTATACATGTGGTGAATTAAATTATTAAATCTTTAATGTTCTCTCAAACCTGCGTGCCTACAATAAACCATCTTGATCATGGCATGTTATATGTTTTATTCTGTGCCAGATTTCCTTTGCCAGCACTTCACGTAGGTTTTTGCATCTCAGTTATTTAGTGTGCTTGTCCTGTAACTCTTCTTCTACCATCCTTCTGTAATTGGTTATCCTTATTAAACTAGCCTTAAGATCCAGTTGGAGGAGTGTCTCATGGTTTTCTATTCTTTGTTGCCTATGTACAAGTTTAAAATTATCTGTTTCTTGCATGTTTGATGGTAACCTGACTGAAAATTATCTAGGCCCATTATTTTCTTTGTACAGAGATCTTGAACTATTGATCCATGTTGTTTAGTGATTAAAGGCCTCTTCTGGTAGTAATTAGAAAAATTTCTGCTGCCTGTTCTAGGCTACTAGAATTCTATCTTAAATATTATCTTGATTTTCATGGTTTTCAGCCTCATTCAGACCAACTAATCAATACCAAATTTTCCCCCTTTTCCCAAAGTCAGCCTCTGCAACTATTCCTGGCACCAATCCCCGTATCTAAGTCTTATTTCCAAAGAAAGATATCACAGTATGCTATCCAAGCAGTTTTGTGTGCACAGGCTCCGTGAACCCATAATGTGAGCATATAATCTTCTAATACTTATTTTTCTAATTGTTCTTTTGCTAAAACTTTTTTTCTTTACTTTCTTTTTTCATCCCTTCCCTCCTCCTCCATCTGGTAGTATTAAAGTTGTGGGTTTTATGTTCAAGTCTTCAACTCAGGTGGGATTGACTCTGTGTGCAGTGCAGTGCCCAGTTGCATCTATGCAGCAAGAGAACACACTTCTAGAACCAGAAGGCAGGGAGGGCGCCGGTTGGGCAGTTGGGGGGGGCGGGGCTGCGCGGAGAGGGGCGCCAGGGTGGCGCGAGGCCCGGGGGCAGCCCCATCGCAAACCCGTGGGGCTGCTGGACAGAGCCCGGCCTGCTGTGCCTTCTGGGACAGGCCCAGCCAGTCCAGCACCTCAAGGCCCCAGACCCCCGCCAGGCTACAGGTCCCACCAAAACTCGGGGAAGCCTAAGGCCACGGAGGGCAAGGCCCAGGGTCTGGCCCTGAGGACTTTTTCTGCCCCGCTTGATCACAATGCTTATACTGGGAAGGAGGGAAGAAGGCCTATCAGGACATGGGTCCAGAGGAGGACAGGAGGCAGGGCAGTGAGTTGTGGTCACCCATGGAGTCAGGGTCCTCCCATGGGAAGCCCACAGGGTGCCCTTCCAGGAGGAGAAATCAAAGCCACAGAGGCCACACAGCCTGGCCGCAGCCCCAGGCTGGACTCACTGCCTGCCCTGCTGCCCTGGGAAAGGCTCCCCAGGGGCGTCACCCCTAGTACAGGAAACAGCAGAGCCTGCTCTGGCTAAGGAATTTGTTTCCTCCCCTCTCATCACTGGCTGTGAGCAGTCTCTTCTCTGTGCAGACAGAAGAGGAATTATCAAAATGAGCTACATACTCCAGATTTAAGTTAAGGATCATATGTTAACACAGAGAAATATGATTTTAGCAACAAATGCCTGCTTGGAGTCTGAGATGCATTAAAAAAAAAAAAGAAGAGGGAAGAAGCGGGGAGAAAGGGAGGGATGGAGGGAAGGAAGGAAAGAAGCGACAGAGGGAGGGAGGGAGGAAGGGAAGGGAGGAAAAGCAAGAGAAAGGAAGGAAGGCGGAGGGTGTGAGGAAGGAAAGGAGGAAGGAAGAAAGGACTACTCAAGACGGCAGAGGGAGTGATAGGAGTCTCCTTCTTTTGCCACCCTCCCATGGTCCCAAGCTTTCTCATCTCCCACCTCTTAAGACTATATCAGCTGCTTTGAGAACTTTAGAATAAAGATCCTCAGGAATATCACTGCTCTCCCCCCTTAGGGTTTGCCCAGTGCTGGGTGAAACTAGGACTGAGAATCTTCCACAGGCTTCCCCCACCTGTGTATTGGGCAGTCAACACACTGAAGTTTGGAGCCACTTAAAGGAAGCTGAGACTTCTGGACAATGACCCCCCGCCCAAAGTTCTGCCCATCTGGGTCTAAGGATCAGTCAGGCCATCGTGTACCCTCAGCAATGTTCCTACTGAAGGACACTTAAGGGCACTGTGGGTTTGCTCCCTCAGCGGAGAGCAAGGAGCTACTGAAAGGACACCATTGAAACCCGCAGAAGCCACAGCCCAGGGTGCTGGGGGAATTTGGGAGGGAGAGATGAGGATGAGCTCAAAAGGCAGGTTGTGAAGGTGGCCAGGGGCCAGTGACCTGAAGCCACAAAGCTGACTTAAAGAGAAAAGCCTCACACCTGCCCCTCCTGGGCCCTTTGCTCCTTCAAAGGAGAAAGTCTTTTTCGCAGTTATGCAACTGGGCAGTAATAGTCCTTGAGTTATGACATGAACGAGTCTCTAAAACCTCTTGGGGAGAATGATGGTCAAGGAGGTTCTGACAACCCCACCCTGTCCTTCTCTCAGGTCAGAGGACCAGAGCTCCTCCACTGGTCTAGCGATTTGAAACAGGATTTCACTGGAAGGCAAACCTGTCACAGACTGGAAATACTCCTTGGGTTCATCTTCTTATAGCTCATTGTCTGGTGCTATTACACAACTTAGATACGGGACCAGGAGAGGAGTTTGGAGCTTGACCCCTGACATCTTAGCACCAGTTCCTGTTTCTTGAGGAGGGAAGAGGTGAAAGAAGACAGAGTTTACTCTGTTCTTTTTTCTGAGCCGCTGGAAATCCTTACAAAGACCCTCTCAGGTAAAGACTGATGGGAAATGCCTTGGTTTACTATAACTTTGTCTTTGAGGCACTTGTTTATGTCATTTGTATAAAATGCTTTCCTCTCAAGGAGGCATTGTAATTCTTAGCTAGACTATCTACAGAATGACTATATGTTAACCACTAAGCTTGGTACTTAAGCAAGTGGTTACCCTTCAGAGAAGGCCAGAGGAGAGGTATATAGCCTTCATTCCCTGATGCTGCCATTGCTCCAGATGTATTTGAAATGCCTCCCTGGGGAAGGCCTTCAGAGCCGGCTCATGGGCACATGGAAATTCAGACTCATTTTGTTTGTTTGTTTGTTACCATCTTTCATTTGGTGTCCAAAATGTTATTATCCAGTTTTTCACCAGATGTGGCTACAGACATCTCTCATATTTTCAAAGTAAATTTCATTCTCTAGTACTGATTTTTTTTTTAGTACTGATACGCCACCAAGAGTGTATTCCAAAGTGTTTGCACCAAGCTGTAAAGACTTTCCAAAGAGGGCAGTCCTGCGCCATGTTGTGTAGTGACAGCAAGGTTGGCATAGAATGTTCACCCAGATACTTACCGCTGTGCTGCTTTCTATAATTCCTGAAATTCCGAGTCTGCCACCTGAAGAACTTCCTTTAGTGCTTAAACTAAGTCTGGTGGTTATGAATTCTCTTTAGAGTTCCTTCAGCTGAGAATGTCATTATTTTCCTTTATTCCTGATGGATATTTTCACTGGATATAGAATTCTGAGTTAACGATTCTTTTCTTTCAGCACTGAAAAAATGTTGTTGCAGTCTTTTGACCTCCATGGTTTTGGATGAGAACTGTAGAGTAATTGAAAATTTTCTTCCCCTTTGTGAAATGTGTTGTTTTCTCTCTAACTTCTTCCAAGGCATTTCATTGTCTTTGCTATTCTACAGTTGATTATAACTTATTTGGGCATAAAGTTCTTTGAATTTAATTTGTTGGCATGTCCTGAGCTTCTTAAATTCGTAAGTTTGTCTTTCACCAAAATTGGGAACTGTTCAGCCCAGATTTTTTCAAATACTTTAACACCTACACAGAATACCATCTACATTCTGCTATTGAGCCCATCAAGTGAATTTTTAATTTCTAAAAAAAATTTTTATTAGTGTATTCATACCTAAATTTTTCTCACATCAAAAATTGTCATTTGTAAATACCTTCTTTTTCTTTAGTGATAATATTTTCATTGCCATTTGTTAAAAAAAAAAACAAAACTCTTCCTGTTACTTCTTAGAGCACGGTTACAATACCTTTTTACACTTTTTCTGTTATGCCAGTGCTGTGAGTCCTGCTTTAACCTTATGGAAATTGTCATTTTTTTGTTTGCTTGTTTTAGCAAGAAATAGACCCAGTTATGTTCAGGCTGCAAGTTCTGTCTCATCTCCTGTATGCTGTGGCTCAAATGTCTTTTGAGTTTTCAAAGCTTAAGAGGACGAAAATATTTTGAGGACTTATCTATGTGAGTGCCACTCAGTCTGGGACCTAGATGGTGTTCTAACCCATAATACAGTGCTCAAAGGTTTACAATGCTTCTTAGGATCAGATCTATGCATGTGCAACTTACCCATTGCCATCGAGTCAACTTAGAGGTGACTTTATGTGCGACTTTATGAAATCCCTGTCTTGAGCTGCTTCCTCTCTATCTCTCTGAGGCTCTCTGCCTTCTGAGGGGCTACCTTCCCGGTCCACTGGCAAGAATGTTGGGGCTTTAATCTCTTCATTCTGCCACGCGGTTAAGTGACTGGGTCTGTCTATGGGGCCAAATAATGGTATGATAGAGACAGAAAACGTAACAGACGTTCCTCTACACTCTTTGGACTTAGAGTATTAGGTGTTTGCCCCTCTGCCTGCCTGCCCATCTCTCTCCTTTACAGACCGTCTTCCCCCCGCATGAGAGAAAGAAGGATTGTCTTGGACCTATTTCTATCCACAACCTGAGTGTAGTTATGAGATTTGGGCTCATTTAATTTCAGCCTCTGGAATATTCATACTTTATGTTCTGGTTTCCTCCCCCAGCCACCTTCAACCACTTCCTTTGCAGAGTCCTGAGATAGCATCCCATGCATTTGTCCAGATACTTAGTTTTCAGATACCAGCATAGCCACCGGGGAAGTGTTGGTTGTGGTTGCGGGGAGGGACTGTACACTGAAGGAGCTGCAAGACCTGGCTGCCTTGTGTGAGCAGGACTGGGGTGTGCTGAGGGACGAGTGCTGAAGGTGCTGAGTCAAGGGGAGTTTAATGTAAAGTTGGGTCAAGAAGAGTTTGTTGATATGGGGGGAACTCTCTCCTAAAAAGGATTTATTGCCATTGTGGGGGTTCTGGAAATGGGTTTAATATGCTACAGGGATTGCGCTTGGAAGCTTGGAAAAGGCAATGGTCCACATTCTATGAAATCAAAATGCCGTTACTGCTGTGTCAGATGTTGAAAAATGGGGGGAAAGTCTCCAATACATGGACATCCAGAGTGAGTTTTCTTAAGACCATTTTTGAGAAGTCCTGGAGGACACTCCTCTCATCAGAACAATAAGGAATGCACGGTGGAGGGGAGCGGCAGCAAAGTGAAACTTAGCGATGTCTGTCCTCTGGAGGCTTAGGTTGTGGGTAGGAGACAGCTGCCTAGTAGCAATGGGAATAATGGGGTCCCAGAGCAGCAGAAGCCAGGTGGAAGCACTTAACTATCAGAAACAAGGTGTATGTCATTACTGTAATGGTCAGCAGGTCAATATATTATCTACTGGGGCATAAAAAATTATCATAAAACATAGTAGATATTAGATAAATGGAAAAATACTCCATTCATGCTAATAAAATTTGGAAGTAGACAAATATACTGTTATTACTTTTATGACCCAACATACTTTTCTAGGTGAATTAATGAGCTAGAAAAGTTAAGGAATGAATTAAATATTAAAACAGATTTTCTTCTTTTTATGATGATAATATAATTGCATACCTAGAAAATGAGGATAAAAATTTTGGTAAACTGACAAGCCAAATATACCAAAATCAATGACTTCTCTCCAATCTAGACACAGTGCCCAAAATTGGAAGTTTCAGGGTGGGAGGAATAAAGACAATTTTCTTTACTACATGATTGCATCAAATTGTGTCCAAAACCATAAACTACTTAGGAAAACGTTGTTTTGACTGGAACAGAAAAGAGCCTATTTGAAGTAGAGGAGGAAATAAAATTAAACCTTAATAATGCAAAAAATATGTTTTATCAAATGGGAAGTCTTGTTTAATCAATGACAGTCCCCCAAAACCAACATACAAATGTATTGCAATTCCCATTAGAATATTTACCTAGTTATTTGTTGAATTGTATACAGTAATCTTAAGATGCAAATAGTATAACAGATACGAAAGAACAGACAACAAAAACATGAAAAAGAAGGAGGCTGCTTCATCAACTAACGGAACAAATATTACATAGCATAGGAACTGAAAGCTAGACCAAGGAAACGAAGTAGCAAATCCACAAAGATTATCATAATAACCGTTAATACAGAGGTGGTATTTCAACTCAGGAAAATTATGGTTTATCTTATAAATGCTGCTGACTCAACTGATCATTCTGGGCAAAAAAAAAAAAAAACATCTAAGAATGTGATACATCAGCGATGGATTTGGGAAGTTATGGGAAATGTCGGTGATAAGGATTAACAACTATTTCCATTTTATACAAGGAAGACAAAAATTGAGGACTTACAAAATGAGCAATGAATTCAAAAGACCGTTCAGAGCAAATACGAATGGCCAATAAGCATAATCAAAGTTGTTCAAAAACACTGGTAGTGAAGAAAATATCAAAGTCCCAGTGAAACTGGCACAATTTAAAAATCTACACCACCTATGGCTGGGGCCGGGGGGTGCTGTGGGGAGAAGGGTGCCTCAGACATGGCTGGAAAGGGGCGTTATGACAGCCTTTAGGGGAAAGACACGGACATGGCTCTGTAATTTTGAAACATTCTTTGACCTAGAAATCTCACCCTTTGGAATCTATCCCATGGAAGCAAATCCTCTAGTATACAAAGGACGGTTATTGTTAATAACGGCAAAATCGACTGCCATGGATGGTGGAAAGATAGATAATTTATGGTAGAGCTAAATCAATAAAGTTTGAGTCATTAGAATGAAAAAGAACTCTGGTAGTTAAACAGGAGAAATCTCTGTGAAGTATTATTGAAGGAGAAAATCAAGGTGCAGAGAAGTCTGTATAAAATGAGCACATTAGGGTAAAGCAATAGCAATTGTTTGAGTATGCTTGAATACCTGTTTGTGTTTATGTGAGTGTGTAAATGAGCAGACGAAGATACATTTGTGTCTGTGTGTGCTCGTATAAGCAAGGGTAAGAGAGAGTACTTACCACATTGTTAACCTGAATTACCTTGGATTCACTTCTGGAAAAGGACTGGTGGGGGCGGGGGAGTTAGAACATGCAGGAAGAGCGGACTTAGAAAGCACTGGTGATATGTGTTTCCACTGTAGTAGTGCTATGTATGAGTCTAGATAGTGTATACAGTAATTGTTCTCATCTATTTAAATGCTTTATGTGTAAATATGAGTTCAATCTTAGAAGACCCAAAAAGGCAGTGTTAGTGCCATACCTAATGACCTTCAGGGAATCAGCAATTTACAGAGCACCGTGGGTAGAGTATGACCCAATTTCCATTAGAGCAAACAAACCAGGGGATCTACTTGTGAACCTGTGACTGTGTGTGTGGGTCCCAGCTGAGAAACATAGGGAAAGATACACGTGTCTATTAACACTGGACGCCTTGGGGGTGCAGGACCAAATTACATATGAGGGTGGGGCCATGACTGTAACTTTTTCATTATACAAATCTGTACCCTTAGAGGTGTTATACAAAAGACTTTCAGAGCTTTGAAAGTTGATAAACATCATCATAGATACATTATTTTAAAAACATTTTGTTGGATTTTTTTTTTTGAACGGGGAAAATATCTTTAACAACAGATACAAAGATTTTAATCACTGGAAGAAGAACACACCACAGACCACTCAACAGTCAGACCCAGCAGATTTCATGCTTGTTCTTGGAGACAATGAGCTCTTCTGGTCTCTACACCTGGAAATGACCAGCGAGAATTTTGTAAGGGTCCATGAAGTTACTCCTCAAACATCTCCTGCAAGTACATGTCTACAGATAAAGGAGGAAGGCTGGACACCACATGCAGTTCACTAGGTAACTCATGTGCCTCTAGAAGATTCTCTTTCCCTGATATGCCACTACCACTTCCTTCCACTTGTTGCTCTGCTGGAAAACGTACCCTTTGCATGCTACACCTTTTCCTGGACTGAACATAGAGGAAGTTAACTGGAAAGATGCAGCTTTTAAGGAAAAATATTTTGACCAATAGCTCCAGGGACAGTAGGACCCCCTCAGCCAGCCTATGGCCACTGTGGGAATGCCAGCCCCCTCACTCTCTTGTACCTCTGATCATCCAGGGCTTTCTGTTTGATCATCAGGAGACTTCAGAATTCACCTCGCCTGAAAGCCCTCGCTTCCTCCGTCTCTGACCCTGTCCCTCGCAGGAGAGTCTGTCACTCTGAGAAGTACAAACAGGGCAGCCTGTGGTTGGAAATGCCTGTCCTGGAGGCTCTGCCCTTCCTTCCTTGCCCCTGAGGGCTTCCCTGTGCCACTTGGGGTCTCATCACCGAGGGAAGGACATACCCCTGGCACCTCCAGGGTTTCCCAGTTCCTAATACTTGCTGTTGTGGCTGAAACTTGGCCTTTTCTGCTCATTATCGAGTCTGGGTCTTGGGAAGACTCATCTATGAGCCCAAGGATTTGGTCTTAGGGATCCCTGGGGCCTGTCCATCACCACCATCCTCTCATCAATTCTCCCTCTGTCCTGGGACCCCTCACTCCCCTTGGGGGCGCTGCTGTGGGAGACAGAATCCCCTGGGCACAATGACACTAATGATAGTAGTACCTTATAACAAAAATGTTTACTCTAAAAACACTATAACATGTCTTGGGATTTTATATTTGTAAATAGAAGATCATCCAATGTGCTCCCTCCCCCCTTTATTTGCTGAATGTTCAGTGAATTTGCTCCTTTGGAACATGGGAATGACCTCATTTTCTTGAACTTTTGTAATATTTTGTGACTTCTCCAAAAGGAGTTTCCTATGAAAGTGATTTTCTTAGTAAATTTAAACACGCAAATGGGAGAAATTTTCACCTCTTTTTAAGGGAAGTCTTTCATAGAAGGAATTATACTTAAAAGTTAGAGAATAATTTGTATATTTAGTTAAGACCCTGACAGGTATACCTCTTCCTTGTACCCTTCTTAACCAAGCCACAGTAATAGGTTAAAATTGTTTCCTCTTGAAAACAATTGAACAGTAGCCCCTTAAATGTCCTTATTAGATGAGTGACTTCAGAGTGATGCAGAAAACATATGTTTGGCCGAAAGCCTTGACGCCACAAACCTGAGAGGCTAAGACACAACCACCTCACCTGTGTTTGTCTAGGAGGGTTGTACGTGTCAACATAAGGTCTATCTATGTACATTTCTGAACATGAGGGAAGGATTCGAGACCTCAGGATGAAGAGAGAAAACAGACGGAGCCAGGTTGGGTGTGTGAGTGTGGTGTGGGGTGGAAAGTAGCGAAAGCTCTCAGAAGCAAGTTAGCGGCCAGGCAGAGGACCAAGGAGGAAACAGGAAACAGGTCTGGGGCGGTTCAGGGCAGCATGGGCAAGCAGCTGAAAAGATGGAGGAGGGCAGACACTGGCTGATGAAAGGGTGTACAATTAGGAACCACAGAAGCTCAGGTTCAGTTTGTTGTTGTCAGTTGCCATGAAGTCGATTCTGACTTGTGGCGACCCCATGTGTTTCAGAGTAGAACTGCTCCATTGGGTTTTCTTGACTGTAATCTTAAGAGAAGCAGATCGCCAGGACTTTTCCTCCCAGTACTCCTACTTTTAGGTGAGCTGTCGAGCACAAACTGCATCACCTAGGCACCTTTACCTCCTTGACCTATACTTTAAATTAAGTAGAGTAGGAATTTAAAATGCTATCTTGAAGTGAGGCTTTGCTGTGACTGGGTGTTAAGCCTTGGAAGAGGAGAAGGGGATTCCCTGGATCTAGGGGGATGGGGTCTTCCGCCCAAGCCCAGGCTGGGACAGCATAGTTCACAGTGGTACAGACACAGTGCTTCCTCACGCCACCCACTTTCATAAGCTCCTGAGAAATTTTACTTCTTTCGTTATTCCTGACATGACATATTAATTCAATCTTATTTGAAAATATGATACAAATGAATAACTGATCTCCCTAAACACCCTTCACCCCCGTCCCAGTTGCCCAGTGGCTTCCTCAACATAGGAGGTTCCCAAGCCTGAACAATTGAGTAGCTAGTCTGTGCCTACTCAGAAAGGCCCTTAGAGTTACAGTCGTGTTCTTTGGTTCACTCACTCATTCCTTTATTCATATCACTGTTTTGTTGTCTACTAAATGACAGCAAGTACTTTCTCTGGGAGAGCCACTTCATCTCCTCACTCAAAATCCATATCTTGTCTCCAAATCTTGTCTGGTGAAATCAGACTCTTTGCCACACACCTCCTGTCAATCAGGAAGAATTTTTCTCCCACCCCTACCTCGAGTCTTAGAGGTTTCTCCTTCCCATATTGCCATTTCATCCTGACTGGGTGAAGGTAAACCAAAAAAAAAAAAAAGGTCCCCCAAAGGATGTTCACCCCTCTGTTCCAAGCTCTCACGAGTTGGGAACTCCAACTGAGGAATCACTCTCTGTGAACTGGTAGCTTAAGTTGCTCTCCCACAGGAGACCTCAGATCGACAACCTCTCCAAAGAGCAGTTGGATCTGAGTGAGCACCAAGGCTTCCATAACACTTGTGTGACATCATTGCTGACATTGTTCAGTTTCGAGGGCCCAGTTTGAACCTAAACAAGACAAACATGGCAGCTTTTGGAGGTGTTGGGAGGATTGGGGGAAACTTAATAATAAGTATGTAATAAAAATGAATTGAAAGTTTTCCCTGCCTTCAAAGAGGTTACCATTCTATTGGAAAGAGAAATGTGAGTTCAGGGAATGATAACGGAGTGTGATGGGCTGTGGTTTCTCCCAAACCTCTTATCTCTGAATTTTAGATGGCGGCTTACTAGCTTGGAAGACCCCAGATGCCATTCACCAAAACTGGATGCAGAACATTTTCTTAATAAACTTCTTTATGCCAATTACCTACACATCCCCCGAATCCATGGTCCCCAGACCACCGCCCCTGCTCTCCTGTCCCTCAAAGTATTTGGTTGTGATCAGGAAACTTCTTAGCTTTTAGTTTAGTCCAGTTGTGCTGACTTCCCCTGTATTGTGTGTTGTCCTTCCCTTCACCTAAGATGATATTTGTCTACAGTTACTGTTAAAAAAACTGTCTTTGGAATTGGAATTGGGATTGCATTGTATCTGTAGATGGTTTTGGGTAGAACTGACATTTTCACAATGTTAGTGAATTTTCTTCTCCCTCACTCCCCACACTCTTAACCATCAAAGAATGTTTTCTTCTGCGTTTAAACTTTTTCATGAGTTCTTACAATAGTGGTCTCATACAGTATTTGTCGTTTTGCGACAGACTAATTTCACTCAGCATAATGCCTTCCAGATTCCACCCTCAGTCCCCTGTAGGCCCGAATGCTGCCGCCAGGTGGGCAGACGCTGCCTGATGGCCACCAAGAAGAGGGAGGTGAGGGAGAGTGTGGTCTGCAGGCACCTGGAGGAGCAGCTGGAGAAGCAGAGAGAGGAGCTAAAGAGGCTGAGGGACCAGCTGGAGAGGCTGCAGAGGCAGAAGTTCAGGCTACAGAGGGTGCAGGTGCAGCATCAAGGCCAGAGCGGGAAGCACCAGAAGACCCTCTAGCACCCCCGGACTAGGAGGAGCAGGGCCTTTGGGCTGGAAGTGTGGGCCCTTCAGGAGAGACCTCCATTCAGTTTTGTTTAACCCAGCTCCCCTGGAAGATCCCCACCCTCCCACCCCGAGTACACAGAGAGCTCCAGCCCTAGGAGGATCTGGATGGAGGAAGCCCCAGATGGCTGACCGCAGACACCAGGTCCCCTCAGAGGCTCCACTGGCCCAGAAGAGGAGAGGACAGGCCTCACCTGGATGATGAGGTCTCAGAACTCTGAGGATGAGCATAGCATAAGTAGGGAAAGGGAAATGGGATTTCAGTGGGACTTGGGAGGCTGAGGGGTCCCTGCAAGGACAGCTCTAAGGGAGGTGTGACGGTCATGGGGTGTCACTGAGTTCTTTGCAGGAGAAGGAATCAGAGAAGCCGCATACTGTGCGGAACCTGCCCGCAGGTGAGCAGTGAACATGAAGCCCTAAACCAAGGCCTCTGGGTCCCTTCCCAGCAGCTGCAGGCAGAGAAAGAAGCAGGGCTTGGGAGGAGGACAGGAGGGCGGGGTGGAGGAAAAGGAGCTCACCCCAGTCATGTCTTCTGTCCTCACAGGGTGAATTTGGGTTTACGATTAGGATTAGGGGAGTGGAAGGGGGAGCTGGTGTAGCAAAATCCTCCTGGGTGTTTTCCATTTCTGGATAAGAGTTGATCCAGTGCTTGCAGGATATTTTCTGTATTTAGCATGTCCTAAAAAAAAAAAAAAAAAGTAAGGAGTAGAGCTTTGGAACTTTTTCCTCTCCAATAAATCAAGCTATTCTTTCAGGTTTTCCACATGTTAATGAAACTTGCTAATATTTTTTCTTCTTTCTGTGGTCTAACCTGACATGTCCTGAGGTCAAAGAACTGAAGAAAAAGGTTGACTCAGATGAAAGAAGCAGAGGGCAGGCTGGTAAACCCAGAGAGAACAGCAAGAACACAGGTGATCAGAGGTGAGGGTGGGAAGGGGCAGATTCAGGCCCAGACTAAGTAGTGGACAGAAAAGCCCAAATCTCAGCCGTAGCTTCAGGTCCCATGTCTGGACGTGACAGGGGCGTAGCCATCTCCCTGGAAGATGAGACCTCTACTGTCACAGGGAAGCCTTCGGGACACAGGCAGGGAGGACAGGACCTCCAGAATGAGCACCTCCAACCACAGGCTGTCCTGTGTGGATTTCTCAGAGTGACAGAGACAGCTCCTGCATGGAACAGCGTCAGAGGTAGAGGGCAGTGAAGGCTTTCAGGACAGGTGAATTCAGCAGTCTCCTAAGGATCCAAAAGGAAAATCAGAGATTCTCAGAGGTATCAGAGTGGGAGAGGTTGGCATTCCCAGGTTGGGGAGAGGCTGGTTGGGGAGGTACTGCTTTCTGAAATCTTTTCATCAAACTCTCTTCTATTCATCAACTATCTTCTCAGTTGATGTCATCTAAGCTCAGTCCTGAAAAGGGCCTAGAATGCACAAGCGTGGGTTATTTGGTGTGGCAAGGTGGGGAGGAGGTAGTGGCAGCATATCCGGGAAAGAGAATCTTCTAGAGGCACATGAGTTACCTAGTGAATTGCACATGGTGTCCATTCTCCTTCATTTAGCTGTGGACGTGTGTTTGCAAGAGGTGATTGACTTCCCCAAATTATTTTTGGTCATTTCTAGTTACAGACACCAGAAGAGCACATTGGCTCCAAGAACATGCAAGAAATCCACTGATTGTGATTATTACTGTCTGTGGTATGCTCTCCTTTCAGTGATTAAAACCTTTGTCTGTCATAGAGAATTTTCACCTATTTAAAAATATATGTCTATGTCATTTACTAATTTCCAAAGCTATGAAATTCTTTTTTATTACATGTCTAAGAATACAAATTTGTATAATGAAAAAGTTAACATGCAGAGTCCCACCCTCATATTTTGCTCCTGCTCCCCCAAGGTATCCAAAGTTAATAGACACGTGTATCCTTCCCTAGGTTTCTCTGCTGGGACATGTATACACAGTCACAGGTACACAAGTAGATCTGATGGGGTGTTTGCTTTTATGGAAACTTGGTCACACTCTACCCACATTGCTCTTGCCCCTTCTTTCCCTTGACATTCTATCTTGACTCTCTGTAAGTCATTAGATATAGCATTAACTATATTTTTATGTCTTCTAAGTTACACACATAAATTAAATAGATGATAACAATTTTAGTACACTTTATCTAGACTTAGACATGTTGTTAGGTGCTATCGAGTTGGCTCTGACTCACAGCGATCCTATGCACAACACAACAAAACACTGCCTGGTCCTGGGCAACCCTCATAATGGTTGCTATATTTGAACCCACTGTTGTAGCCACTGTGTCAGTCAATCTCATTGAGTGTCTTCCTCTTATTCGCTGGACCTCTGCTTTACCAAGCATGGTGTCCTTCTCCAGGGACTGGTCCCTTCTGATAACATGTCTAAAGCCATCCTTGCTTCTAAGGAACATTCCAGCTTCTTTCAAGACAGATTTGTTTGTCTCATACATAACACTAGTGAAATGGAAACACGTTATCACCCATGCTTTTTCAGTCCACTCTTCCTGCATGTTCTAGCTTTCCACCCCCTGTTCTTTCCCACAAGTGAATCCAAGGTAATTCACTTCGACCATATGGTAAGTAGTCTATCTTATCCTTACTTAAACAAGCACACGCACACATACATGTACCATCATCTGTTCATTTATACACACACATACATGTAAACAGGTATTCAAATATGTTCAACTGTTATTGTTCTACCCAAATGTGCTCATTTTATATATACTTTTCTGCACCTTGATTTTTTCAGTAAACTTCCATAATACTTCACAGAGATTTCTTCTACTTAACTACTACAACTCTTTTTCATTCTAATGACTTCCTATGTTATTGATGATGTAGCTCTACCATATATTCTCTATCATTTCACCACCAATGGACAGTCAATGTTTTGTCAGCATCAATAATAAACACCCTTTGTATAGTACAGGATTCGCTTATGTGGAGTAGACTCCACAGAGTGAGATTTCCAGTTCAAAGAATGTTAAAAGCACAGAGCCATGGCCATGTCTTTCCCCTAGAGGCTGTCCTAAAGCACCTTTCCAGCCATGTCTCAGGGTTTCCTTCTCCCCACAGCCCAGCCAGCTATAGATGGTGTTGATTTTTAAATTGTGCCAGTTTCACTGGGACTTTGATATTTTCTTATCTACCAGTGTTTTTGAGCAACTTGGACTATGTTTATTGGGCATGTGGATTTGCTGTGAACGATCTGTTTGAATTCACTGCTCATTTTTCAAGTGCTTAACTTTTATCCTTCTGTGTAAAATATAAACTGTTATTAATCCTGGTCATCTACATTTCACATAATTTTCCAAATCTATGATTTGTGTATCACATTTTTGCAAGCTTTGTCCCCCAGAACAATCAGTTGAGTCAGCACCATTTATTAAATAAATATGATTTTCACACCACCTTTTTTTTTTTTTTTTATGAATAGTTACTGTGATTTCCTAGTAGGTTTTCTATTTCAGTTGTCTACCTGTCAGTTTGTATGCTATGTAATATTGATTTGTTCTGTTACTTGATGAGGTAGACACCTGTTACTATCCTGTTATTTCAGGTTTTTCTTGTCTATTCTTTGGTAATGCAGCCCTGGTGTTGCAATGGTTAAGTGCTTGACTGCTAATTGAAAGAAAGGCTGCCAGGTCGCACCCACCCAGTGGCTCTGAGGGAGAAAGGCCTGGCGGTCCGCTCCCATAAAGATTACGGCCTATAAAGGCCTACTGGGCAGTCAGACGGGACGGCTGTGAGTCAAACATCTTGTCCAAGGCTCCAGCAACAACATTCTTTGTTATCTATTGTACTACTTGTAGCTTATGATTAATGTATACAATTAAAAAACAACTACCCGAATATTCTAATTGGAAATGCAATCCATTTATGTGTTAGTTTTGGGAACCTCCATTTGATTAACAAGGCTTCCCACTTGGAAATATGGCATATTTTTTTGCACATATTCAGGTTTTGTTTTATTTACGTTAATACATTAGTTTTCTTTATATATGTCCTTCGCTGCTCTGGTCAGAACAATGTTCCCCTAAATATTTTATAGTTTTGGACACAGTTTGCTACAGTCAAGTAATAGGCGAAAGAGAACGACCAGCCTTTCCCACCCTTGCTAATTTTAGTCTCTTATGTCCACATGGGACAGAAACCCTTGATTTTGATGTATTTGTCTTTTATTCGGGTATGCAATTATATCATTATTTTGAAAATCTGTTTTTATACTTATACCAGTTATTTAAATTTTCTAGTTTAACCCTTCACCTTAAAAGTATGTTGAGTCTTACCAAAATCTTTGTCTAGTTCCAAATTTATCAGCATGAATTGAATATTTTTCCATTTATCTCTCATCTGCTAAGTTTGGGGATAATCTATTATGCCCCAATAGGTAACTAATACTCTGACCTGCTGACCGTTGTTGTAATCACACACAACTTGTTTCTGACAGTTAAGTACTTCTACCTGGCCTCTGTTGGGCTGGGATCCCATTACTTATATTGGTATGAGGTAGCCCAGCTCCCATGAACAATCTCAGCCAATAGGGAATTGTTGTCGTTTGTTGTTGTCGTTTGTTGCTGTCAAGTCATTTCCAACTGATGACAACCCCATGTGTGCAGCGTACAACTGCTTAATAGGGTTTCCAAGGCTGTGACCCTTTAGAAGGAGATCACCAGGCCTGTCTTCTGAGGCACCCCTCCGTGGGTTCAAACTGCCAACCTTTCAGCTGGTAGTTGAGCACTGAACTGTTTGTGGCACCCAGGGACCCCCTAGAGAAGACAGATATCAGTAAGTTCAGTGTTGTTGCTGCTCCCCTCATCTCTGCATTCCTTATTATTTTGATGAAATGGGCGTCCTTCAGGACCACCAAGAAATGGTCTTATAGAAACTAACTCTGCCACGGCCACATATTGGAGACTTTTGCCTCATCTTCCCACATCTGACACAGCAGGTCTGGCATTTCTATTTCGTAGATAGTGGGCCATTGCCTTTTCCAAGCATCGAAGAACAATGCCACAGCTTACGAGACCCATTTCTAGAGCCCTTGCTATGGCGATAAATCCTTGTTAGGAGAGAGTTCCCCCATATCAACAAACTGTCCTTGACCCAACTTTATATTAAACTCCCCTTGACTCAGCACCTTCAGCACCCATCCTCAGCACACCCCCGTCCTGCTCACACAAGGCAGCCAGATCTTGCAGCTCCTTCAGTGTACAGTCCCTCCCCCCCTTACCACAACCAACACTTCCCCAGTGGCTATACTGGTATGTGACAACTAAGTATCTGGACAAATGCATGGGCCGCTATCTCAGGACTCTGCAAAGGAAGTGGTTGGCAGTGGTAGGAAACCAGAACATAAAGTATAAACATTCCAGAGGCTGAAATTAAATGAGTCCAAATCATGTAACTGCATACCAGCTGTGCACAGAAACAGCTCCAAGAGAAGCCCTCTCTCATATCAAATGGGATAGAGGGTCCATAAAGGAGAGAGGTGGGCAAGTCGGCAGGTGGGAAGAAACTTAAAACTCTGGAAGAACAGATTCCTTCTCTCTGACCAGAGTATGTAAGGGCCCAAGAGTGTGGGGGAAGCTCCATTAAGTTTTCTCTCTCCCTGTCTGCTGTTGGCATTTAGTCAGTTCTGCCTCAAAGGGTGTGACTTTTCGAAAGCAGATCACCAGGCTAGTCTTCTGAGACGCTTCTTGACAGACTCATGCTGCCAACCTTTGGGCCGGTTGTGGAGTATTTTGGCCCCATAGGCAGAACCAGTCGCTTATGTGCACGACAGAATGAGGAGATTAAAGCCACAGGATTCCTACCAGTGGGCCAAGAAAGCACTCCTTCAGAGCTCAGAGAGCATCAGAGAAATAGAGAGAGGAAGCGGCACAAGAAAGAGATTCTTCAAACTTGCTATGAACTCCTGGTTCACCACCCATCCCCCCAGATGCATATGCCTTGCCCTGACCCTAAGAAGCACTATCAAATCCTTTAAGAGCCTCACTAGGGGTTACAACGCCATCAAGATTCCAGTCTGGGTGGCACTCATGTAGATTAGACCCGAGTATCACCGCAAAGGCTTCAAAAATTGAACGAAGATGTGAGCCACGGAATACAAAAACAGGACAGAACTTGCAGCATGAACATATCTGGGTCAATTGAATGCTAAAAAAAACAAAATTAACATTTTGTTTTTCCATAACATTTAAGCAAGACTTACAGTTTTGAAATCTTAAGACACGTATTTTAAAATGCTATTCTAATCATGCTCCAAGAAATAACAGGGACATTTTTTAAATACGTGGAAAGATAGTGGCTATTTGCAAAGGAAAATTTTACATGCTAAAAATGCAATGCTAGCAATGAAAAATTCATTTGATAGTTTCAAAAGCAGAATGGTGATGACAGAGAAAAAAACTGAGTTGGAAGTAGATCAATAGAAAATATTTATTCTGAAAACAGAGAAAAAATACAGAAAAAGATGAGCAGAGCCTCAAAAACTAGACCAAAACCCTATTTCTTTATTGGAACTCCAGAAGACATGGAGAAAATGTGTGGTGCAGAAAAAAGTATTAGGAGAAATACTAACACTTTCCAAATTTGGTGAAAGACATGAACTTACAGATTCAAGAAGCTCAGCAAACCCCAATGAGTTAAATTTAAGGAATTATATACCGCAATAACATATTATTATGAAAATATTTTAAGCACACTATACGAATTCTTTTACAGTGACATGTAAAAAAGAAAACGGCGTACTGTGCTTATGACAATACCTGGGAGGGGGAAAATGCAGTTGACAAAAAAAGAAAAAATATATATAAAACATGCATTATTTGCATAAAAATATGATATATCATAATCAATGGCAGAATAACAAAGACCAAGAAAATACTCAGGAAGAAGTTAGACAGAAAACAACACATTTCAAATGGGAAAAATAATTCAAATAACTCTATAGTCATTATCAGAAGCCATGGAAGCCAAAAGATTGTGAAACAACATTTTTTCAACACAAAGAGGGAAATATTAATCTATATAGATATATAATTCTATACCCAGTCATACCTTTGGGAGTAAAGCAAAAGTAATGCCATTCTCAGGGGATGGAAAACTGAGAGAATTCATCACCACCAGACTTCTGCTAAATGAAACACTGAGAAAAGTGGTTCAGGTGGTAGACTTGGAATTTCATTCATATTTCAGGAAAGCAGAAAACGTGGGAACTATGTGGATAAATATACTATGTCAACACTGTAGTCACTGCACAACATGGCACTGGACATGCCTCTTTGGAAAGGTTTTCCAGTCTCTTGGAAATGCTTGGGAATACACTCTTGGTGGCAAATCATTATTAGAGAAAGGAATTAATTTTGACAATATCTGAGAGCTGGCTGTATTCAAGTCTGGTGAATAAACTGGAAAGAAAATAAATTTTTGGACCCAAAATAAGTCGTGGAAACAAAAAAATGAGTCTCAATTCCCATGTGGCCATGAGCCAGCTCTGAAGGCCTTCCCCAGAGAGGCATTTCAAGCACATCGGGAGCAATGTCTTCCTGTTGTTTTTGCTAGGTGCCATCGAGGGGATTTCTGAGTCACCGTGGCCTGGTGTGAAAGGAGAATTGTCCCCATAGGGTTTACTGGTGTGTAATCTTAACGGGAGCAGGCTGCCAGATCTTTATTCCTTAGAGCCTCTGGGTAGGTTCAAACAATTAACATTTCGGTTAGCAGCCAAGCACTTAACTTTTGTACCACCAGGGCTCCTTGGAGCAATATCAGTACCACAGAAGTTGGTATGAACCTTCCCATGGACCTTCTCTGAGAGATAATCCCTTGCTTAAGAACCAACTTTAGTTTTCATATATACTCATTCTGCATCAAGTCTAGGTAAGAATTAGAGTGCATCCTTGAGAGGACAATATTTTATATGTGGTCATCAACAAAATATGCCTCAAGGGCAAAGTTTAAGAATAAACCAAGGGATTTCCCATCAGTCCTTGGGACCTGAGAGGGTCTTCAGGAGGATTTTCTGAGACTCATGGAAAAGGAAGTAGTAGATGCTGCCTTCTTTTTACCACTTCCCTCCCAAACAAACAGGAACCACTGCTAAGATGTCAGGTGTCAAACCCAAACTCCTCTTCGCATCCTCTATGAAACTTGTATAGTAAGACCAGGAACCAGGTGTTCAGCTGTGTGAAGAGAAAAAAAAAAATTTTTTTTTTTTTTAGTATTTCCCATCTTCCAAAGTTTCGAGTTCCAGTGGAATCCTGTTATAAGTCACTAGATCAGCCCAGGACCTGGAAGACTGAAATTCCTGGAGCTCTGACAAGTGGGAGGGGTGGGGGGGGGCACTGGGCAGAGCCTCCTTGACATCACTTGCCCCAAGAGGCTCTGGAGGCTGCTTCATGTTAAAAGTCAAAGGCCCTTCCGGCCCAGCAGAGTAAGAGCAGGGAAAGACTTTCTCCATTGAAAGAAGAGATGGGCTCAGGAGCTGCAGGTGTGAGACCATTCAGCTTTTTGGCTTCAGGGCATCCCGGCCCCAGTTCACCTTTACAACTGGGCCTTTATAGCCTCTCCACTTCTCTCTCCCTCCCAGCTTTCTCCCAGCACCATGGGCTGTGGCTTCTGCTAGTTTCAATGTTTCAGTAGCACCTCACCCCACTCAGAGGAGGTAGGTTTGCAGGGTGGGGGGCACAAACCCATAGTGCCGCTTAGGTGTCCTTCAACAGAAACTCTCTGGAGGGGACAAGTTGGCCTGACTGATCCTGAGACCCAGACAGAGGGAAACCCAGGGGGAGGGTCATTGGTTGAGGAAGTGTCAGCACCCTCAGGGTCATGTCCCTGGGGTCATGCCCAATTGCAGGAAAAAGGAATTAGCTCTGCAGCTTGGTGTGTTGACCGTCCAGTATGAAGGCCCCGGAAGCCTCTGGAGAATTCTCAGAATTTAGTCTAATCCAGCACTGGGGAAATCCTTACTGAATGAGAGCAGCCATATTCCTGGGGATCTTTATTCTAAAACTCTCAAAGCAGTTGATACAGTCTTAGGAGGTGGGAGATAAGAAAGCTTGGGGCCACAGAGGGACTGTGGCAAAAGAGGGAGGTTCCTATCACTCCCTCTGGGGTCTTGTTCAGGATTTTTTTTTTTTTAATGCAACTTGGGCTCCAAACAGGCATTTATCACTGAAGTTGTATTTATGATCCTTAACTCAAATCTGGAGTTTTGAGCTTATTTTGATGATTTCTTCTTTAGTCTATGGAGAAAGGAGTCTACTATAAGCCAGTGGTGAAAGTGCAGGAAATAAAGTCCCTAGTCCTGACCGGGGTCGGCTCTGCTGCACCCCAAACTAGGGGTGACCTCCCTGGGGAGCCCTTCTGAGGGAGAAAGGGGGTGCAGTGTGTGTACCTACAGTGTGGCCTCTGGGGCTTTGCCTTCTCCTCCCAGAAGTGCAACCTTGGGCCTCCACGTGCGGACCCAGAGTTAGAGGGTGACCTCAACTCTCCCACCTTTCCTGGGTCATCCTCTGGACCCAAGTCCCCATATGCCTCCTCTGCTCTCCTATCCCAGCATAAGCGCTGTGATCAGGCTCAGGTGCGTGCACTGGGTCTCGCTCTCTGTGGCCTCAGGCTTCCCCTATTCTGGTGCGACCTGTGAGCCTGGTGGGTCTGAGTTCAGGGCAGGGCTGGGTGGGCTGGGACTGTCGCAAAAGGCTCCTGAAGCCAGCTTCATCCTGCTGCCCGCGAGCTTGCGGTGGGGCAGCCCTGGGCATCGCGCATCCCCCAGGGCGCCCCTCTCTGTGCAGCCCTGCCCCGCCCCCACCCCCCAACCACCCACCCTCCGCCTCAGGCCTCCTAGTTCTAGAGGCGCCTTTTCTTGATGCCCAGATGCAACTGGGCACCGCACCGCCCCGCAGAGTCAATCCAGCTAATGACCTCAACCTGAAATGCACAACTTTAAAACTGCTAGATAGGTGGGAAATGAAAAAAAAAAAAAGTAAATGTGAAACACTTAAAAAGAACAATTACAAAGATGTCACATTATGTGGGACTGACTGTATTCTCACATCATAGACTCAAAGGAGGCTTGGTTGTATGTTTCTTTGCAAATAAGTCTTAGATAAGGGAACTGGTACCAGGAGTAGATACGCAGCGTGACTTCCGGAAAATGGAAAATCTGGGATTGATTAATTGGCCTGGATGAGGCTGAAAACAGTGATAACCGCGTAATATTTAATGATGACATCCTAGCAGTCTACAACATGCAGTGAAAATTTTTCTAAGTAAATTGGCACCAGAAATGGCCTTTAATCACTATACAAAATGGGTCAGTAGTTCAAGATCTCCCTAAGAAGAAGGAATCAACTCGATGGCCAAATGGTTTCAGGTTTGGGAGACCACTTTCAGGCAAGTTCCAGCAAACATGCAAAAAACAGATCATCTTAATCTTGTACATAGTCACCAAAGAAGAGAAAAATATGAGATGCTCTCCAACTTGATCCTTAAGGCTACTTTAATATTGATACCGAATTAGAAAAGAAAGGTATAAGTAATTGAGATGCAAAACCCTACATAAAATGCTGGCAAAGAACTCCAGACAAGTGTAAACCATGTAATACGCCACGATCAAGGGGGTTTATTGTCAGCATGCAATCGAGTGAACATTAAACATTTAATAACTTAATTCACCACATGTGTAGGTTAAGGAAGAAAAGACAAGGCTCACATAAAGAGATGGCGAAAAGTAGTGATAAAATCCAATCACACTGAGACATAAGAACTCTGAGCAAACTAGGAACAAAAAAAGGAGTTCCCAAACTTGGAAAACTACAACTAGCATGATAGTTCATGGCGAAATGTGGGACATTCTCTTTAAAATTAATTAGCAATAAAACAAGGATGCTTTCTCTTATTATTTCTATGAAATTTAACAATGGAGGTCGAAGCTAGAACGAAATGACAAGAAAAGGTATAACTTATTATTCATAGATTATACGAATGTCTTCACAGGAAATTTTTAAAAGCCATAGAAAACATTAGAATTAATACTAATCATAAATACAAAGTGAAAAATAGAGTGAATTTCTATGCATCAGCATCAAGCCGGCTCTTCTGTAGCTTAGTGAAAGCAGAGGACACTGATAGGGAAACAGCAGGATCCAGGTGGGCTAGACAAGGAGGGGAGAGCACTATTTTACCCTAGGCTGGATTTATAAGCACAGATATGTGTGTTAGTTACCTAGTGCCGCCATAAGAAAAAAATAACACAACTGAGTGGCTTTAAAGAACAGAAATTTATTTTCTTACAGTTCAGGAGAGGCTCGAAGTCTGAATTCAGGGCATGGCTCATGTCTACTTCAGCTTCTAGCAGCTTCCAGCCACCCTTTGTGTTCCTGGCCTTGTAGATGCATCTGCTCCTGTCTGTGTCTATTCTGCTGTTTTTATAACTCAGAAGGGACTAGGTCTAGGACCCACCCTACACTGGTATGGCCTTATTAACATAATTTTAAAAATCCCCTATTTCTAAATTAGGTCACATTTACAGGTACAGTGGTTAGGATTTCAACATACCTTTTGGCGTTATACAATTCAGTCCATAATAGTGCCCTCACCAGATATTCTGGACTGAGAGTCCAAGCATGAGCTGCTGAGAGTGGTTCTGTTTTTTTTTCTATATTAGTTGACTGTAACTTGTATCAATGGTAACCCATATGAACTTTGGAGCAACTTATTATGAAGGACCTGGTCAACCTTTTTAACCATGTCCATTATGTGGAAAAACACACAGACTCCCATCACTGTAGCCTTGAGAAATTGATACGGGTGGAATGGGTTTGGGACCAAGACTTGCTTCATGGCCTTGATAACATGGCATAGCTGTCAGACGTCCACGTGGAGATGTCAGGTAATAATACTAATAGCTAACACTTACTGAGCACATGCACTGGTGTCAGGGGCTCTTGTAAAAGCTTCTCCTTAAGAGTTTTGCTCTGCATGATAGTCCTATGAGGAATGTGCCATTATAATGCCCATTTTACAAAAGAGGTCGACACAGAGAGTTAGGCTGACATTTGAATATACGAGTTTGCACCCAGGAGGAATTTGACTAGAGCTACAAAGCTGGCATCTTTAGCTACAGATAGACAGCAGTGGACTCACTGAGTCATCCTAGACAGAGGGTGTCAATAGAGAGAACTAAGCACCGAGCCCTAGGGCACCCTGACGCCTACAAGCTGGCCAGGTGAACCACAGCCAACAAAGCTCTCTGAAGGCCAGTGCGGTTCCTGGAAGGTGGCCTGTCCTTTCTCTAGGCCGAATTTCCCCACTGCCCTTCCCACCCGCACTGGCTTGTCCCCTTCATAATGGCAGGGACAGTGTGTAACTTTCACCACTGCCCAAGATCCCAAGGTTACAATAACATTGGTATGGAAAGCAGAATGATGGAGTCAGGAAGCCTGGTGGTCACATGCAGCCAGCTGGAAAGAGAAAAGAGCAAATAAACAAGGGGAGAAGACCGTGAGCCAGAGGAGTGGGAGAAATGAAATATTTCCCGAGTGCCAAGTAAGGCTGGGCGACTGCTAGTGGCATGTAGTTCCTCATTTAAGCTTCAGAGGGACACAATGGGTGGAATAGACATTGTTACCACTTTCATCATGCAAACGCTTTATTATCTTTGATTTTAACAGTCACATGTTAAGAAACCAGAAAACTGAGAAAAGTATAATAAAAGAATACATCTCATCAATTGCAGACTATAGTGTTGCCTCAGAAGCTGCTCATTTTTGTTGCTGCTGTAAATATTGCACACAATCTTTGCCAAGTGAACAAGTTGTACAGGTGTACAAGCTATTGACAGCAATTACATTAATCAGCTGTGCAAACTTACCCTTATCAATGGGATTTTTCCATCACCATAAACTGAAACTCCGTGCTCTGTATGCAATAACACTGCTTTATTTCCTCCCTCCTGCCCCTGTTAACCCCTAATAAACTTTCGTTACTATACATTTGCCTGTTCTTATAAAAGGCAGGTTTCTGAATCTGAAAGCTCTTGACAAGCCACAAGGGTGAATTCGTATGGTAGCAGAAGTTATTTGCAATACCTATGTCCTACTATGGACTTGGTTCTAGAATATATAAAGAACCGTTTATAAAGCAAAAACAAAAAAAAAGTCCAATAGATGAGGAAATACTTGAAAAGATTTCTATATGGCCAACATACATTCATTAGTTATCAGAGAAACTCTTAACAAAATGTCACAATGTGATACTATCCCCCACACACCAGAATGGCTAAAATGAAAAAGATGGAAAATACCAACTACTAGGTAGAGCATGGAGCAAAGGGATCTCTAATTTACTGCTAGTGAAAGTGTAATTTGGTACAACCACTTTAAAAATGCTTTGGCCATATCTACTAAAGCTGTGAACACACATGTATCCTACGACCCAGCAATTCTACTTCTAGATACATACCCAATAGAAATGGGTAGATATGTTCAACAAAGCACATACTTCTAAGGAATGAACACTCTCATTCTGAAAGCCTAACTTTTTAAATTTTTCTTTAGATGAAGGTTTACAGAACAAACTAGCTTCTTACTAAACAGCTAGTACATATATTGTTTTATAACAACGGTTACCAACCCCATGACATGTCGACACTCTCTCTTCTTCAACTTAGGTTCCCTATTACCAGCTTTCCTGTCCTCTTCTACCTTCTAGTCCTTGTTCCTGGGCTAGTATGCTGCTGGAGCCTCATTTCGTTTTATGGGCCTGTCTAATCTTTGGCTGAAGGGTGAACCTCATGAGCGACTTCATTATTGACCTCAAAGGATATCTGGGGTCCATACACTCAGGGTTTCTCCAATCCCTGTCAAGTCAGTAAGTCTGGTGTTTTTTTTGTGAGTTAGAAGATTGTTCTACATTTTTCTCCAGTTCTGTCCTGAATGCTTCACATTCAAAGCATTATTCTCTGTCTGTTCTAAGGTGATGGCCATATATAATATGTTTATATAGAAAAGTCTAGAGCTTTCTCTGAAATTCAAGAGCAAATCTCTAGAGGCTCATGTGCTTATAGCTTCTGTTCCCTCTGGAGCTACTGCTTCTGTCTGTCCTTCTGCTGGGCTGCACCACATGGAACCAGTTATAAAATTCAACCTCATCTTATAAATTCACAGGAGTCCTACTCACACAAAATTTTTATTGGCTATGAGAACAGGTGTGTAGATAAGGTATACAAGGGATTTCTATTGTAGCAAAGCAAAACCTTAAAATGAAATGGCTGGGAATGGCGGGCCTCCTTCTGTAAAAATGCTTTTCTACATGGAATATGGGAAAATGCAGTTAAGATATGGCTTATGCAGAAAGGCAAAACGGAGTGCTTGCAGCAATTTGGTAATCATTTAGATCACCTGTAAAAATATTTTCATCCTTTTTCTCATAGCTTACAGGAAATGAAATTCCAAAAGGATCGCATATTTAAAAGTAAAATATGCCACCATAAAAATTTCAGAAGAAACTATGAGAGATTTTGTTTTGCTTTTTATTGGTAAAAGAGAAAGATTTTCTAAAAATCCCAAAGCTGTGAAGGCTAAAACTGGTAAGATATAGATACAGATCTTTGGCATAGCAAAAACTATATGAAGAAAGCAAAAATACAGGCAAAAAGCTGAAAAAAAAAATTGCAGGCTAAGGATTTGACTAGACATTTCTCCAAAGAAGATATATAAATGGTCAATAATCACATGAAAAGAAGCTCAACCTCATTAGTCATTAGGGAAATGCGAATCAAAACCAAAACTCACTATTATTTCAAAACCACTAAGATGGCTCAAATCAATAGGATGGACAACATATGTGGTGAGGATGTGGAGAAACTGGAACCCTCATACATTGCTGGTGGACATGTGACACGATCCAATCAGTTTGGAAAACAGTTAAGTACTTGCTCAGAAAGTTAAACAAAGAGTTACCATGCATAGCAATTCCACTCCTAGGTATGTACCCAGGAGAGCTGAAGCATGTTCACATAACAACTTACAAAAGAATTTTCATAGCAGCATTATTCATAAATACCCAAAATATGGAGAGAATCCAAATGTCATGAACTGATAGACAAGCTGTGGTATATTCGTAGACTGGAATATTAGTCATTAAAATACATGCAACAATATGGACAAACTTTGAGAACGTTATGCTAAGTGAAAGAAGCCAAACAGAAATGACCACATGGTGCGTGACTCCATTTATATGAGATGTCCAGAACAGACAAACCAACACAGACAGAAAGTAGATTAGTGGTTGCTACGTCTTGGACGAAAGGAATAATGAGGATGACTACTAATATGTAGGGCATTTATTTACAGGGCACTGAAAATATCGTGAAGCTAGACAGTGGTGATTGTTGCACAACTCTGTCCATATACTAACAACCACAGAATTGTGCACATTTCAAAGGGCAATGTTATGGCGGGTGAATTATCTCTCAATGGAAATATTTGTGACTCCTAAAAGACTAACTTTTCAATTCAATATATAGAACTTATAAATCAGTAGGGGAAAAACAACCCAACTTTACCAAGTCTCTTTCCAACCAAAGTGAAGGGGGTACATTCAGTTAGTACACTTTATTTTTGTCTCTCTCTTCATTATAGAAGTTCTGTTCTCATTTTATATAACTTTAAGTTATACAAGTACTAGTCTCCATTTCCTTATCCCTGTTTTCACTATTGTAACTACATAAAGAGAGCAGTACCATGGTTTTTATAAAAACCCACCCACTCATTCATTCACTCAAATCAGTTTTGAGTGCTTCTTAGGTGCTAGGAACCAGGATACTCTTGCAACACAGCAGAGAAGCTCCTGCCCGTATGGGCCTTCTATTTGTGTGGAGCAGTCAGATGATAAACCAGCCAAACAGCATGGAATGTTACCTAACATCAGGGAGGAGTCGTGTGATTTTGGAGGTGTCCCAAGCTGTGTCTCTCTCGTGAAGAGTTCTCTCTTTCCTCTAAACCCAGTGAAAAGTACACACTTCGAAGGAACTGTGGGGTCGATAAGTGTGAAAAAGAGATTTCATTTCAGTTTCATTGTGTTGGTTTCACCTGCTACGCTGTCAGCATTTTTTTAAACATTATTCTGCAGCTAATATCAACCCCTCTCCAAAAAAAACACTCTTGCCATGCAGTTGATTCCGACTCACAGCGACCCTATAGGACAGGGTAGGGCTTCCAAGGAGTGGCTCATCTTAGGACACAAATAACTCCTGCTTATGAGAATCCGAAAGCTGTTCAGTGTGGATGTGTGAGGGACTCAGCAACACTTACGGTGATTTCCCAGTAGGTGGGGTGCAATAGTGTGAGCATCAGGAGTAACGAACCCCATGTGCACTTTGCATCCTTCCACAGATTATGACACAACAAACATTCTCTCCTCATCGTCCTGCATCTTGTAAGAGAACAGAGGGAACCGTTAGGCAGGACCCTTTGAAAACGCATGGCAAGAAATTTTATTGAAACATTAAATTCAACATAAAATCTTTCTGCATTTTCCTTCCTTCCCTACCTCATTTCAGAGAGGTAGTTGGACTCACAGAGTTGAATCCCTGAAGCCTGGAGACTCTGAAGAGTCTATGGTAAAAGCCTCAGCTCACTGGATTAATCACAGTGAGTGAACTGGAACCCAGGGGAAGAGTGGGAGTCAGAGAGCAGAGTCCCAGACATTAGGAAGGGGTGACGTCTGCTTCTTGATAAAGCCCTGGGGTAAGTGGCAGCACCTCAAAGGGTGATGCAGGCACGTAAGTAGACAGACTCCCTTATGGCGTTCCCAGCCCTGCCAACGTTCTCATGCTCCAGCTGGGAAAGGAAGCCGCAGAGGCAATGCTTCTAGAGAGATCACCCACATAGACTGGGGCAATGAGTGTGTTAAAGCTCTTCTCCAAACCTTGGTCCTTCATTAGACTCCAGGAATTACTGCATATCTGGGTGAGGGGCACCCTAAAAATAAACCAACACGGAAAAAAAAACAAAGCCCTAAAAATAAGTAAGGTTAAAATTTCACCCCAATTTTGTAAGCCAAGAGCTCTGAGTTGGAATTCAGTTGATTGAAAGAAATATCATGTTTTCTTGCACACATGAATTTGTGCAGATTCACAGTTACGGTTCATATTATTCATTCATCCATGGAGCCACCAAAGATTTACTATACAATAGCTACATGTGAGACCCTATGGCAGTTGCTCTTGATGATGAAATGACTCAGAGAATTTCCCTCAATGCCTGGTGAGAGAAACAGCCAAGTTAACAGTTGTATCAGTCATGTATTGCTCTGTAACAAATGACCCCAAATTGTCGTGTCTTAAAAGAGCAACAATTTACCAGCTCACAATTTTTCAAGTTGTCAGTTTGGAGCTCTTCTGATCTGGGTCAGCCTCAGTGGCTCACAACACGGCTTCCTCATGTGTCTACAATTTGCTTCCAGGTAGCTGGGAGCCAGTTCATAACATCAAGTCAGTGAAACCGCTAGATCCTCCCTCCATTGGTCTTCCATCATCTAGCAGGCTGGCCTGAGGATGTTCCCATGAGTTCTCAGGGTTTAAGAGCAACAAAAGGGAAGTCTCAATGTAAAGTCTTCCAACTCTCTCATTTTATCAGGTTTTCTACCATCCCAATGTCCAAAACAATAATGTCAGCCCCAACTAAGGGATGGAGAAAGACTCCTACTGCTAATGAAAGGCGCTCCAGAGTCTCATAGAAGGCATGGGCACAGAGAGAGGATAAATGTGTAGACATTTCTTACATCAACCACAACAGGTAAATGCAATTGTGTTTTATACTGTGGTAAAGGGTTTTGCAGGTACAATGGAGTAGGGAGCAAGAAGTGAACAAATCTACCAGGAGGATATTTAGGGAAGAGCACAACCAGGAACTGATGCCTCAACCAAGTTGGGAATATGATTGGATAGTTAAGGGGTGAAAAAAGGCCCGGGTCCAGGAAGCCCCATGTCTTCTCCAGAGAGAAGTCTGAGGAGACAGGCTGAAGCCACTGAGGCATTTGGTACATTTGTGACCAGATGCAGATCATCTTTTGTTCTACTGTTTTCCAACCACTCGTCCCTATTTATAGTTTGGAGTCATACAAGAGTAGACCCTAGCATTTCCCTGTTGAAACTTTTATTTTCCTCTGAGAAGTCATCACCACCCCAACGTTCTTAATTGCTTCCTCAAATGCTGCCTCCATTTACCAGCTCCTTTTCTATATGGGCTCCAGAGTGAAAGCAGAGCCTGGAAGATGCAGAGGTCATGGACTTTCCCCAAGTCAACTCCTAAACCTCCCATTCTGGCTGACCACAAATTCCTGAGTCTTAGCATTTTATGGTGAGCTCATAAGCCCAATCTGTTCCAATGGGGTCAGTTCTCTTAACCACCATGCTTCACCAGAGAGTAGGCCATAAGATGGGATGGGAGAGAAAATCTTCTAGTCACGGGGAAGAGCCTGTGTGAAGCCTCAGAGGCTAAGGAGACCTGAGAGGTGTTCAGAGTGGACATTGTATGACCAGGGCTGGAGAGACATGATTCCAAGAGAGTCAAATGAGAAGTTTTGGGCAAATCAACTCCTGATCACACTGTAACGATTCCCTGCACTCTCTCTCTCCCCACCAAGGGATAGTAACGACATGGAGTGCAGAGAAAAGTTGCAATTCCTTTTTTATATCTAAGCCCCCTTTTCCCAGTCTGGGACTGGCAGTATTCAAGCTCCTACTTGAACTGTTTCATATTTTTGTTTTTGCTGTGTTTCTATTTAAAGCGGGCCCATGGAACTGAGCAATGTCAGGAATGATGTCACACAGGGTTATGGAAGTTCACGCTGATCTCACCTACTCTTTTGGAGAGGGTGTCGATCTGAGATCCTGTGGGAGAGCACCTGAAACTACTCTATCACGGAAATTCCGGACTAAACCGGGGTCCCCAAGTCACCAAACGGTCATGCATCATGAAGAACTGGGAAAAGGGATAAAGATCCTTCAGAACATCATTATGATTGAACTTCTTCACCCAGAGAGGAGGAAACAGTGATACACAAGGAAGAGGCCTTTCTCTAAGACTCTAGATAACGGTGAGAGGAAAAATTGTCCCAGACTGATGTGTGTTATGGAACAAAGGGTCTGGTTTCCACCAGAAAAGAGAGCCATGATAGGACAAGATGAAGGAATTGGGAATGGATAAGGTCATAAGAAGGAGCGTCCTGAGAAAGCATTTCCTGTCATTTGGTGGGCAATTAACCAAATTCTCATATCAATAAGAAATGTAGGAATAAGTGAGGGATCAAGCTACAGAATTCATTGGGAGTTCGAGAGCTTTCCAGGCACTCTGTTGTTTAGGATCTGTACCTGGTGGAAAGGAAGGAAGCCAGTGGACAACTAGGGCAGAGAGTATAGGATGGGGGAAAGGGTGGTTAGAGAGAAGCGTACTTATTATATTTTCTAATGACATGATATTAATGTACTATGTGAAGAATTAAGAAAATATTTCAGGAGGTTCTGGGAGTGAGAAGTTGAAGGAGCCCAGAGCCCACATCATTGAGGGCAGAAGATGGCTTGCAGACTCCTCCCCTAGATTCAGGAACTCCCCTTCTCCTCCTATGTCTTCTCCCCACATCTCCCGAAGGGCCTAAAAAACTCTCACAGCAAAGAGAGCTATAGGATAGAATTTTTTTACATTCCTACTTTTCTTAACCTGAATTTTGTCTAGGATCTTTAATTTGCCACTCCTTTCAGGGCAGTTTTGTTGCCCTCTCCACTACCATTATTTTTGCTACCCCCCACCACTACTGTAGTGCTGCCCTCCACTGGCCCTATTTCCTTTTGCTTCCTAGGTTTCTTACTGGCCTCTAAAACCCTCTTGAGAGATCCCCTGCTGCAACTTCTGTCACGGAGTTTGCACTCCACTCCCAAGATGCTTCCATCTCTTTCTTCCTTAACTCGCCAATCCTACCTTCATACTCAGGAAAATACAGACCCTTATGTTCACATATACAACCCACCCACACACACAGTTGATGTGGTTGTGTCTTGGCTACTGAGATTTGTACCATCGGACTCTCAAATATGGACATCTCTTTCTGCCTCACACTGAAAGAGTATTTCTCATAATGACATGGTGAGAGCTTTCTGTTCAGGGAAAGGCAATCTTAAAGGAGAAGCTTTAAATTATACATAAATATACAAATTTTGCTCTAAGTATAATTCTTTGAATAAAAGGTCTTCCCTTAATGGCCACATAAACCAGAGACGCCATCAGCCTGAAACCAGAAGAACTAGGTGGTGTGCAGCTACAGTCAATAACTGCCCTGACAGAGGATACTTGCAAGTTATAAAAATGATGGTACCCTCAAATACAGCCCTTATACTGAAAGAAAAGACCAATATGAATGTCAGAGATACTCTGAAACTTGCTCTTGAACGTAAAGTAGCTAAAGGAAATGAAAGAAATGAGGAAGTAGAAGAGCTGAAGAGAAGATTTCAAAGGGCGGCTCGAGAAGACAAAGTATGATAATGACATGTGCAAAGACTTGGCGTTAGAAAAACAAAAGGGAAGAACATGCTTGGCATCTCTCAAGCTAAAGGAACTGAAGAAAAAATCCAAGCCTCGAGATGCAATAGTGAAGGATTATACAGGCAAAATATTGAACAACACAGGAAGCATCAAAATAAGATGGAAAGAATACACAGGGTCACTGCACAGACACACAGACACACAGACACACACAAAAGCATGGGTCGATGTTCATTCATTTCAGGAGGTAGCATGTCATCAAGAACTGATGGTATTGAAGGAAGAAGTCCACACTTCACTGAAGGCATTGGCAAAAAACAAGACTCCAAGAACTGACAGGTACCAACTGAGATGTTGCAACAAACAGATGCAGCACTGGCCGAATAATCTAGCCATCCGATTGGAAGAGATCCATGTTTGTGCACATTCCAAAGAAAGTGATTCAACAAAATTCAGAAACTATCAAACAATATCATTAATATCAAAACTCAGTAAAATTTTGCTGAAGATCATTAAAAAGAAGTTGCAACAGAAATTCAAGTCAGATTCAGAAGAGGATATGGAATGAGGAATATCATTACTGATGTCTGATGGATCTGGGCTGAAAGCAGAGAATACCAGAATACCAGAAAGATGTTTCCATGCGTTTTATTGACTATGAAATGGCATTATACTGTGTGAATCATAAAAAATTATGGGTAACACTTCAAAGAACGGAAATTCTAGAACACTTAATATTGCTCATTTGAAACCTGTACATAGACCACGAGGCAGTTTTTCAGAGAGAACAAAGGGCACTATGTGGTTTAAAATCAGGAATAGTTTGTGTCAGGGTTCTATCCTTTCATCACATTTATTCAATCTGTATGCTGAGCAAATAATCCAAAAAGCTGCACTCTATGAAGACAAACGTGGCATTAGGTTTAGAGGAAGATTCATTAACAACCTACGATATGCAGATAACACAAACTTGGTGAAAGTGAAGAGGACCTGAAGCACTTAGTGGTGAATATCAAAGACTACAACCTTCAGTATGGGTTGCACCTCAACATAAAGAAAACAAAAATCTTCACAACTGGACCAATAAGCAACATCATGATAAACAGAGAAAAGATTGAAGTTATCAAGCATCTCATTTTATTCAGTTCCCCAGTCCACGCTCATGGAAGCAGCAATCAAGGAATCAAATGACGTATTGCAAACCTGCTGCAAAAGAACTCTTTAAGCTGGTGACAAGCACAGATGTCACTCGGAAGGCTAAGGTGTGCCTGACACAAGCCATGACATTTTCAAACGCCTCATACGCATGTGAAAGCTGGACAATGAATAAGGGAAACTGATGAAGAAAGGCTGCCTTTGAATTATGGTGTTGGTGAACAATATTGAGTATACCACAGACTGCCAGAAGAACAAACAAATCTGTCTTGGAAGAAGTACAGCCAGAATATTCCTTACAAGCACAGATGGTGAGTGTTTGTATCACATACTTTGGACATGTTATCAGGGGAGACCAGGCCCTGGAGAAGGACATTATGCTTGGTAAAGTAGAAAGTGAAAAAGAGGAAGACCCTCAGTGACATGGATTGACACAGTGGCTGCAACAATGGGCTCTAGCATAATAACAAGTGTGAGGATGGCACAAGACTGGCCAGTGTTTTGTTCTGCTGTATATAGGGTCACTATAAATTAGAACTGACCTGATGACACCTAACAACAACAATATGCTGTTCAGCTCACTGCCTGTCTTAGTTTGCTGTACGGTGGTGGTTTGGATGTTGCTATGATGCTGGAAGCTAGGCCACCAGTATTTTAAATACCAACAGGGTTATCCATGGTGGACAGGTTTCAGTGGAGCTTCAAGACTAAGACACACTAGGAAGAAAGACCTGGAGATTTACTTCTGAAAATTGGACAATTAAACCCTTACAGATCACAAGAGAATACTGTCCAATTCACTTGCTTTGGACATGTCATCAGGACAGATTAATCAGTCCTAGAGGAGAATATCATGGTTGGTGAAGAAGAAGGCCAACAAGGCTGTAGGAGACCCTTGGTGAGATGGACTGGCACATTAGCCATAATGATGGAATCTAAATTGCTGGCACTTGTGAGGATGACACAGGACCTGGCAACCTTTAGTTCTGTGTTACCTAAGTTCACCATTAGTCGGAGTCACCTCAATGGCAGCTAGCAAAAAATTACTGTTTGAGAGGAGAACTGAGATATGAACTTGATACAATATACCAAATATTAAAATGTTCAAAGATCTCACGTTTGCCATGAATGAATAGGAATTGAAAATACGACTTTCAAATAGCTAGAAGGAAAAAGAAAGTAAGAGAAATTTCATCATTCCAATAAAAAAAGAAACAGGAAAGGCAGAATAAAAAAAAAAAAGAACAGTGAATATGAAGTATAATATTGGAATTATGTCTAAATGTATGAGTAATAGCAAGAAAAAGGGATTAATACCTAAGGAAAAAACATGTACACTCAGCTTAGACTTGCAAATCCACCCATATCTTATTTATAAAAGGAAGTTAAAACATAATGTTAGAAACTTTTAAATTATGTAAATGAAGAAATTTCTACTGTCTAATGACTACATGAACAACCCTCTGCCAGATACTGTTGATACAGAAATGATTAAGATTCCTTGCAGTCTGGTGAGAGAAACAGCCCAGTTAATGAATCAGTTATCAATTGCTGTATAACAAATGACCCAAAAATGAAGTGCCTTAAAAGAACAAGCAGTTACTTCGCTCACAGGTTTCCGGGTTGGCAGTTTGGGGTTCTTCTGGTCTGGGCCAGACTCAGCCGCTCTCGGCTGGGCTCCCTCATGTATCTGGAATCAGCCACCATGTCAGCTGGCGGGCAGAGGGCCTGAAATCTTCTCAGCTGGATTCTCTCTCTAATGGTCTCTTGTCATTTATTAGGGTGGCCTGGGCTGTTCCCATGGGTTCTCAGTGTTTGAAGAGCAGCAAGAAGGCAAGGAGGAGCCCTGGTGGTGCAGTGGTTAAGGGCTCAGTTGCTAAAGGAAAGGTAATCAGTTTGTACCCACCAGCTGCTCTGTGGAAGAAAGACATGGCACTCTCCTTCTGTAAAGATGACAGCCTTGGAAATCCTATGGGGCAGTTCTACTCTGTCCTTCAGGGTCACTATGAGTTAGAATATACTTGAGAGTAATGGGTTTCGTTTTTGGTAAGAGAGCAAGTCACGATGTGTCTAATTATATTCGGTCTCTGCTTCTATTGGTCTTTGTACTGTCCCAAAGGCCAAAGCAATCATAGATCAGTCCAAATTCAAGGAGTGGAGGAAGAATCTTGCTCTTGAGAAAGGGAGCTGTAAGTCATATAATATGTATGGATACATACATATTAGAACATGTGGCCATTTTTGCTATCCATCACAACATGTAAATGCAGCCAAGTTTGTCCCTAGTTGTGGCAGAAGCGTTTCTTAAATACAATAGAGTGTGGAGCAGGGTGGGAAATTCTACCAGGTGTAGGGTCGGAAAGGCTTCCACCAGGAAGTGATGCTTGACCTAAATTTTGAAATACGAGTGGATGGTTAGGAGATTTTCTTTTTTTATATATTTCCAACCACTTGCCCACATTCTACCATCTGTCGTCACACAAAGCGAGCCCTCTGCTCCCACGTTGACATCTTTATTTTTTTCCTTCAAATCCTCAGGCTCTCCTCTACCTACCAAGCACAACTTCCCAAACCCTGCCTTAAAATGTTTCAACAATTTGCTTGTTCCTTTTCTAATTGCCCCTTGGACAAACAAGGAGATCAAGCAGAGGACAGTGGACCTTTCCCCGAGGGCTCTCCTAAGCCTCCCAGGCAGGTTAACCATAGACGTCCGGAGTCTCAGTGCTTTTCTGTGATGATCTAATCCTACCCTTTTTAGTGGCTCCAAGGGAGAAGCGTGTGGACAGGCCAAGAGGCTTCACAGGGTTTAGAGTCAGGAGGTCAAGAGAGAGTGGCCTAGACACCACCACTGAGTGATGGTACCTCCAGGCAACAGACCAAAAACTCCATTCTGCACGGATAGCTACGAAGGGTGAGTCTTTTGGAAGAGTTTTCTTTTATTTAATCAATAGATATATATTGGGTATCTCCTATGGGTGGGGTTCTGTCTCACTTTCTGGGACTACCAAATATGAGGCAGACCTTGTCTTTGTCCCCAAGTTATTTACAACACATTTGGAAGACACAAATTGGAAATTGAGCATCTCCTATGACTCAGTGCTATGATGGAGGATTACTAAAAGATTACTAGGTCCTCTGAATACATAAACCAGAAGCACAGACTGGGTACCTTGGAGGAGGAACCAGTCAACAGGAAGGGAGAGAATGTCTACTAGTCAGAGGGAACAGCCTGTGTGAAGCCTAAGTGGCAAAGGAGGCCTGAGAGGTGTTCAGAGTGGACATTGTGTTTCTAGGGCTGGAGAGATTTGATTCAGGGCCAGAGAAGAGGTTTGGGAGAAATAGCGACTCATTATACTCTTCTATTTCCTCAACTCACAGTTTCCTTCCTCTTAGATGTTGACTTCTTTAAGTGAACATTTCAATTCATTTTTAAGATATAATTTCCCTCCTCCCAGCCTTCTAGCCTCTCCCACAACAGTTGCCATATTTTTTCCTAGTGCGCTGTTTAGATTCAAACTGGGCCCTTGGAACTGAGCGATGTCAGTGATGATGTCACACAAGAGTTACTGGAAGCCTTGGTGCTCACTCAGATCCCAACTGCTCTTTGGAGAGGTTGTGGGTCTGAGGTCTCCTGTGGGAGAGCGACTTTGGATACCAAATTACAAACGGTTCTGCCTAAATCAAGGTCCTCAACTTGTGAGAGTTTGGGACATCATCTCTACGTGGGAGGAGGAGAAACATCTTGCTGGTGACCATCCTTCGTGGTTCATCTTCACCCAGCCAGGATGGAGCGGCAATACGTGAGGAAGAGGCCTTTCTCTAAGGCCCGAGGTAAGGGTGGGAGGAAAATTCAGTCTGTGCGATGGGTGCTGGGCAGCAAGGGGTTTGATTCACCCTGGAAACAAGGACCACAAGGGATCACCGAGGCTTTCACCTGAAAAAACTTCCTGTCAATTAGTAAACAGTAAGAAATTATAGTGTGAATAAATAAACGAAGGAATAAATACGTGAGTGAAGTATAGAATTCTACTGTCATCTGAGGGGCTTTCCATAACAGTAGCAGACAAGTCAGATTGGTGAACTCTCCTGCTTTGTTAGTGGAAAGAACGCAGGTGGGCAACTGGGGCAGTGGGTATAGAACCAGGGAGAAGGGTGGTTACAGAGACTTGTACTTAATTTTTTCATGAGAATGAATTAATATATCATGCGAATTAAAAAAATATATCAAATTTATCAGGAGGTTTTGGGAGTGGGTGGTGTGATGGAGCACAGTACGACACATTCATTCAGAGTTCCCAGTCAATGTAGGCTGCCACAGTCCTCAGCCTGAACTCAAGCAGAAGAAGGTCCAGGAAGGCCCTGCCCCTCTAGCTCTAGGGATTTCCCTTCTCCTCCAAGGTCTCCTGACCATCTTTACCTAAGGGTTTAACATTTCTTCTAGGTAAAGACAGCTATAGTATAGATCGTTTTTTTTTCTCTTGTAATTGCAAAGTTTTATTTTTTTTAATTGTGTTCAAAATATACATAAAACATAACTGAATAATTGCTAATGTATGAGTCAGTGATACTCATTACATTCTTCAAGTCATATAACCATTCTCAATATCCTTCTCCAAACTTTTCTACAACCATTAACATAACCTCAATGCCCCAGTGGAAAAACTTCCCCTTCCCCCTGCCCACAACTGGCAACGACCAATAATCCTTGCTTTCTATATATTTGCTTATTTCATATAAGTCAGACCGTACAGTATTTGCCCTATACTTAGGGCAAATACTAACTTATTCCATTTAGCATGATGTTTTCAAAGTCTAGCAGGAAAGAATTTTAAAATTCCAACTATAGCTAACCTCAGCTTCTGCTATCATTCTTAGTTATCCATTCTTTCTCCGACTAGTCTGCCCCCACTTTGTCTTCTTTGTTGCTGCCCCATTCTGCCCTTCAGTGGCTGAGCCCTGCTTTCTGCTCCCTCCTCGATCTCTGTATCCTTCTAACCAACTGCTGGCATGTTCCATCTCTGAATCTTGTCTCTCTCTCAAGCTTTCCCTCCATCCAACGCACCTGACCTAGCTCCATCTCTTTCTGCATCCTGAACTCTGCAGTCGTTCCCAAAGATTCAGAAACATACAGAGGCCTTTAGGTTGACATAGACAACCCACTGAGACATACACAGGAGAGGAGGCTGTGTGTTCTCCATCTGAAGTTCTCGCATCAAGGTTCTCAGATACGGCCATCTCTTTCTGCCTCACTTCATCTACTAAGGACTGGGCTTCTATTCCGAGAAAAACAATTTTCATCTTCTACTGTGGCTGGGTTAAGAAGGGTGCAAGGAAGAGGTATACATGTAAGAATCATAACTAAATATACACATTCTTCTCTTTACGTATAACTTCTCTATAAAAAGCCTTTCAGTAAAAAGAGGATGAAAAGAGGTGACCATTGCTCTGGAGTGTTTACCCTCCAAATTTACTAAGAATATCACCCGCATACAAAACATCAAGTCACACATTTATTATGAAGCTTCATGGGAATGAGGTCATTTCTAAGTTCCAAAGGAACAAATTCATTCGAATTCAATAAATGTGGAATTAAAGAAAAATAACTTCTTAAAAAATGAACTACCATAAACAGTGCCACTTTACAATGGAGACTTTGTCTTCCACAGCAGTGCCCCCAAGGGTGGTGGGTCTCTGGGGAAGAAGAAAGAAACCATGGGGTCTGCAGAGGTGGAGGATGTGGTGATGGAGAGGCCTCCAGGGGTCCCTATGACCAAAGCTTTGGGGTCACAGGTGAGAATAAGGACCCTGAAAGCTCAACTAAATTAACTCTCTATTCTCAGAAGTCTCTATCCAAGAGGAAAATGTGCAACAGTCAACAACGTCCCATGAAAAAAGTCGAAGCTCCAGGCCCAGGAAGATTCCAAAACAATCCGAGAACCCTTCTCCTTCATCTTCCACCGAGCAGACCTCTCACTCCTCCAGCTACCGGGCTGCCCCAGGAAAGCCATGGGTCAGGTGCGCATATTTCACCAAGGTGCGCACGGTCAAGGGGGTGGCGGTCTCCTGGCAGACCAAAACCTCCTTTGCCCCCGTGGGCAAGATGCCACAGGTCTTTGAAGCCGAGCTCTCTGAGGAGAGCACCATCGGCTCTGCCCCCAGTCTGGCCAACACTGAGTCCCTGGTCAGCACCCTGGAGCCCTGGCAGGAGGGGCCCCAGACCTGTACCCAGGAGCCCACTGACCAACGGGAGGAGCATGCTGAGAGACCCCGCGCAACCACCCCGGAGTGGCTGGTGACCCGTGAGCGCGGCTTCCGCTGCGTGGCCTGCTGCCGCGTGTTCGAGTCCCGGGAGGCCCTCGTGGCCCATGCGGAGCATGGTGTGAGCCAGGGCTTCAGCTGCCGGGTCTTCTTTGAAGAGCTGCTGGAGAGGCGGCTGCCACGCTCAGTCCAGCGAAGGCCCAGACGCTGCCACCAGCTGGCCAGGCGTTGCCTGATGGCCTCCAAGAAGAGGGAGGTGAGGGAGAAGAGAGCGGTCTGCAGACGCCTGGAGGAGCAGCTGGAGAAGCAGAGAGAAGAACTGAAGAGGCTGAGGCACCAGCTGGACAGGCTGAAGAGGCAGGAGACCAGGCTGCAGAAGGAGCAGGCACACCACCGAGGCCAGAGGGGGAAGTGCCTGAAGACGTGCTAGAACCCCGGGACTAGGAGGAGCAGGGCCTTTGGGCTGGAAACGTGGGCCCTTCAGGAGAGACCTCCATTCAGGTTCGTTTCACCCAGCTCCCCTGGAAGATCCTACCCTCCTTCCCCTGTGACCCCAACCCTCCCAACCCAAGTGCACAGAGAGCTCCAGCCCTAAGGGGGATCTGGATGGAAGAAGCCCCAGATAGCTGACCGCAGACGCCAGGTTCCCTCAGAGGCTCCCCTGGCCCAGGAGAGGATAGGACAGGCCTCATCTGGATGGTGAGATCTTGGGACCCTAAGGATGAGCGCAGCATAAATAGGGAAAGGGAAATGGGATTTCAGTGGGACTTGGGAGGATTGGGGGGGGCCCTGCTGAGGTGTGATGGTGAAGGGGGTGTCACTGAGTTCTTTGGAGGAGAAGGAATCAGAGAGATGGCAGGCTCGTGGGAAACATGTCTGCAGGTGAGCAGTGGACATAAAGCCCTAAACAAACAACTCTGGGTCCCTTCCCAGCAGTATAGAGGCAGAGAAAGAGGCAGGGCTTGGTAGGAGGAGAGGAGGGCAGGTTGAAGGAAAATGAACTCACCCAAGCCATGTCTTCTGGTCTCCTACGGTGAATTTGGGTTTATGATTGGGATGCATCCTTTTTTCCACATTAGGGGAATGTAAGTGGGAGGTGGTATAGAAAAATCCCCCTGGGTGTTAACCATTTCTGGATAAGAGTTGATCCAGGGCTTGCAGGATATTTCCTGTAGAGCATGTCCTAGGGTGAGGGGTAGAGCTTTGGAACTTTTTCTTCTCCTTAAAATCAAGCTGTACATTCCGGTTCTTGACATGTCAAACAAACTTGCTAATTTTTTTTTGTTTTCCTGTGGTCAAATCTGACCTGTCGCGAGGTCAAAGAACTGGAAGAAAAAGGCCCTCTGAGGTGAAAGAACCAAAAGAGAGGACAGGCTTCAAACCCAGGGAGAACAGCGAGAACACAGGTGATCAGAGGTAATGGTGGGAAGGGGCAGATTCAGGCCCAGACTCAACAGTGGACAACAAAGCCCCAGTCTCAGTCGCGACATCAAATCCCAAGTCTGGGGAAGCCCTGGACATGACAGGGGTGTATCCATCTCTCTAGGAAATGAGACCACAAGTATCACAGGGAACCCCCCAGGGGCAGAGAAATGGAGGGCAGGGCCTCTAGGATGGGCACCTCCGTCCACAGTCTGTCCTGTGTGTATTCCTCAGAGTGACAGGGACGGCTCCTGCGAGGCAGAGGGTCACAGGCAGAAAAGAACCAAGGTGTTCAGACCAGGTAAATTCTGCAGTCTCCTAAGGATCCAAACCGAAAACTCAGAGATTCTCAGAGGTATCAGGGTGGGAGGGGTTGGCATTCCCAGGCTGGGAGAGGCTGGCTGGGGAGGTGCTGGTTTCTGAAATCTTTTCATCAACATCTTTCTTCTTAAAAGCTACCTTCCCAGTTGATGTCCTCTATGATCTATGCTCAGACCTGAATGGGGCCTAGAATGCACAAAGGGGGGATATCCAGTGGGGCTAGGCAGGGAGGAGGTGGAAGCAGCATATTCAGGAAAGAGAATCTTCTAGAGGCGCATGAGTTACCTAGTGGATTGCACGTGGTGTCCAGCCTTCTACATTTAGCTGTAGACGTGTACTTGCAGGACGTATTTGAGGGGTAACTCTACTGACTTCCCAAAGTTATTTTTGGTCATTTCCAGTTATAGAGACCAGAAGAACTCACTGGCTCCAAGAACAACAAGAAATCCACTGGATCTGATTATTACTTTCTGCGGTGTGCTCTCCTGCCAGTGATTCAAATCTTTTGTCTGTCATTCTGGAGAATTTTCACCTATTTTAAATATCTAACAAAACACGTTAAAATATACATATATCTATGATGTTTATGAATTTCCAAAGCTCTGAAATTGTTTTTTATCACATTTGCAAGATCACAGATTTGTGTGACAAAAAAATTTATGTCAGGGTCCCACCCTCATATGTAATTTGGTCCTGCTCCCCCAAGGTATCCAATGTTAATAGACACACGTGTATCCTTCCCTACACCTCTCTGCAGGGACACATATACACAGTCACAGGTACACAAGTACATCTGCTGGGGTGTTTACTTTTATGAAAGCCTGGTCACACTCCACCCACATTGCTCTCGCCCCTTATTTCACTTGATATTCTACCTTGATTCTCTGTAAGTCATTAGATATGGCACTGACACTATATTTTTTGATCTTTTAACTTACATGAATAATTTAAATAGATGATATCAATTCAGTACACTTTATCTGGACTTCTACATGTTGTTGTCAGAAGCTATCAAGTCAGTTCTGACTCACAGTGGCCCTTTGCACCACAGAACAAAACACCACCCGGTCACGTGCAATCCTAATAATCTTTGCTCTATTTGAGCACACTGTTGCAGCCACTGTATCAATCTCATTGAGGGTCTTCCTCTTTTTCACTGGACCTCTGCTTTACCAAGCATGATGTCCTTTTCCAGGGACTGGTCCCTCCCTCTTGATAACATGGCCAAAGCCATCCTTGCTTCTAAGGAATATTCTGGCTTTCTCCCTTTAAGACAGATTTCTTCGTCCATACGTAACACTACTAAAATGGAAACATTATCATCCATGCTTTTTAAGTCCACTCTTTCTGTGTGTTCTAGCTCTCCTCCCCCTGTTCTTTCCTGCAAGTGAATCCAAGATAATTCAGGTTAACAATGTGGTAAGTAGTCTCTCTTATCCTTGCTTAAACAAGCACACAGACTTATACACACTCATAAACATAAACAGGTATTCAAGCATATTCAAACAATTGATATTGTTTAACCCAGATGTGCTCATTTTATATACACTTCTCTGCACCTAGATTTTTTCAGTAATACTTCAATAATACTTCACAGATATTTTTCCCACTTAACTACTACAACTCATTTATTGATGATGTAGCTTTACCATAAGTTATCTATCATTCAACTATCAATGTACAGTCAATGTTTGGTCAACACTAATAATAACTATCCGTTGTGTACTACAGGATCTGTTTCTGTGGAATAGACTCCATAGAGTGAGATTTCCAGCTCAAAGTATGTTTTAAAAGTACAGAGCCATGGCCATGTCTTTCCCCTAGAGGCTGTCCTAAAGCACCTTTCCAGCCATGTCTCAGGGTATCCTTCTCCCCACAGCCCAGCCAGCCATAGATGGTGTTGATTTTTAAATTGTGCCAGTTTCACTGGGACTTTGATATTTTCTTAACTACCAGTGTTTTTGAGCAACTTGGACTATGTTTACTGGGCATGTGGATTTGCTGTGAACGATCTGTTTGAATTCACTGCTCATTTTTCAAGTGATTAACTTTTATCCTTCTGTGTAAAATGGAAATTGTTATTAAGTCTTGTCATCTCCATTTCACATGATTTTCCAAATCTATCATTTGTGTATCACATTTTTGCAAGCTTTGTCCCCCAGAACGATCACTTGAGTCAGCACCGTTTATTAAATAAATATAATTTTCTCAAAATAGCGCCTTTGTATCAATGGTTATTGTGACTTCTTAGCAGATTTTGTTTCATTGGTCGACTTGTCAGTTTCTATGCTATGTAATATCAATTTGTTCGGTTACCTGAAGAGGGAGACACCTGTCAGTATCCTGCTTTTTCATGTTTTTCTTCTCTATACCTTTTAAGGCAGCCGCAGTGTTGCAGTGATTAAGTGCTCATCTGCTAATCCAAAGAAGGTTTGGCAGGTCGAACCCACCAGGGGGCACTGAGGGGAAAGACCTGTTGTTCTGCTCCCATAATGATCACAGCCTAGAAAACCCTATGGGGCGGTGAAATGGGATCACTATGAGTCAGAAATGGACTCCAAGTCTCCTAACACCAGCAACATCCTGTGTTATCTACTGTACTATTTGTAGCATACGATTACTGTATACAATTCAAAAACAACTATCTTAATATTCCAACTGGAAATACATTCCACTTATGTATTAGTTTTAGGGACCTCCATTTGATTGACAAGACTTCTCATTTGAAAATATGGCATGTTTCTTGCATATATTCAGGTTTCATTTTATGTATTTCAGTACATTAGTTTTTGTCACAGAAGTCCTTTGCTGCTCTGGTCAGAACAATGTTTTCCTAAATATTTTACAGTTTTGAATACAGTTTGATCCAGTCAAGTCGTAGGGGAAAGAGAACGGTCTGCCCTTCTCACCCTTGCCAATTTGAGACCCTCATGTCTATGCTGGAGACAAACTATTGATTTTGATGTATTTGTCTTTTATTCAGGTATGCAATTATATCATCATTATTTGAAAAATCTCTTATTATACTCATACTAGTTATTTAAATTTTCTAGTTTATTCCTTCACCTTAAAACTATGTTGAGTGATACCAAAATTTTTGTCTAGTTCCAAATTTATCAGAATGAGTTGAATATTAATTTTCCATTTATCTCACACCTGCTAAGTTTGGGGAACTCTATTATGCCCCAATAGATAACTACTACTCTGACCTGCTGACCATTATTGGAATCACACACAACTTGTTTCTGACAGTTAAGTACTTCCACCTGGCCTCTGTTGAGCTGGGATCCCATGATTTGCATAGCTACTAGGCAGCCCAGCTCCCACTAACAACCTGAGCCTATAGACGATTGTTACTGTTAGTTGTCATCAAGTCATTTCTGACTCATGACCACCCCATGTGGGCATAGTAGAACTAACTGTTCAATAGTGCTTTTAAGGCTTTCATCCTTTAGTAGTTGATGGCCAGGACTGTCTTCCAAGGACCCTCTGAGTACGTTCAAACTGCCAAACTGCCAGACTTTCGGATAATAGTCAAGCACTTAACTGTTTGTGACGCCCAGGGACTCCCTACAAAGTATACATATTGGAAAGCTCTGTGTTGCTGGTGCTCCCCTCATGTCCGCATTCCTTGTTCTTTTGATGAAATGGGTATCCTTCAGGACCTCCAAGAAATGGTCTTACAGAAGACTAACTCAGACATGCCCACATATTGGAGGCTTTTAATCCCTCTTCCAACATCTGACACAGCAGGTCTGGCATTTCGATTTCAGAGAATGTGGGCCATTGCCTTTTCTAAGCTTCCAAAAGCAATCCCACAGCATATTAAACCCATTTCCAGAACCCTTGCTATGGCAATAAATCCTTGTCAACAAACTCTCCTTGACCCAACTTTATACTAAATGCCCCTTTACTCAGCACCTTCAGCACCCACTCCTCAGCACACCCCCGTCCTGCTCACACAAGGCAGCCAGGTCTTGCAGCTCCTTCAGTGTACAGTCCCTCCCCCCTCAACCACAACCAGCACTGCCCCCAGTGGCTATGCTGGTATCTGACAACTAAGTATCTGGACAAATGCATGGGACACTATCTCAGGACTCTGCAAAGGAAAGTGTTGAAGGTGGATGGGGGCAGGGCGGAGCCAGAACATAGAGTATGAACATTCCAGAGGCTGAAATTAAATGAGCCCAAATCTCACAGCTGCACACCCGTTGTGGACAGAAACAGCCCCGAGAGAAGCCCTCTCTCATATAAATGGGATAGAAGGTCCACAAAGGAGAGAGACAGGCAGCTGGGCAGGTGGGCAGACACCTGAAACTCTGGCAGAGGAGAATCCTTCTCTCTGACCAGAGTATGGAAGAACCAAATATTGTAGAGAAAGCTCCATTACATTTTCTCTCTCTCTGCTGTTAACTGACACCTAGTCAATTCTACCTCAAAGGGTGAGACTTTTCAAAAGCTGATCGCCAGGCTTGTCTTCTGAAGCGCTTCTTGACAGGTTCAAACTGCCAGCCTTTTGGCTGGTTGTCCAGTGCTTTGGCCCCATAGGCAGAACCAGTCACTGATGTGCACAACAGAATGAGGAGATTAAAGCCCCAGCATTCCCACCAGTGGGCCAGGAAAGCACTCCTTCTGAACTCAGAGAGCAGAAGAGAAAGAGAAAGAGGAGGCTGTGCAAGAAAGAGATTCTGCAGACTTGCTATGAACTCCTGGTTCACCCCTCAGGTGCGTATCCATTGCCCTGACCCACAGAAGCATTATCAAATCCTTTAAGACCCGCACTATGGGTTAGAATGCCATCAAGGTTCCATACTGAGTGGCGCTCACATAGATTAGACTTTAATACAGCTGCAAAGCCTTCAAAAATTGAACTAACATTTGAACCATAGAATACAGAAGATGGGACAGAACTTGGAGCCTGAACATAACTGGGTCAATCGACTGCTAAAAACAAAAAAATTCTCCATAAAATTTAAGCAGGACTTGTACTCTCAAAATCATAAGAAACAGATTTTAAAATGCTATTCTAATCCAAGAAATAACAGGGACACTTTTTAAATAAATGGAAAGATAATAGGTGCTATTTGCAAATGAAAATTTTACATGTTAAAAGTACAATCGTAGAAATCAAAAATTCAGTTGATATTTTCACAATAGCAGAATGGTGATGACAGAGAAAAAAACTAAATACTTGAAATAGATCAGTAGAATATATCCATTCTGCAAACTGAGAGGAAAATATGGAAAAAAATGGACAGTGCCTCAAGAACTAGACAAAAAGCTTATTTATTGGAACTCCAGAAGAAGTGGACAAAATGTGTGGTGAAGAAAATAGTATTTGAAAAAATACTGGCTGAACACTTTCCAAATGTGGTGAAAGACATAAACTTACAGATTCAAGAAGTTCAGCAAACCACAGCAAGTTAAAGAATTCCATGCCCCAATACCGAATTTGCACAAAAATATTCTGCGGGTTATGGGTTTTTTGCCAACCCAGTGGGCCTTACCCCACATCCCAAGTATATTTGTAAGTACATTACTAATATATATATATATATTTTTTTAACAGCAGCATGTAAAAAGAAAAAAACAGTGTACTGAACTTACAGACATACCCGGGAGGGGAAAAACAGTTGACACACACATATATATATAAATCAACTGCAGAATAACAAAGGTCAAGAAAATACTCAGGAAGGAGGTAGAGAGAAAACAACACATTTCACCTGAGAAAAATAATTTGAATGACTCTGTATTCACTATCAGAAGCCATGGAAGCCAAAAAAAAAAAGATTGTGAAACAACATTTTTTCAACCCTGAAAGATGGAAATATTAACCCAGAATTCTATGTATCATGTATCTATGTATCATTACCTTCAGGAGTAAAGCTCAAATAATGCCATTCTTAGGGGAAAGAAAACTGAGAGAATTCATCACCACCAGACTTCTAAGTGAAACACTAAGGGAAGTACTTCAGGTGGTAGACTTGGAATTTCAGTTGTTATTTAAGGAAAGCAGAAAACGTGGAAACTATGTGGTTAATATACTACGTCAACACTGTAGTTACTGCACAACATGGCGCTGGACAAGCCTCTTTGGAAAGTTTTTCCAGTCTCTTGGAAATGCTTGGAAATACATCCTGGCAAATCATTAGTAGAGAATGGAATTAATTTTGACAATACCTGAGAGATGTCTGTAGTCAAGTCTCGTCAATAAACTGGAAAATAAATTTATTGACTGAAACTAAGGTGTGGTAACAAAACATGAGTCTCAGTTCCCGTGTGGCCATGAGCTGGCTGTGAAGGCCAGCCTTCCCCAGAGAGGCACTTCAAGCACATTGGGGGCAACAGCTTCCTGTTGTTATTGCTAGGTGCCATCGAGTGGGTTTCTGAGTCATTGCGGCCCAGTGTAAAAGGAGAACTGCCCCGATAGGGTTTCCTGGTTTGTAATCTTAATGGAAGCAGTTCGCCAGGTCTTTACTCCTTAGAGCCTTTTGGTGGGTTCAAAAAACTAACCTTCAGTTAACAGCCGAGTGCTCAAACTTGGCACCACCTGGGCTCCTTGGAGCAATGGCAGCACCACAGAATTTGGTAGAAACCTTCCCATAGGCCTTCTCTGAGAGGTAACCCCTTGCTTAAGGACCAAGTTTAGGTTTTATATATACTCATTCTACATAAATTCTAGATAAGAATTACAGTGCTTCCTTGAGCGGACAATATTGTATATGCCCTCCATAAACAAAATGTGTCAAGGGCAAAGTTTAATATTAAACCAAGGCATTTCCCGTCAGTCCTTACCTGAGAGGGTCTTCGTGAGAATTTCCTGAGACTCTTGGAAAAGGACTTAGTAGACACTGCTTTCTTTTTACCTCTTTGCTCCTGAACAGAAACCGCTGCTAAGAGGTCATGCGTAAAGCTCCAAACGCCTCTTCTTATCCTGAATGTAAGCCGTGTAATAAGACCAGGAACTAGGCATTCAGCTGGGTGAAGAAACCCAGGAGCACTTCCTGTCTTCAACACCTTCCAGTTCCAGTGAAATCCTGTTATGAGTCACTAGATCAGCCCAGGAGTTGGAAGACTGAAATTCCTGGTCCTCTGACAACTGGGAAGGGCAGGGTGGGGTTAGGCAGAGCCTCCTTGACCATCACTTGCCCCAAGAGGCTCTGGAGGCTGCTTCATGTTCTAAGTCAAAGGCCCTTCCAGCCCAGGCACATAAGAGCAGGGAAAGACTTTGTCCATTGAAAGAAAAGATGGGCACAGGAGTGGCAGCTTTTAGGGCACTCAGCATTGGTCAGCTTTGCGACTTCAGGACATCCTGGCCCATGGTCGCCTTCACACCTGGGCCTTTATAGCCTCTTCACCTCTCCGTCCTTCCCAGTTTTCTCCCAGCACCATGGGCTGTGGCTTCTGCTAGTTTTAATGATTTCAATGTTTCAGTATTCCAGTAGCTCCTCACCCCACTCAGGGGAGGCAGTTTTGCAGACTGCAGGACACAAATCCACAGTGCTGTTTACGTGTCCTTCAGCAGAAACACTTCCGAGGGTACAAGTTGGCCTCAGAGATTCTGAGACCCAGGCAGAGAGAAGCCCAGGGGGAGGGTCACTGGCTTCAGGAAGTGTCAGCACTCTCAAGGGTCATGTCCCTGGGGTCATGCCCAACTGCAGGAAAAATGAAGTGGGCTCTGAGGCTCTGTGTGTTGACCGTCCAGTACACTGGCCCTGGAAGCCTTGGAAGGATTCTGTCTTAGTCTAACCCAGCACTGGGGAAATCCTCACAGGGTAACAGCAGTGATATGCCTGGGGATCTTTATTCTAAAAGTCTCAAAGCAGTTGATACAGTCTTGTGAGGTGGGAGATGAGAAAGCTTGGGACCACCGAGAGAGGATGGCAAAAGAAGGAAGCCTTTATCACTCCCTCTGTTCAAGATTTTTTTTTTTTAATTCCAACTGGGGCTCCAAACAGGTCTTTGTTGTTAAAGTTGTATTTCTCTGTGTTAATTTATGATCCTTAACTCAAATCTAGAGTTTCGAGCTCATTTTGATAATTCCTCTTTAGTCTGTGGAGACAGGAGTCTGCCTTCAGCCAGTGGTGAGAGTGGAAGAAATAAAGTCCCTAGTCCAGACTGGGGCAGGCTCTGCCGCTCCGCAAACTAGGGGTGTGGTCCCTGAAGAGCCCTTCTGAGGACAGCACAGGAGGGGCGTCCCGCCTGGAGAAAGGGCAGAGGGGGGTGGGGGATTGTTTGTGTGAGCAGTGTGGGCTCTGTGGCTTTGTCTTCTCCTCCTGGAAGTGCAACCTGGGGCCCTTCACGTGCAGAGCCAGAGTCCTAGGGTGACCACAACTCTCCCACCCTTTCTGGGTCACCCTCTGGACCCAAGTCCCCATACGCCTCCTCTGCCCTACTATCCCAGCATAAGCACTGTGACTGGGCTCAGGGGTGTACCCTGGGACTTGACCTCGGTAGACTCAGGCTTCCCCTAGTTCTGGTGGGACCTGTGAGCCTAGCGGGTCTGAGTTCAGGGAAAGCCTGGCGAAAGGCTCCTGCAGCCAGCTCCTTCCTGATGCACGTGAGATTGTGGTGGGGCAGCCTCCGACCTGGCACCTCCCCTGGGCGCCCCTCTCCACACAGCCCTGCCCAGTTCCCTCCCCCGCCCCCGCAACCGCCCAACCACATCCTCCTGCCTCCTAGTTCTAGAGGAGTGCTCTTTGGATGCCCATTTGCAACTGGCACCCCATGGCCCTGCACGGAGTCAATCCAGCTAATGACCTCAACCTGAAGTGCACAACTTTGAAACTGCTAGATACGTGGGAAATGAACAAAAAAAAAAAAAAAAGAGGAGAAACACTTAACAAGAAAAACAGTTACAAAAAAAGTTATATGGGACTGTATTCTCACATCATGGACTCAAAGATGCTGGGTTGTATTTTTGTTTGCAAACAAGTCTTAGATAAGGGAATTGGTACCAGGAACAGATGTAGAGTTTGACTTTGGAAAAATGAGGGAAAATCTGGGATTGATTAATTGACGTGGATGAGACTGAAAATAGTGATAACAACATAACATTCAAAGATGAAATCCTAGCAGCCTAGAACATGCAGTGGAAATTTTTCTAAGTAGCACCAGAAAAGACCTTTAATCACTACACAAAATGGGTCAGTAGTTCAAGATCTCCCTAAGAAAATAGGAGGCCGAGACCACTTTCATTCAGGTTGCAGCAAACAGGCAAGAAACAGAGCATTTTAATCTTGTGCAAAGTCAGAAAAGAAGAGAAAAAGATGAGATGCTCCTCTACTTCATCCCTAAGGCTAGTTTAATATTGACACCAAATTAGACAAGGATCGTAGAAGAAGAGTTACAGGGCAAGCACACTAAGTAACTGAGATGCAAAAACCTACATAAAATACTGGCAAAGGAAATCCAGCAAAGTATAAACCAGGTAATACGCCATCATCAAGGGGGTTTATCGTCAGCATGCAAGCTTGAGTGAACATTAAAGATTTAATAATTTAATTCACCATAAGCATAGATGGAAGAAGAAAAGACATGCTCACCTCAAGAGATGGGGACAAAGCAGTTGATAAAATCCAATCACACTGAGAGATAAGGACTCTGAGCAATCATGGACCAGAAAAGGAGTTCCTTAAGTTGGAAACATACAACTGGCATGATAGTTCATAGTGAAATGTGGGACATTCTCTTTAAAATTAATTAGCATTAAAATAAGGATGCTTTCCCAATTTGAAGACTGGCGTCTGGCGTCTTAAACATTAGAAAGCAGCCATCTAAGGTTCATCCATTGGTCTCAACCCACCTGGATCAAAGGAGAATGAAGAACACCAAGGACACGAGGTGATTACAAGCCCAAGAGACAGAAAGGGCCACGTGAATCAGTTACTACATCATCCTGAGACCAGAAGAACTAGATGGTGCCCGGCTACAACCAATGACTGCCCTGACAGGGAACACAACAGAGAAACCCTGAGGGAGCAGGAGAACAGTGGGATGCAGACCCCAAATTCTCATAAGATCATACTTAATGGTCTTACTGAGACTGGAAGGATCCCAGTGGTCATGACCCCCAGACCTTCCGTTGCCCCAGGACAGGAACCATTCCCGAAGCCAACTCTTCAGACACGGATTGGACTGGACAATGGGTTGGAGAGGGATGCTGGTGAGGAGTGAGCTTCTTGAATCAGGTGGACACTTGAGACTATGTTGGCATCTCCTGCCTGGAAGGGAGATGAGAGGGTGGAGGGGGTTTAGAAGCTGGCGAAAAGGACACGAAAAGAGAGAGTGGAGGGAGAGAGCAGGCTGTCTCATTAGGGGGAGAGTAATTGGGAGTGTGTAGCAAGGTGCATACGCGTTTTTGTGTGAGAGACTGACTTGATTTGAAAACTTTCACTTAAAGCACACAAAAAAATTCTTTAAAAAAATAAGGATGCTTTCTATCATTATTTATATTAAATATTTAACACTGGAGGCCCAAGCTAGAACAAAGCGACAACAAAAAGAAGGAAAAGTTGCAACTGCTATTACTCATAGATTACAGAAATGCCTCCACAGAAAAATTAACAAACCATTGAAATTAATGCTAGTCAATCATAAATATAAACTAAAAAATAAACTGCATTTCTATGCATCAGCATCAAGCCGACTCTTGTTGTAGCTCTTAGTGAAGGCAGAGGACACTGATAAGGAAATAGCAGGATTCGGGTGGGCTAGACAAGGAGGGGAGAACACTATTTTACACCAGGCTTCATGGATAACCATGGGTATGTGTTAGTCATCTAGGGCTGCCATAAGAAAAAAATAACACAATTGGGTGGCTTTAAAGAACAGATATTTATTTTCTCACAGTTCGGGAGGCTAGAAGTAGGAATTCAGGGCATGGCTCGTGTCTACTTCAGCTTCTAGCAGCTTCCAGCCACCCTTTGCGTTCCTGGCCTTGTAGATTATCTTCCCCTTTGTCTGTCTCCCTCTTCCCCTGTTTGTGTCTGTGTCTATTCTGTTCTTTTTGTAACTCAGAAGGGATTAGGTTTAGGACCCACCCTACACTGGTATGGCCTCATTAAAATAATTTTAAAAATCCCCTATATCCAAATCAGGTCACATTTATAGGTACAGTAGTTAGGATTTCAACGTACCTTTGGGGTTACACAATTCAGTCCATATAGTACCCTCACCAGATATTCTAGGCTGAGAGTACAAATATGAGCAGCTGAGAGTTCTATTTTTTGTCTATATTAGTTGGCTATCACTTGTCTGAGTCCACCCATATAAACTTTGGAGCAACTTATTATGAAGGACCAGGCCAACCTTTATTAGCCATGTCCATTATGTGGGAAAACGCACACATTCCCATCACTGAAGCCCTGAGAAATTCATCGATAAGGGTGGAATGGGGTTGGGACCAAGAATTGTTTCATGGCATTGATAACATGGCATAGCTGTTAGACATCTACGTGGAGATGTCAGGTAATAATACTGACAGCTAACACTTACTGGTGCCAGGACTCTTGTGAGGGTTTCTCCTCTCTTAAGATACTTGCTCTGCATGATACCCATGTGAGGAATGTATCATTATAAGGCACATTTTACAGATGAAGAACTCGGTACAGAGAGTTACGCTGACATTTGAATAGAAGTCATGAACCAGGAGAAGTTGAAATGGATGGAGGTGTAAACATCACATCCTCAGCTACAGACAGCCACCGACTCACTGAGACATCCTAGAGAGAGGGTGTCTATATAGAGAGAGAGGACTAAGCACTGAGCCTGAGGGCACTCTGACATCTAGAAGCCGGACAGATGAACGGCAGCCAACAAAGCTCTCTGAAGTCCAGTGTGGTTCCTGGAGCATGGTCTGTCCTTTCTCTGGACTGCATTTTACCAGTCCCCCTCCCACCCGCACTGGGTGTCCCCTTCACAATGGCAGGGACAATGTGTACCTTTCACCACTGCGTCCACATGATGTAGACTATTTCTGGCACATGGAATCTTTCTAAATATTGATTGAATGAAAAAATGAAAATGATGAATGAAATCATAGTTTGCTACCCCCACGTGTCTGACAGTTTGTCATATTGTGGGGGCTTGTGTGTTGCTGTGATGCTGGAAGCTATGCCACCGGTATTCAGATACCAGCAGGGTAACCCATGGAGGACAGGTTTCAGCTGAGCTTCCAGACAAGAGAGCCTAGGAAGAAGGACCCGGAAATCTACTTCTGGAAAGCATTAGCCAGTGAAAACCTTATGAACAGCAACGGAACACTGTCTGATATATGGCCGGAAGATGACCCCCCCAGGTTGGAAGGCACTCAAAACATGACTGGGGAAGAGCTGCCTCTTCAAAGTAGAGTCAACCTTAATGACATGGATGGAGTAAAGCTTTCAGGACCTTCATCTGCTGATATGGCATTTCTCAAAATGAGAAGAAACAGCTGCAAACATCCATTAATAATTGGAACCTGGAATGTACGAAGTATGAATCTTGGAAAATTAGAAATCATCAAAAATGAAATGGAATGCACAAACATCAATATCCTAGGCATTCGTGAGCTGAAATGGGCTGGTACTGGCCATTTTGAATCAGACAATCATATAGTCTTCTACGCTGGGAATGACAACTCGAGGAGGAATGATGTTGCATTCATCGTCAAAAAGAACATTTCAAGATCTATCGTGAAATACAATGCTGTCAATGATAGGATAATATCCACACTCCTACAAGAAAGACCAGTTAACACAACTATTATTCAAATTTACACACCAACCACCAGGGCCAAAGATGAAGAAATAGGAGATTTTTTTCAGCTGCTGCAGTCCGAAATTGATCGAACATGCTATCAAGATGCATTGATAATTACTGGCTATTGGAATGCAAAAGCTGGAAATAAAGAAGGATCAGTAGTTGGAAAATACGGCCTTGGTGATAGAAACAATGCCGGAGATCAAATGATAGAATTTTGCAAGACCAACGACTTCTTCATTGCAAATACCTTCTTTCACCAGCATAAACGGTGACTATACACATGGACCTCGCCAGATGGAACACACAGAAATCAAACTGACTACATCTGTGGAAAGAGACGATGGAAAAGCTCAATATCATCAGTCACAAAACAGCCAGGGGCTGACTGTGGAACAGACCATCAATTGCTCATATTCAAGTTCAAGCTGAAATTGAGGAAAATCAGAGCAAGTCCATGAGAGCAAAAATATCCCACCTGAATTTAGAGACCATCTCAAGAATAAATTTGACACATTGAACACTAGTGACCGAAGACAAGACAAGTTTTTGAATGACATCAAGGACATCATCCATGAAGAAAGCAAGAGGTCACTGAAAAGATAGGAAAGAAAGAAAAGACCAAGATGGGTGTCAGAGGAGACTCTGAAACTTGCTCTCGAACGTCAAGCAGCTAAAGCAAAAGGAAGAATTGATGAAGTAAAAGAACTGAAGATTTCAAAGGGCCTCTCAAGAAGACAAAGTAAAGTATTATAATGACATGTGCAAAGAGCTAGAGATGGAAAACCAAAAGGGAAGAACATGCTCGGTGTTTCTCAAGCTAAAAGAACTGAAGAAAAAATTCAAGCCTCGAGTTGCGAAAGTGAAGGATTCCATGGGGAAAATATTAAACGACGCAGGAAGCATCAAAAGAAGATGGAAGGAATACACAGAATTATTATACCAAAAAGAATTGGTCACTATTCAACCATTTCAAGAGGTGGCCTATGATCAGGAACCAATGGTACTGAAGGAAGAAAAGTCAAAGCTGTTCTGAAGGCACTGGCGAAAAACAAGGCTCCAGGAATTGATGGAATATCAATAGAGATGTTTCAGCAAACAGATGTAGCACTGGAGATGCTCACTCGTCTATGCCAGGAAATATGGAAGACAGCGTCCTGGCCAACTGACTGGAAAAAAAAAAAAAGAAATATATATATATATATATATTTTTTGGAAGAGATCCATATTTATGCCTATTCCCAAGAAAGGTGACCCAAACGAATGTGGAAATTATAGAACCATATGATTAATATCACACACAAGCAAAATTTTGCTGTAGATCTTTCAAAAACGGCTGCAGCAGTATATCGACAGGGTACTGCCAGAAATTCAGGCCAGTTTCAGAAGAGGACGTGGAACCAGGGATATCCTTGCTGATGTTGGATGGATCCTGGCTGAAAGCAGAGACTACCAGAAGGATGTTTACCTGTGTTTTATTGACTATGCAAAGGCATTCAACTGTGTGGATCATAACAAACTATGGATAACACTGGGAAGAATGGGAATTCCAGAATACTTAATTGTGCTCATGGGGAACCTTTACATAGATTAAGAGGCAGTTGTTCAGACAGAACAAGGGGATACTGATTGGTTTAAAGTCAGGAAAGGTGTGCGTCAGGGTTGTATTCTTTTACCATACCTATTTAATCTGTATGCTGAACAAATAATACGAGAATCTGGACTATATGAAGAAGAACGGGGCATCAGGATTGGAGGAAGACTCATTAACAACCTTCATTATGCAGATGACACAACCCTGCTTGCTGAAAGTGAAGAGGACTTGAAGCACTTACTAATGAAGATCAAAGACCACAGCCTCCAGTATGGATTACACTGCAACATAAAGAAAACAAAAATCCTCACAACTGGACCAATGTGCAACAAAAGGAGAAATGGAGAAAAGATTGAAGTTGTCAAGGATTTCATTTTACTTGGATCCACAATCAACAGCCATGGAAGCAGCAGTCAAGAAATCAAAAGACACATTGCATTGGGCAAATCTGCTGCAAAGGACCTCTTCAAAGTGTTGAAGAGCAAAGATGTCACCCTGAAGACTAAGGTGCGCCTGACGCAAGCCATGCTATTTTCAATCACATCATATACATGTGAAAGCTGGAAAATGAATAAGGAAGACCGAAGAAGAGTTGACGCCTTTGAATTGTGGTGTTGGTGAAGAATATTGAATATACCATGGACTGCCAAAAGAACTAACAAATCTGTTTGGGAAAAAGTGCGGCCAGAATGCTCCTTAGAGGCAAGGATGGCGAGACTGCGTCTTATATACTTTGGATATGTTGTCAGGAGGGATCAGTCCCTGGAGAAGGACATCATGCTTGGCAGAGTACAGGGTCAGCGGAAAAGAAGGTGACCCTCAATGAGGGGGATTGACACAGTGGCTGCAACAATGAGCTCAAGCATAACAATGATTGTAAGGATGGCCCAGGACCAGGCAGTGTTCCGTTCTGTTGGGCATAGGGTCCCTATGAGTCAGAACCGACCCGACGGCGCCTAACAACAACAACGACAATCTTTGAATACTTTAAGGGCCTTCGTGTGTAAGAGGGAGAAAATATGATCTGAGTTGATCCTGAGACTATCTCCTAGTGTTAAAGAATGCTGAATAACAAATAAAAAAAAAGGTTCAATAGCAAAGATTTTTGTTAAAAGATTTAAGTATAGGTTGAAGATTACTAGAAACATGCACATTTAATATTTCAACTATACTCAAATTGCTAAAATTATATACTCCTTGCACACAGCAGAATATAATAAAACAATTTGATGTTGTCTGTAAAATAAACAAAACTTTATCATGGAAATATAATATTGAGTGAAAGGAGCAGGATATAATATTTAAGTGAATATACATAAATGTGTGCGACACACATATAAAACCCATTGCCGTGGAGTCTATTCTTACTCATGGTGTTCCCATGTGTGTTGGGGTAGTCTCCAAATTTTCAATGACTAGAATATACTTCTACAAGCAGGACAAAATTAAACGAGTATATTTAAACAATAAATGAACAGAAGTGAAAGAATTAAACCTGTGGAGAGGCTGCCCAGGAACCCAAGACTACAATAACATTGGTATGGAAAGCAGAATGATGGTGTCGGGAAGCCTCTGGTCACATGCTTCCAGCTCGAAAGAGAAGAGCAAATAAACCAGGGGAGAAGACAGTGAGCCAGAAGAGTGGGAGAAATCAAGTATTTATCGAGTGCCAACCAAGGCTGAGCCTCTGCTGATGGCATGTAGTCCCTCATTTAAACCTTAGAAGGATGTAATGGGTGGGATAGACCTTGTTATCCACTTTCATCATGCAAACATTTTATAAATTTGAACAGTAGCATGTTATAAAAACAAATTAGAAAATAGAGAAAAGTATAATAAAAGAATACGCCTCATCGGTTGAGTACTCTTATGTTGCCCCAGCAGCTGCTCATCGTTGTTGTTGTAAACATACCACACAACCTTTGGTGACTGAACAACTGACAGTAATTACCATTAATTGGCTGTGCAACCCTGCCCTTAATCAATGTGACTTTCCTACCACTGTTAACCAGAACTCAGTCTCCATATGCAGGAACACCACTTTATTTCCTCCCTCCTGCCCCTGGTAACCCCTAATAAACTTTTATGTCTACACATTTGCTTGTTTTTGTAAAAGACGGGTGTTTGCATCTGAAAGTTCACGACAAGCCACAAGGGTGAATTCATGTGGTAGCAGAAGTTATTTGCAATACATATATCCTAATACTGACTTGGTTCTGGAATACATAAAGAACAATCCAAAAAGGAAAAAGGAAGCGGACAGTTCAATAGAAAAATGAGCGAATACTTGTGCACTGTATAAAAGATTTCTATATGGCCAAGAAACATATGAAAAGTGACAAAACTTCACTGGTTATCAGAGAAATTCTAATAAAAAGCCATAATGTGATACTATCCCCTACACGCCAGAATGGCTAAAATGGAAAGGATGGAAAATACCAACTATTGGGTATAACGTGGAGTAAATGGAGCTCTAATCTACCGCTACTGGAAGTGTAATTTGATACAACCAGTTTAAAAATGTTTTGTCTGTATTTACAAGAGCTGTGAACATACATATATCCTAGGACCCAGCAATGCTACTTCTAGATACATACCCAGTAGAAATGGGTACATATCTTCACCAAAACACATACACTTCTCAGCATCCGCTAAGGAATGAACACCTTCCTTAGGAATGTCTAACTTTTAAAGCATTATTCTCTGTCTGTTCTAAGGTGATGTCCATATATGATGATAAGTTTACACAGAAAAGTCTAGAGCTTTATGTGAAATTCCACAGCAAATCTCTAGAGGCTCCTGTTCTCATAGCTTCTGTCGCCTCTGCAGCCCCTGCTTCTGTCTGTCCGTCTGCTGGGCTGCACCACATGGAACCAGTTATGAAATTCAAGCCCATCTTACACTCGCCAAGGTCCTACTCACACAAAATTTGTATTAGCTTAAAAGAAAAGGTGTGTAGATAAGATACACAAGGGATTTAATTGCAGAAAACAAACCTTAAAATGAAATGGCTGGGAATGGTGGCCTCCCTTTATAAAAAGGCGTCTCTGTACGGACTACGGGAAAATGCAGTGAAGATATGGGTCATGGGAAAAGGAGCGTTTGTAGCAATCAGGTAATCACTCAGACCACCTGTAAAAATGTTTTCATCCTTTTTCTCATACCTTACACAAAACAAAATTCCAGATGGATCGAATATTTAAAATTAAAATATGCAACCATAAAAATTTTAGAAGTTTTTATTTTCTTTTTATTGATAAAAGAGAAAGACTTTTTAAAAATCCCAAAATATGAAGGCTAAAACTGTTAAGATCTGTAGATCTTTGGCATATCAAAAAGTATATGAAGAGAGTAAAAATACAGGCAAAAAGCTGAAAAAAAGTTTGCAGGCTAAGGATTTGAATAGAGATTTCTCAAAAGCAGATACAGAAACTGTCAACAAGCACAGGAAAAGAAGCGTAACCTCATTAGTCATCAGGGAAATGCAAATCTAAACTAAAGTGCACTACTATTTCAAAACAAGTAAGACGGCTAAACTCAACAGGATGGACAAGTGTCGGCGACGATGTGGAGAAGCTGGAATACCGCTGGTGGAAATGTAAAATGATCCAATTGTTTTGGAAAACGGTTTGGCAATTCTGCAGAAAGTTAAACACAGAATTACCATACAACACTGCAATTGCACTCCTAGGTCTGTAGCCCGGAGAATCAAAAGCATGTTCACATACAAACTCACACAGAGGATTCCTAGTAGTGTTATTCATAACAGCCAAAATGTGGAGAGAACCCACATGTCATGACCTGATAGACAGGATGTGGTATATTCATAGACTGGAATATTACTCAGCCACAAAAAGGCACCAAGTACTGATACATGACACAACATGGACGAACCTTGAGAACATTACGCTAAATGAAAGAAGCCAAACACAAATGACCGCAACGTGCATGATTCCATTTACATGAAATGTCCAGAACAGACAAACCAACACAGACAGAAGTAGATTAGTGGTTGCTACGGCATGGAGGAAAGGAGTAATGAGGATGACTGTTAATACGCCTTTATTAACAAGGGCCTTCATTTACGGGGCACTGAAAATATTCTGAAGCTAGACAGTGGTGACTGTTGTACCAAGTCTGCCCATATACTAAAAGCCAAGGTATTGTGCATATTTCAAAGGCAGTGTTACAGCAGGTGAATTGTATCTCAATAGAAATATTTGTGATTCCTAAAAGACTACCTTTCAATTAACATATAGAACCTATAAATCAGTAGGGAAAAAACAATCCAATTTTAAAATGTCTCCCTCCAAAGCAAAGGGAAGGGGGTACATTCCATCCACACAGCTTATTTTTTTATCTCTTCATTATTCAAGTTCTATTCTCATCTTATGTAACTCTAAATTATACAAATAATTGTCTCCATTTTCCTTATCCCTGTTTTCACTATTTAACTAAATAAAGACAGCAACACAGTGTTTTTTATAAAAACCCACCCACATTCACTCAAATCATTTTTTAGCACTTCTTAGGCACCAGGTACCAGGATACTCTGACAAACACAACAGACAAGTTCCTGCCTGCATGGGCCTTCTATTTTTGTGAAGCAGGCAGATGATAAACCAGCCAACCAGCTCTTAATGTAACCTAACATTAAGGAGGGAAACGTAATTTTGGAGCTATCTCAAGCTGTGTCTCTCTCACAAACATTTCTCCGAATCTAGTGAAAAGTAAACACCTCGAAGGAACTCTGTGGGGCCAATAAATGTGAAAAAGCCATTACATTTCAGTTTTGTTTTGTTACTTTCACCTGGTACTTTGTCATCATTTTTTAATAACACGATTATGGAGCTGACATCAAACTCTCACCACTCGGCTGAAAGAAAAAGCCAAACCTGTAGCCATCTAGTCAATTCTGACTCAGAGACCCTATAGGACAGAGTAGAACTGCCCCATAGGGTTTCCAGGGAGCAGCTGGTGTTAGGACACAATTCCCTCTTATAAGAATCTGAAAGCTGTTCACTGTGGATGTGGGAGGGACTCAGTAACACTTGCAGAGATTTCCACGTGGGTGGGGCGCCGTAGTGTGAGCATCGGGGGAATGGACCCCATGTGCACTTTGCAGCCTTCTGCAGATTATGACACAACAAACACTCCCTCTTCATCGTCCTACATCTTGGAAGAGAACAGAGGGAATTGTTAGGCAGGACCCTTCGAAAATGCAGGGCAAGAAATTTTATTGCAACATTAAATGGAAAATAAAGTCTTCCTACATTTTTCCTCCTTCCCTACCTCATTTCAAGGAGATAGCTGGACTCACAGTGTTGAAGCCCTGAAACTTCAAGACTCTGAAGAGTCTGTGGTAAAAGCCTCAGCTCACTGAGGTGATCAGACTGAGTGAACTGGAGCCCAGGGGAAGAGTGACAGTGAGATAGTAGGGTCCTAGACATTGGGAAGGGGTAGGACCTCCTTCTTGATAGTGCCCTGGAGTAGGTTACAGAACCTCAAAGGCTGATGCAGGCACATAAGTAGACAAAACCTGTTATGCTGTTGACAGCCCCACCAAGGCTCTCATGCTCCAGCTGAGAATGGAAACAGCAGAACGAATGCTTCTAGAGAGATCACCCACATAGGCTGAGGCAATGGGTGTGTTGAAGGTCTTCTCCAAGCACTGGTCCTTCATTAAACCCTGGGAATTATTGCATATCTGGATGAGAGAGTACCCTAAAAGTGAGGTTAAAAACTCCCCTCAATTTTGTAAGCAGGTAGTTCTGAGCCTCAATTCATTTTATTTTTTAAAAAATCATGCTTTTTTTCATAATGATTTTGTGCAGACTCGCACATACAATTTGTATTACTCATTCATGCATTAAGTCAACAAAGATTTCCTGTATAAACAGCTACATGTCAGACCCTAGGCCAGATGCTCTTGGTGATGAAATGACTTAGAGAAGTTGCCTCACTGCCTGGTAAGAGAAACGGCCAAGTTAACAGGTGTATCAGTCACCTATTGCTGTGTAACAAATGACTCCAATAGGTAGTGTCTTAAAAAAACAACCATTTACTAAGCTCATAATTTTTCAGGTTGTCACTCTGGGGTTCTTCTGACCTGGGCCAGCCACAGTGGCTCGCAGCAGGGCTTATTCATGTGTCTACAATTTGATTCCAGGTCACCTGCGAGCCAGTTTCATAAAATCAACTCAGTGAAACCGCTGGATCCTCTTTCCAATGGTCCCTCATCATTCAGCAGGCTGGCCTGGGGTCATTCCCACAGGTTCTCAGGGTTTAAGAGCAACAAAAGGGCAAGACTCAATGTAAAATCTTTTCAATTCTCTCCTTGTATCTTCTCTGCTACTATGTAAATGGCTGAAGCAACCGTAAGGTCGGCCTTCAACTAACAGGTAGAAGAAGACTCCTACTGCTAATGAAAGGTGCTCCGGAGTCTCATAGAAGGCATGGGCACAGAGAGGGGAAGAATGTGTAGTAAATGCAATTGTGTTTTATGCTGTGGTAAAGGGTTTCCTGGGTACAATGGAGTACAGAGCAAGAAGTGGACTCATCTACCAGGAGAAGATTCAGGGAAGACTACAACCAGGAAGTGATGCCTGAACCAAGTTGGGAATATGACTGAATAGTTAAGGGATGAAAAAAGGCCGAGCATCCAGGAAGCCCCAGGTATTTTCCAGAGGCTTCAGTAAAAGGGGAGGGATGGCTTGATGAGAAAAGTCTGAGGAAACAGGCTGAAAACACTGGGGCATTTGTTACATTTGTGAAGAGGCACGGATTATCTTTTGTTCTATTGTTTCCCTACCATTCCTGCCTCTTCTGTCCTTTGGGGTCACACAACACAAGCCCCTACCATCCCCATGTTGAAACTTTTATTTTCCTTGGAGAAGTCTGCTCCTTCCTCATCACCACCCCAACCTTCTTAATTTCTTCCTCAAATGGTCTCCCCATTGGCTGGTTTCTCTTCTAAATGGCCTCCTAAACAAAAGCAGAGTCTGTCATGGGCTTTCCCCAAGTCAACTCCCAAACTTCCCATTCTGGCTGACCACAAAATTCCTGAGTCTTAGGCCTTTTTGGTGAAGTCATAAGCCTAATCTGTTCCAGTGGGGTCAGTTTTCTTCACCTTCACTCTTCACCAGGGAGAGTAGACCAGCAGACGGGAAGGGAGAGAACATCTCCTAGTCAGAGAGCAGAGCCTGTGTGAAGACTCAGAGGCTAAGGAGACCTAAGAGGGGCTCAGAGTGGACATTTTATAACCAGAGCTGGAGAGACATGATTCCAACAGAGTCAAATGAGAGGACTGGGAGAAAGCAGCTACCCGTGATACTGTTATCATTCCCTGTGCTCTCTTTACCCACCAAGGGATAGTAACCCCTTACACGGCACGGAAAAGTTTCAATTCATTTTTAGTATCTAATCTCCTTCTTCCCACATTGGCACTAGCACTTCTCAAGCACCTACCTGACAGTCTCATGTTTTTCTGGTTGCCATGTTTAGCTTCAACCTGGGCCCATGGAACTCAGCACTGTCAGCAATGATGTCACACAGGATTACGGAAGCCTTGGTGCTAACTCAGATCTCAGCTGCTTTTTGAAAAGGGTGCCAACCTCAGGTCTTGTGGGAGAGAAATTGTAGCTACTGAATCAAGGAAATTCAGGAGCAAGCCAGAGTCCCCAGGTTACCAAAGGTTCCTGATGGGAGAAGGGATAAAGGTCCTTCACACCATTATGTTTGGACATCTTCACCCAAGCAGGATGAAACAGTGACACACGAGGAAAAGGCCTTTCTCTAAGACTCTAGATAAAGGTGAGGAAAAGTTGTCCCAGATTGCCGAGTGCTACAGAACAAAAGGTTTGACTTCCACCAGAAAAGAGAGCCATGGTAGGACAAGATGAGGGATTTGGAACGAATGGATAAGGTCATAAGGAAGATTCTTCTGAGAAAGCATTTTCTGTCATTTAGTAGACAATTAACCAAAGTTTATTTTGTCAATAAGAAATGTAGGAATAAATGAGGGATGAAACGAAAGAATTCAACTGTAAGTTTGAGAGCTTTCCAGAATAGCTGCAGACAAGGCACTCTTTTGTTCTGGATCTGAACATGGTGGAAAGGAAGGAAGCCAGTGGGCAACTGGGGCAGAGAGTATAGGATGATGGAAAGGGTGGGTAGCAAGAAGCCTACTTATTATATTTTCTAATGAGATGGAATTAATATACCATGTGAAGAACTAAGGAAATTTCTCAGGAGGTTCTGGGAGTGGTAGGTTGACGAGCCCAGAACCCACATCATTGAGGGCAGAAGAAGGGCTGTAGACTCCTCCCTAGATCCAGAAACTCCCCTTCCCCTCCTGTGTCTCCTGCCCACCTCCCTCAAGAGCCTAACAACCCCTAACCACAAACATGGCTACAGGATAGAATTTTTTATTTTCCTACTTTTCTTAACCTGAGCTTCATCTAGGATCAGTCATTTATCACTCTTTTCAGGCCAGTTTTGTTGCCCTTCCCACTACTATTACCTCTGCTGTCCTCCTCCACCCAGTGCTGCCCTCCACTGGCCCTGCTTCCTGCTGCATCCTGCTTTTCTGACTGGCCTCTAATACCCTTTGAGAGATCCCTCACCCCATCTTCTGTCTGTCACTGGAGCTTACACTCCCCTCCCAAACTCCTTCTCTTTCTTCCTTAACTCGCCAATCTTTCCCTCAAACTCAGAAAAATACTGACCCTTATGCTGACATATACAAGCCCCGCCCCCCCCACAGGAGGCATGGTTGTGATTCAGCTACTAAGGTTTGTGCCATCAGACTCTCAAATGTGGACATCTGTTTCTGCCTCACCCTGAAGGACATGGTAATGGGCTTCTGTTCAGAGAAAGGCAATTTTAATCTCCTGGTGTAGGCTAGTTAAGGGTACGAGAAGAAGTTTTAAATTACACAGAAAAGTACAAATTACGCTGTCTCCTTAAGTATAATTCCTTCTATGAAAATCCTTCCCTTAAAAGGAGGAAGAAAACAAGTTACAAAGAGGAGACCGATTCTCCTGTTTCAATGTTTACACTCTAAATTTACTAAAAAAAATAACTTTCATAGAAAACAGCTTTTAGAGAAACCATGTATTATCATGAAGGTGCAGAGGATGAGGTAATTTCCATATTCCACAGGAGCAAATTCACTTCCGTCCAACAAATGCAAAAAAAAAAAATTTTTTTTAATGTGGCGATCCTCTGTTTATATTATAAACTATCACTGGATAAACGTTTGGCTGCGAACTAAAAGGTTTGGCAGTTGGAATCCACGAGCTGCTCCTTGGAAACCCTATGGGGAGTTCTACTCTGTCCTACAGGGTTGCTATGAATTGGAATCTACTAAAAGAAAACTGGGAGTTTTTTTTTTTAAATCAACGTATTATAATTTTTTGAAAAACGATAGACTTTTGCTATAAGGTAGTACCATCACTGAAATTTTCTGGAGGAGACTTTATTGCCCAGAGTAAATTCCCTAAAGTATGGTCGGTGCCTGGGGAAGAAGAAAGAAACCATGGGGACTGTGGAGGTGGAGGATGGTGGTGATGGAGAGGCCTCCAGGGATCCCTGAGACCAGAGACTTAGGTCACAGTTGAGACACCAGAGCCCAGAGGGCTCATGTAAATTAACTCTCCATTATTGTAAGTCTCAACCCAAGAGGAAAGTGTCACTCAGGGTAGAACATGAGAACAAAAAGCCCAAGTTCCAAGCCCAGGAGGATTCCCCAAGTATCAGCAAGGCCTTTTTCATCAGCTTCCACTAGGCAGAATTCTCACTCATCAAATTACTCCAGAGATCAATAGGTCAAGTATGAGTATTTAACCCAAGTGTGTAAGGTCAAGGGGTTAGCCATGGTCTGGCAGACCAGACCAAAACATCTCACACCCCTGTTGGCAAAAGGCCCCTGGTCTCGAGGCTGAGTTTTTGAAGAAAGTGAGTGCCATCATGTCTGCCCTCAGTCTAACCAACACTGAGTTCCTGGTCAGCATCCCGGAGTCCTGTCAAGAAGAGCCAGGTACCTCCAGGAGCATCTGGAGGAGGAGACAGGGGCTGAAGAGGCTACCACACCTACTGGTGCTGCTGCACATGTGGGAGACCTGGCTGCAGAGGGTGCAGGCATGGCCTCAAGGTCAAAGGAGAAAGCACCTGAAGACGTGCTAGGACTCTTAGACTGAGAGAAGCAGGATGTCTGGACTGCAAAATATGCACCCTTCAGGGAAGAACTTCATTCAGGCTTCTTAAACCCACTTCACCTGGAAGATCCACTCTTTTAGCCTTGTGCCCCGTCCACGCCCCCTCTATTACATGGAGAGATCCAGCCCTAGAGCACCAGGGTGGAAGAAGCCCTAGGATATCTGTCCAAAGACATGAGGTCCACTCAAAAGCTCCCCCCGCCAAGGAGAGAAGAGGACAAGACTCACCTGCAGATGAGGTCTCAGGGCCCTGAGAATGAGCACAATGTTTGTAAGGAAAGAGAAATGGGATTTCAGTGGGACGTGGAAGTCTGAGAAAGAGCCTCTGCAAAGATAGCTCTAAGGGAGGTGTGATTGTGAAGGTGGGCTGGTCACTGAGTTCTTTGTAGTACAAGGTACCAGACAGAAGCCAGACTCTGGGGGGAACCTGCCTGCCGGTGAGCAGTGGGCTTAAAACCCTAAACCAATGAGAATCGAATCCCTTCCCAGCAGCTTCTGCACAGATCAGTGATGTTTGCTTGGTCTTTCTCTTTTCTGTGGTCTAACCTGATCTGTTCTGAGATCAGAGAATTGGAATAGAAAAGCCTGACTGAGATGAAACGAGCAAAGAGAAGACAAGGCCTCCTAAATCTGGTGAAGACAGAACACAAATAACCAAAGGTGAGGATGGGAAGAAACAGATTGAGTTCCAAGTCCCATCCACAGTATCCCAGGGCCTGGGAATCCCTGGAAGTGCCAGAGGTGTGTACTCCCTGGGAGATGCGACCCCAAGTGTCAGAGGAAGCCCTATGGAGCAAGGAAGGGAGGGCAGGGTCTCTAGGATGGGCACTTCCATACAGGCTGCCCATGTGAATTTCTCAGAGTGACCGTGACAGATCCTGAGTAGGACAGTTTGAGGCAAAGGAAAGTAAGTTTTCTGAAGACGGGTGAATTCCACCTTCTCCTGACAATGAAACAGAAATCCCGTCCTGCTCAGAGGTACTGTGTAGGAGGGATTGTGAATTCCCATCCTGCACAGAGGTTGGCTGGGAAGTTCAACTGTCTAAAGACAATGTGGCCAAAGTCTTCTTTATCTTTCAAAGATATATCTTTAACTTCCTGCAAATTCAATCCTGGAAAAAAGCCTAGAATATACAAGCGTGGGTTTTTCAGGAGAGCAACAAGGGGAGAAGGTGATAGTGGCATACCAGAGAAGGAGAACAATAGTCTAATGGTCCCCGTGTTACTTAATGAATCACACATGGTGTCCAGCATTCTTCCTTACCTGTAGACATGTACATGCAGTAGATGTTTGAGCAGTGACTGAATTAATCCTCACAGAATTGTTTTTGGCCATTTCCAGGCATAGAGGCCAGAAGAAGTCATTAGTTACAAGAGCAAGCAATAATTCGCTGGTCTGAATTTTGTTCAGTTTCTGTGTTTGCCCTTCATAGATGGATAAAAGTCTCTGAATCTGGCATTGAAGACAGTGTTTTCTCTATTGTTATGGATTGAATAGTGTCCCCCAAAATGTGTGTCAACCTGGCCAGACCATGATTCCCAGTATTGTGTGGCTGTCCTGCATTTTGTGATCTGATGTGATTACTTATGGGTTGTAAATTCTAACCTCTGTGATGTTAATGAGGCGGGATTAGAGGCAGTTAGGTTAATGAGGGAGGACACAATCTACAGGATTAGGGTGAGTCTTGAGTCAGTCTCTTTTGACATACAAAGAGAAAAGTGAGCAGAAATGAGAGGGACCTCATACCACCAAGGAAGAAGTGCCTGGAGTGGAGCACGTCTTTTTGACCCAGCGTCCACGCGCTGAGAATTTCCTAGGCCAGGGGAAGATAGATGACAAGGACCTTCCCCCAAAGCCACAAAGACAGAAAGCTTTCTCCTAGAGCTGGTGCCCTGACTTCAAACTTCTTGCTTCTTAAACTGTGAGAGAATAAGTTTCTGTTTGTTAAAGCCATCCACTTGTGGTATCTCTGCTATAGCCACACTAAACTAGATAACTAAAAAACACATTTATAAAATAGTAAAAAAAAAAAAAGTTTCAAATACACACACATACACGTATGATGTTACTAAACTTTAAAAGGTTTTACATTCTTATAACACATTTAACAATAGAGATTTGTATACAGAAGTTATAATAAGAGCCATCCCCACATAAGTATATTGTACCTGCTCCCCCAAAGTGTCCAGTGTCCAAAGATACATATGTATCCTTTTACATACTTCTTTTTGCCAGGACACACGTAAGGACATTCATTTGTTTGTTTTTATGGAAATTAGGTCACACTCTACCCATGTTTTTCTCTGAATCACTCTTCACTTGACAGTTTCTCATGGTTCCTCTAAATCAGCAGACATGGAAGAAGCACTCTTTTTGGTTCTTCTCATTTTTAACTCCCACCACTCTTCTGTCAGTTTGTTGTACTGTGGTGGCTTGCATGTTGCTGTGATGTTGGAAGCTATGCCACTGGTATTTCAAATACCACCAGGTTCACCCATGGTAGACAGCTTTGAGTGGAGCTCTGGTTTTAGACAGACTAGGAAAAAGGACCTAGTGATCTATTTCTAAAAAAAACTGGCCAGTGAAATCTTACGAATAGTACTGGAACACTGTCTGGCTGAATGACAGAGGATAACCCCTTAGGTTGGAAGGCACTCAAAATACGAGTGGGGAAGAGCTACCTCCTCAAAGTAGATCCCACTTTAATGACATTTGCTGATGGGGCACAACTCAAAATGAGAAGAAACTGACGCAAAAATCCATTAATACTCAGAGTGTGGAATGAAGGAATTATGAATCTGGGGAAATTGGAAGTCATCAAAAATGAAATGGAATGCATAAAAGGTCAATAATCCTAGGCATTAGTGAGCTGAAATAGCTTGGTTTTGGACATTTTAAACTAGACAATGGTATGTTCTACTATGCCAGGATTGAGATACTGTAGAGAATGGCATCATATTCATCGCTACAAAGAACATTTCAAGATCTGTTCTGAAGTACAACACTACGAGCAATAGGATAATATCCACAGGCCTACCAGGACGACCAGTTAATAAGACTATTATTCAAATTTACACACAAATCATGAATGTGAAAGATGAAGAAGTTGAAGGTTTTTACCAAGTTCTGCAGTTTGAAACTGATCAAACATGATGCATTGATCAATCAAGATGTACTGATAATTACGTAATTGGAATGCGAAGTTGAAAACAAAGCAGACAAATCAGTAGTTGGAAAATAAGGTATTGATGATAGAAATGACACTGAAGCTTACATGATAGAATTTGGCAAGACCAATGACTTATTCATTGCACATACCTTTCATCAGGAGCATAAACGGTGACTATACTCGTGAACCATTCCAGGCAGAATAGACAGGAATCAAATTTGTGGAAGGTGATGATGGAGAAGGTCAATATCATGAGTCAGAATCTGGCCAGGGGCTGACTGCAGAACAGATGATCAGCTGCTCATATTCACGTTCAAGTTGAAGCTGAAGAAAATTAAAACAAGTCCATGAGTCAAAGTATGCCCTTGAGTATATCAAACCTGAATTTAGAGACCATCTCAAGAATAGATTTGATGCACTGCACACTAATGATCGAAGACCAGATTAGTTGTGGGATGATAGCAAGGACATCATATATGAAAAAAAAACAAAAAGTCATTAGAAAGACAGGAAAGAAAGAGAAGACCAAAGAGGATGTCACAAGAGACTCTGAATCTTGCTCTTGAATGTACAGTAGCTAAAGAGAATGGAAGGAATAATAAAGTAAAAGAGCTCAATAGAATAATTGAAAGGGAAGCTGGAGAAGACAAAGTATGATAATAATAATGTGAACAGATCTGGAGTTAGAAAACCAAAAGGGAAGAAAACACCTGGCATTTCTCAAGCTGAAAGAACTGAAGGAAATATTCAAGCCTCTAGGTGCAATACTCAAGGATTCTATGGGCAAAATATTGAACAACACAGGAAACATCAAAAGAAGACGGAAGGAATACACAGACTCAATACACCAAAAAGAACTGGTCAACGTTCAACCATTTCAGGAGGTAGCAGATGATCAAGAGCTGATGGTACAGAAGGAAGAACTCCAAGCTGCACTGAAGGCACTGGCAAAAAACATGGCTCCAGGAATTGATACAGTACCAAATGAGATGTTTCAACACATGGATGCAGTGCTGGAGGTGCTTACTTGTCTATTTCAATATATTTGGAAGACAGCTACCTGACCAAATGACTGGAAGAGAGGTGCTCCAAGGCAATGCGGAAATTATCGAGCAATGCCATTAACATCACATGCAAGAAAAATTTTGCTGAATATAATTAAAAACAGTTGCAGAAGTACACAGACAGGGAACTACCAAAAATTCAAGCTGGATTCAGAGGAAGACATGGAATGTGGGATATCATTTCTGATGTCTGATGGATCTTGGCTGAAAGGAGAGAATATCAGTAAGATGTTTACCTATTTTTGTTTACTATACAAGCACACTCAATGTGTGGCTCATGACAAATTATGGATAGCTTAGCAAAGAATGGGAATTCCAGAACACTTAACTGTATTCATGCGGAATATGTACTTTTTTTTTTTATGTACATAGACCAAGAGGCAGTCATTTGAGTAGAACAAGGGGATGCTGTGTGGTTTAAAATCAGGAAGTTGTGTGTCATGGTGGTATCCTTTCACCATACTTACTCAATCTGTATGCTGAGCAAACATTCTGAGAAGCTGGTCTCGAAGAACAAGAACATGGCATCAGTTTTGGAGAAAGATTCACTAACAACCTATGATATGCAGCTGATACGACCTTGCTTGCTGAAAGTAAAGAGGACTTGAAGCAGTTACTGATGAAGAGCAACCACTACAGCCTTCAGTATGGATTACACCTCAACATAAAGAAAACAAAAATTCTCACAACTGGACCAGTAAGGAACACCATGATAAATAGAGAAAATACTGAAGTCATCAAGCATTTCATTTAACTTGAATCCATAATCAATGCCCACAGAAGCAGCAGTCAAGAATTCAAACAATGTATTGCATTGGGAAAATCTATTGCAAAAGACCTCCTTGAAGTGTTGTGAAGGAAAGATGTCACTTTGAGGACTAAGGTGTGCCTGAGCAAAGCCATGATATTTTCTATCACCTCACATGCTTGAGAAAGTTAGACAATGAATATGGAAAACCAAAGAACTGATTCATTTAAAATATGGTGTTGGCAAAGAATACTGAATATACCATGGACTGCCAGAAGAATAAACAAAACCATCTTGAAAGAAGTACACCAAGAATGCACCTTAGAAGCAAGGATGGCGAGCTTCGTCTCATGTGCCTTGGACATATTTTCAGGAGGGACCTGTCCCGGGAGAGGCTCATCATGCTTGGAAAAGCTGAAGGTCAGAAAAAAAGAGGAAGGCGCTCAACAACACGAACTGACACAATGGCTGCAAGAATGGGCTCAAACATAGCAATGATTGTGAGGATGGTTCAGGATCAGGCAATGTTTCATTCTGTTTTACATAGGATCGATGGCATCTAACAGCAACAACAACTAACATATGTATGTATGCATATGTGTGTGTGTGTGTGTATATACCCATTGCCGTCAAGTCGGTTCCAACTCATAGTGACCCTACAGGACAGAGTAGAACTGCCCCACAGAGTTCCCAAGGAGCGCCTGGTGGATTCGAACTGCTAACCTTTTGGTTAGCAGCTATAGCTATTAACCATTATGCGACTAGGGTTTCCATATATATGTATATATATACACACATACACACACATATATATACACACACTCATATATATGTGTGTATATATATATATGTTCCCTTCACTAGTTTTGCACCTCTAGAGATCCCAGGCTAAGACATTTGGTACCTACAGTGATTGTAGAGGAACCAAATCTTAAGGATGAGTTTTCTGAATTGATTCTCAAGTCTAGCTAGTCTTAAAGGCACTGATGACTGTCTCCAGAAGTAAACAGGCTATTGCTAATCCATGGTGGGAGGTGACAATAGAAATACGCAAAATACTACTACCACTGGACCAAATATTTGTGAGAGACAAGGCTCTGCCTGATTACATATTTGATACTTTTCTATAATTTTGTCACAATAAGAATAATAAGGAAGCTGCTTGGTTGGTCCTGCTTTTGGAGCCACACTGGTGAATGAAAGAAATGGGCTCAAAGCTCAAGCACCACATACAAGATCTGAAAGCTGCCACTTGTGCCCAGAAAGAAAACCATATTTCTTATAGTAACAAGGCTAATGCTGCCAAAAATAAACTCAGATTCTTATCATAAGAGTGACTGAATTAAAGCGCCAGTTGAATATCCAGCCTCAAATGGTGTCTGAAGTTAGAGTGAGGGCACTGATTGGGAAGAAATGGGATCCTGAAACTTGGGATGAGGACATATGGGCAGACAGTCAGGAAGCGGGGGACAATGAACCTCCAATTTCTGTTGAATCGCTCTTCCTAACAGAACCAGACCTCTTACTCCCATCTGAAGAGATTCTCTAACTTTGCCTGCTAAGGCACCCTTCCCAGTAAAACAATTATCCCTTCCACCTCCATCTGATGAGATTACCCCAGCTGTGCCTGAAGTGTCTTGTTTGAGTTATCTCCTGGGGTGGTGTCTGGGGCATTGCCTGGGGCATTACCTTAGGCAGATGCCTTATAAGACACGGCTGAACATCCCACTGCCACTGCCCATTTTTGCTTCTAGACCTATACCTAGACTTCAGTCCCAACAAGCCCCAAAAGGTCAACTATGAAGTGTGACCCAGGAGAAGGTATGCTAAACTCCAAAAGAACTGCTTGATTTTTCTAATACATACATACATACAGAAACCTGGTGAACATGTGTGGGAATGGCTATTATGGGTGTGGGATAACGGTGCAAGCAACATAAAGGTGAATTAGTCTAAGTTTATTGATATAGGCCAAGGAAGCATAGATTCTTCATTCAGTGTTTCAGCTTGAGAGGTTAGAAAAGGATCTCATAGTTTATTTGGCTGGTTTACTGAAGCATGGATTAAGTGGTGGCCTACAATAAATCAAGTGGAAATGGCAGATCTGCCATTGTATAATGTAGGAGAAGGTATCCAAAGGCTGAGGGAAATTGGCAGGTTAGAATGGATTTATTAGGCTGGACCCACAGACCCACACACGGAGTGCCCAGAGGGCTCTCTTTTTACCATAGCGGTGAGGTACACATTTGTGCAGCAAGCCCCAGCATTATTGAAGACTTCTGTGGTTGCTATTTTATGTAAGTAAGAATCCACAGTGAGAACTGCCCTAACTGAATTAAGACACCTAACTACAATGCAGCTGCCTGGACCCCGTGGTGGTAGCAGCCAAGTGGTGGCACTCAATTAACAAAGACAAGGTGAGTGTGGTTACCATAACAGACAGTAGAGTCAAAGCAGTAATCAGAATAGTCTGCTTGCATGGATTTATGGCATTGGCTACTTAGTCATAGTGGCCCTGGGAGTGAAAGAGCTGGGAAATGTACATCTCCTGGTACCTAGTGTCTTAGATATCTAGTGCTCCTGTAACAGAAATACCACAAATGGATGACTTTAACAAAGAAAATTATTCTCTCACAGTCTTGGAGGGTCTATAAGTCCAAATTCAGGGTGCCAACTCCAGGGGAAGGCTTTTTCTCTCTGTCACTCCTAGGGGAAGGTCGTTGTCACCAATCTTCCCCTGGACAAGAAGGTTCTCAGCATAGGGATCCTAGGTCCAAAGGATGTACTGCTCCTGACACTACTTTCTTGGTGGTACTGAGGTCCCCCTGTCTCTCTGCTCTTTTCTCTTTTATATCTCAAAAGAGATTGACTTAAAACACAACTTAATCTTGTAGATTGAGCCCTGCCTCCTTAACATAACTGCTTCAAATCCTCGCTCATTAACATCACAGAGGTAGGATTTACAATACATTGGAAAATCACATCAGCTGACAAAATGGTGGATAATCGCACAATACTGGGAAGCATGGCCTAGTCAAGCTGATATATACATTTTGGGAAGACAGAATTTAATCCCTAACACCTAGTATGCAGCTATCAACCTGTTAATGCCTTTTTCTCCATACCTGTTTCGAAGTATCACCAGAAACAGTGTGCCTTCTCTCTGACCTAAGTGTATAAGGACCAAATAATGTAGAGGAATCTCTGTTATATTTTCTCCATCTTACCAATATTTGGCCTCACAGGCAGACCCAGGCACTTCATTGCACAGCAGAATGAAGAGATTAAAGCCCCAACATTCTTGCCAGTGGACCAGGAAGGTAGCTGCTCAGACATCAGACAGCCTCAGAGAGACAGAGACCAGGTGGCTCAAGAGAGGGATACCATAAAGTTGTTTTTCATACGCCCCCGACTCCCACAGTTGCATATGCTTTGCTCTGACCCTAAGAAGTAGATCAATCCTTTGAGAACTGCATTATGGGTTAGAACACCAACAAGGTCCCAAACTGAGTGACACTCCCATAGATTACATCCAAATATCACTGCAAAGTCTTCAAAATCTTAACTGACATCTGAGCCACAGCATCCAGAAGTTGGGAAAGAACTTGCAGCCTGAACATAACTGGGTCAAGTGATTCCTAAAACAAACAACATCGACATTTTCTGTAAGACTGAAGTAAGACATAGTCTTGGAATCATAGACAAAAACTTTAAAAAGCTACTTTAACCACGCTCAAAGAAGTAACAGGCACACCTTAGAAAAATAGAAAAATACATAGAAAACATTCACAAATGAAAATTTTAGACAGGAAAAATAGAGATAAAAAATTCACTTGATCAGCTCTACAGCAGAATGCTGTTGACAGACAAAAGGATCAATGAGATGAAAATAGTTCAATTGAAAATATCCAATCTGAAAACAGAGAGCAAATATTGAAAAAAAAAATGAACAGAGCCTCAAAAAAATCCAAAAATATCTAACATTTATTTATCGGAATTCCATAAGGAGTAGAGAAAATATGTGGTGTAGAAAAAAGTATTTGAAGAAATACTGGCTCAACACTTTCCCAATTTGTTGAAAGACATAAACTTACAGATTCAAGAAGCTATGCAAACTCCAGCAAGTTAAACTCACATAATTTTACCCCCAAATGCCTCACTGTCAATTGTGGAATAACAAGGACCAAGAAAATATCTTCAAAGAAGCTAGAGAGAAAACAACTCATCTCACACAGGAAAAACAATTGGAATGACTCTGTATTCATCATCAGAAGCCATGGAGGCCAAAAAGCTGTGAAAACAACATTTTTTCAACACTGAAAGAAAAGAAACATTAACCCAGTGTTCTATAGGCTGTTATTTCCTTCACGAGTAAAGGAAAAATATTGACATTCTCAGGTGAAAGACGATTAAGAGAATTCATCGCCACCAGACTTGTTCTAAATGAAACACTAAAGGAAGTTGTTCAGGTGGCAGGCTTGGAATTTCAGGAATTATGGAAAGCAACACAGTGGAAAGTATCTTCTGAAGTTCGCCCTTCAGCCAAAGATTAGACAGGTCTATAAAACAAACAATAACACATGTGAAGAAACTGTTTCTTAGTTCAATCATGTGTATGAGACCAAATGTGCAAAACCTGCCCAAAAGCACAGAAAAGAGGGCAGGATGGAACAGGAATCATGGCGGATGGAAACGGGGAACTGGAGCATAGGAGAGTGTTGACACATGATGAGGATTGCAACCAATGTCAAAAACAATTGTGTATAAATGGTTGAACAAGAAAGTAATTTGCTCTGTAAAGTTTCAAATAAAGCACAATAATAAAAAAAAAAAAAGTGGTAGGTATCTGGGTAAACATATTATGCCAACCCTGCTGTCACTGCACAACATGGCGGAGGACTCCCCTCTTTGGAAAGACTTGCTAGCCTATTGGAAACACTTTGGAATATACTCTTGGTGGCAAATTAGTATTAAAGAATGGCATTAATTTTGAAAATATGAGATGTCTGTACTCATGTCTGGTGAATAAACTAGATAATAACATTTTCAGAGCTAAATGAGATGTTCTAACAGAAAAATAGGCCTGAATTCCCACGTGGGCCATGAGCCTAATCTGAAGGCCTTTCCCACAGAGGTATTTCTGGCACCTCTAGAGCAGCAGGAGCACTGGGGAATGCATGTATCAACCTCCCCCAGGGCCTTCTCTGAGGGGTAAGTATCTGCTTTAGTACTAAGCGTTCATAAATAGTCATTCTGCATAAGGTCTTCAGGTTCAAGTCTGTAATCCAGCTGGGATTCTGTGTGTGCTGCATCTCTGCATCAAAAGAACATGCTTCTAGAAGCAGAATGCCAGGAGAGAGGCGGTTGGGCAGTTGGGGGTGGAGGGTGCTGCGCAGACAGGGGTGCCCAAGGGAGGCACAATATAGTCATTCTGCAGCAGGTCTAGTCATTCTGCATAAGAATTAGAATGCTTCTGTCAATGCACAATAGTTTACATGCAGAACATAAACAAAGTTACTGAAGGACAAAGTTGAATAGTAAACCAAGCCACTCCCTGTCAGTCCTTACCTGAGAGGGTCTTCATGAGGACTTCCGGGGATGGAGAAGGACACAGAAAACGCTGATTTATTTTACCTCTTCCTTCCTCAAGAAACAGGAACTGGTGTTAAGATGTCAGGTGTCAAGCCCCAAACTCCTCTTCTGGTCTGTATCTAAGGTGTATAATAAAACTGGGAATGAGGCAATCAGCCGTGAGCAGACAGACCCAGAGTATTCCCAGTGCCCCACATCTTTGAGCTCCAGTGAGATCCTGTTCTTAGTCCCTAGATTAGCAGAGGAGCTGAAAGACTGAAATTCCTTATTTTCAGGCAACTTGGGCTTCAAGCAGGCACTTATTGCTAAAGTCGTATTTCTCTGTGTTAATTTACGATCCTTAACTCAAATCCGGAGTTCGGAGCTGATTTTGATAACTCCTCCTTAGTCTGTGTAGACAAGAGTCTGCTCACAGTCAGGGAAGACAGTGGAGGAAACAAAGTCCCTAGCCCAGAGGAGGGACTGCTCCCCAAATTGGGGCAATGCCCCTGGGGAGCACTGGCGAGGTGCACTGTCCCCTCTGTGGCTTTGTGTTCTGCTCCTGGAATTGCACCCTGGGGGCCTCCATATGCAGACCCATAGTCCGTGGGTGGCCACAACTCCCACCCTTCTGGGTCATAGGCACCTTGCGATATGCTTCCTGCCCTCCTTCTGAGCATAAGCGCTGAGATCACGCATGGCAGAACCAGTTCCAAGGTCCAGACCCTAGGCCTTGCCCTCCTTGGCCTTAGGCTTCCCCTAGTCCTGGGGGAACCCGCAAGCCTGGCGGGTGCGAGGTTAGCACCGGGCTCGGCGGGCTTGGGCCTGTCTCAAAAGGCTCAGGGCGCACGCAGGTTCTGCCTCCTTGGAGTCTGCAGGCTTGCGGCGGGCAGCCCCGCATCTCCTGCCTCCCTCGGGCGCCCTCTCTGAGCAGCAGCTCCCCTCCCCCCACCCCACCAACAGCCCAACGGTCGCACTGCCTGCTTTCTGCTTTTAGAAGCCTGTTCTTTTGGATTACAGACTTGAACCTGAAGCGCACAACTTTAAAACTACTAGATGGGGTGGCGGGGCGGGGGGGGGGTGGCAGTGAAAAAAGGAAAAAAAATTAAGAAAAGAACAATTACAAAAAAAGTCTTAGAAGACTGTATCCTCACATTATGGACTCAAGAAGGCTGCGGATACACAACTGCATAGATAGCATACTGTTGTCTCTTTCTTTGCAAATAAGTCTTAAATGAGGGAATTTGGTACTGGGAATAGTTGTAGAGCCTGACTTTGGGGAAATCTGGGATTGATAAATTGGCTTGCATGAGGCTATAAGCCCTGATAATCAATATTTAAAGATGAGATTTGAGCAACCTAGAACATGCATCAGAATTTCTTCTAAGTAAATTAGCACCAGAAGATGCCTTTAACCACCTAAATAAAATGAGTCAGTAGTTCAAGATCTCCCTACAAAGAAAATGGCAGACCTAGATCGTTTCCAGTCAGGTTCCAGCAAACATGCAAGAAACAGTCATTTTAATCTTGTACATAGTCAACAGAGATTAGAAAACCATGAGATACTCCACTAACTTGACCCTTAAGGCTAGTTAAAAAATGATAGCAAATTAGAGAAGGAAGGTAGGAGAAGAGTTAGAGGACAAGCACACTCAGTAACTAAGATGCAAAACCCTACGTAAGATGCTAGCAAAGGAAATCCAGCAAAATATAAACCATGTAACATGCCATGATCAAGGCGGTTTATTGCAGGCATACAAATTTGAGTGAACATTAAAGATTTAGTAATTTCATTCACCACATGCACAGGTGAAAGAAGAGAAGACATATGCTCACCTCAAGAGATGGGGGCAAAGCAGGTTGATAAAATCCAATCACACGGAGAGATAAGGGCTAGGAGCAAATATGGAACAGAAAAGGAGTTCCCGAACGTGGAAAACTACAACTAGCATGATAGTTCATGGTGACGTGTGGGACATTCTCTTTAAAATTAATAAACAATAAAATAAGGATGCTTCTATCATTATTTTTATTAAACATTTAACACTGGAAGTACAAAAAGAGAAAAAGTATAACTGCTATTCATAGATTATAGGACTGTCTCCATTGAAAACCGTAGAAAACACTGGAATTAATAGTAATCATAAATAAAAAAATAAATTGAAATTTTAATGCATCAGCATCAAGCGGACTCAGTCATAGCTCTTAGGTGAAAACAAAGGACACTGATAGGGAAAGAGCAGGTTCAGGTGGGCTAGACCAAGGAGGGAAGAAAATTATTCTGCACTGGGCTGAACTTACAAGCACGGGTATGTGTGTTAGTTACCTAGTCCCTCCATAATAAAAAGTAACACAACTGGATGGCTTTAAAGAACAGAAATTTATTTGTTCATAGTTCAGTAGGTAGTAGTTCAAATTCAGGGCATGACTGTAGTGGGAAGTCCTTCCTTGTCTACCTCAGCTTCTAGTAAATGCCAGCAATCATTTGTGTTCCTGGCCTTGTGGATGCATCTGTCTTCTTTGTCTGTCTTCCTCTTTGCCTGTTTGTGCCTGTGTGTATTCTGCTCCTTTTATAACTAAGAAGAGTAAGGCTTAGGACCCACCCTACATTGGTATGACCTCATTCACATAATAAAAGCAGGCCCCCTCTTTCCTAACAAGGTCAGATTTACAGGTAAAGGGGTTAGGATTTCCACATACATTTTGGAGGGACACAATTCAATCCCTAACAGTCGACTTACCAGATATTCTGGATTGAGAGTACTCGCATGAACAGCTGAGAGTGGTTCCAATTCTTTGCTACATTCGTTGGCTGAAACTTGTCTCAATGGTCACCCATAGGAATGCTGGAGCAATTTATGGTGTAGGACCTAGCCAACCATTCCTAATCACGTCCATTGTGTGGAAAAACACACACTCCCATCACTGAAGCCTTGAGAAATTCATCGATAAGAAGAGAATGGTGGTTGGAACCAAGAATTGTTTCATAGCCTAGATAACAAGGTGTACCTGTTAGATATTCACGTGGAGATGTCCGGTAATAAAACTTCACCCCACATGGAGATGTCAAGGATAATACCAACAGCTAATGTTCATTGAGTACCTACACTGGTGCCAGGCACTCCTGTGCTTTTCCTTTCATGTTTGCTTTTCATGATGGCCATATGAGGAATGTATCATTTTAATGCATAAAGAGGTCAATACAGAGAGTTAGGCTGACATTTGAATATATGAGTCTGGACCCAGGAGGAGTTTGAATGGATGGAGGTATAAACCTCACGTCCTTAGCTACAAATAGACAGCAGTGAACTCACTGAGGCATCCTAGAGGGAGGGTGTCAATAGAGAGAGGAGCAGGCACCAAGCCCAAGGGTACTCTGGTATCTAGAAGCCTGCCAGGTGAACAGCAGCCAACAAGCCTCTCTGAAGTCCAGTGTGGTTCCTGGAGGGTTGTCTGTCCTTGCTCTCAGCTGCATTTCCCCAGTGCTCCTCCCACCTGCACTGGGTTGTCCCCTTCATGACGACAGGGACAGTGTGTACCTTTCACCACTGTATCTGCATAACACAGACTATTTCTGGCCCATGGAATATACTGACTGAATGAAAAATAAACAAACGATAAGGACGTAAAATCCTTCGTAGTTGATACCTTGGAATACATTAAGGGGCTTCATGAGTAAGAGGGAGAAAAACTGATCAGGGCTGCTTCTGAGACCATCTCTTAGGCGTAAAGAGTGTTAAACAATAATTAAACAAAGAGATTTAGTGGCAGAGATGTATGTTAAAAAGATGTAAGTATAGGTTGAAGATTACTAGAAACATGCACATTTATTATTGCAACTATAGTTCAAATTGTTAAAAAACATATACTACATGCACACAGAATATTATAAAGTAATTTAATGCCCTCATTAAAAAAAAAACCAAAAAAAATTTATCATGAGAAAAGACTAATGTTGAATGAAAATATCAGGATATAATATCTGTGTTAATATATATAAATGTGTGTGCTAATACACACATAAAACCAGTTGCCACTGAGTCAGTTCTGATCCATGATGACACCAGTGTGCCAGAGTAGAACTGTACTCCATAGGGGTTTCAGTGGCTGAGTTTTCGGAAGTAGGCTGCCAGACCTCTCTTTCATAGCAATTCTGGGTGGACCTGAACTCCAACTTTCTGTCAGCAGCTCAAGATATTAACCATTTGCATCAACCAGAGACTCTAATACACATACACGCCAATATAAGTAAGATAATAGACATATCGGAATGTTAATAATTTATTCTATGCATTACGTATGTTTTCTTGTTATTTATTGCATACTTTCCCATTGCTTCCAAGTTTTTGAGGACTAGAATGTACTTCTGGAAAAATTCATGAGAAATTTTTAAGTAATGAAATAACAGAAACAGAATGAGTAAATCTGTGGCAAGGCAGCCCAGGAACCCAAGATTACAGTAACACTGGTATGAAAGGCAGAATTGTGGAGTCCTGAAGCTCAGTGGTCCCATGCATCCATCAGGAAAGAGCAAAGAGCAAATAAACAAGGAGAAAATACAGTGAGCCAGAGGAGTGGGAGCCCTCCGTTGTGGGCACAGTTTCCTCGTGAAACTTTAGATGGACACAATGGGTGGGATTATCCACTTCCATCATACAAACATTTTTATTACCCTTGATTTTAATGGAACTATGTTATAAAAACACATGATGAAATAAAGTATAATAAAAGAATAAATCTCATCAGTGGACTACTATCATTTCCCCCGGCCACTGAGGAGGGCGGGAGACACACACGGGAAAAGATGGAGCAGTGTGAAAACTCATGCTAAGTGGGGAGGAGAGTGTTTCTGAGACAGGCCTTAGCTGCTACCACCTAGGGAAGTAGGCAGCCGTGCACAACCAACTGGAAGAAATGGCACATTATTTCTGAGACCTACTCCAGCTCATAACAAATTATGGATAACATGGGGAAGAATGAGATTTCCAGGACACTTAATTGTTTTCATGAGAAACTTGTACATAGAAAAAGAGGCAGTCATCTAAACTGAACAAGGAATACTGCATGGTTTAAAGTCAAGAAAGGTGTGCATCAGTGTTGTATCCTTTCGCCATACCTATTCAACCTGTATGCTGAGCAAATTATCCGAGAGGCTGGACTGTCTGAAGAAGAATAAGGCGTCAGGATTGGAGGAAGACTCATTAATAACCTGAGATATGCAGATGATACAATCTTGCTTGCTGAAAGTGAAGAGGCCTTAAAGCATTTACTGATGAAGATCAAAGACTACAGACCAAGAGCCTAACAACTGGACCAATAAGCAACATCATGATAACGGAGAAAATGTTGACATCATTAAGGGCTTCATTTTACTTGGATCCACAATAAACACCCACGGAAGCAGCAGTCAAGAAATCAAACGACACATTGCATTGGGCAAATCTGCTGCCAGAGACCTCTTTAAAGTGTTCCAAAGCACAGATGTCACCTTGAAAACTAATGTGCGCCTGACTCAAGCCATGGTGTTTTCAGTCACCTCATACGCACATGAAAGGTGGGCAATGAATAAGGAAGACAAAAGAAAAATTGAAGCCGTTGAATTACGGTGTTGGCAAAGAATATTGAATATACCACGGACTGCCAAAAGAATGAACAAATCTGCCTTAAAAGAAGTACAGCCAGAATATTCCTTAGAAGCAAGAATGGCGAGGCTTCATCTCACATATTTTGGACATGTTGTCAGGAGAGATCAGTCCCTGGAGAAGCACGTCACGCTTGGTGACAAGTGGCCACAACAATTGGCTCAAACATAACAACGACTGTGAAGGTGAAGATAGGTAGTTTAATATACATTTTGACCCATATGAATTAAAATTTAAACAATTATTTCATACCTTTTCGTAGCGGTTTTAGAATATACAATTAAAATAAATGTAAACAACTATTAGAAAAAAATCTCTGAAAATAAAATTTAAGAAACTGCTCCATACCCCAAATCTAAATGGCTTGATATAAAGCACTGGTCTTTGTGATTCACAAAAAACAGGTACCAATTCCTGAACAAGAACTGAAGTGACAGGAGAAACTCCCCATGCTGTTAGAGCCCTGAGTATGGGCCCTAATCCAATGATCTGTCTTCATTAATTCCTTTTCATTTCATCTCTGTGAAAGAGGGAAGGGAGAAGGTGAGAGAGGGTTACATGTGCCTATTCTGTTCTTTAGCATCTAGTTCAGTGCCAGGAACAAGTATTCATAAGAGTCTAAAAATCATTAAAATACAAATAAGGAGGAAAACCTCCTAGTATATATATGTATTAGGCGGCACAAAGAGTTAAGTGCTCAGCTACTAACTGAAAGGTTGGCAGTTTAAATCCACTCAGTTGCCTTGGAAGAAAGGCCTGGCAATCTCCCTCCAAATGCTCACAGCTATTAAAAACCGTATGGAGGGCAGTCCTACTCTGAAAACTCACGGGGTCCTCATGAGTGAAAATCTCCTCAACGGCAACTGGATTGGTAATCTATATATGGCATAAATGTTGGGAAAATTAGTTTCTGAACATATACACGGCATACAGAATACACTGCACATTAGTATTATGTGCCAAAACCCACTGTCATCAAGTCGATTCTAACTCATAGTGACCCCAAAGGACAGAGTAAAACTGCCCCATAGGGTTTCCAAGGCTGTAAGTCTTCACTGAAGCAGACTGCCACATCTGTCTCCTACAGAGAGGCTGGTGGGTTTGAAACACTGACCTTTCAGTTAGCAGCCAAGTTCTTTAACCACACAGCCACTAGGGTTCACTGCTGTCATGTACAGTGATTACATAAAGCAAATTCTGAAACAAACTGCCTGGGTTTAAATCCTAACTCAATTTATCAGCTGGGTGATCTGGGCACGTTACTTTACCTCTCACTGCCTCAGTTTCCCATTTCTAAAATGGGTCTTATTCAAAAGGTTGTTACGCAGGTTAAATAAAACACACAAGGCACTTAGAAAAAGGCCTTACACACAGAATGAACACAATAAATGTTAGTTTTCATAATAAGGGAATACAAACAAACGGCTAGGTTGAAGGAACTTCCACTGAGAAAGAGTTGAGTTCTGAAATTCATGTGTAAAGTCATTTACATCAACTGTTAAAGTTGTATGTTTAGATTCAAGTGATTACTGAGGTATGTCATGATCTTGAACAGAGTTCTGGGGACTATACAGGCAGACTCTGCATGCCCTTCTCCTGCACATCCATTCCATCTCCCTTGGAGCCCAGACATCATGTTATCAATTAAACCCCTCCCACACTGGTGGTGTACTGTTTAAGAGCTATGGCTGCTAACCAAAAGGTCATCAGTTCAAATCCACCAGGCGCTCCTTGGAAAGTCTATGGCACAGTTCCGCTCTATAGGGCCTATAGGGCCGCTAAGAGTTGGAATAGACTCAGTGGCAATGGGTTTTTAATGGGTATGAGTAAACTGTTCAGTGCTTAAAGACATACCAAAAGCAACCACTAACACAAAAGTATAGTAAAAAGTTCTCATTTTAGAATAGCAAAGCCTTTTTTTAACACTGTGGTGAATTAGGGTGGACTGTGGATCAAGAAGAGCCCTGGTGGCATAGTGGTTAAGAGCTCAGCTGCTAACCAAAAGGTCAGCAGTTCGAATCCACCAACTAGTCCTTGGAAACTCTATGGGGTAGTTCTACTCTATGCTATAGGGTCTCTATGAGTTCAAATCAGCTAGGGTCTCTACGAGTTGGAATCAACTTGATGGTGACAAGTTTGGTTTGGTGGGTGTCATGGATTGAACTATGACCCTAAAAAAATGTGTGTTTCAACTTGGTTAGGCCATGATTCCCACTATTGTGTAGTTGTCCTCCATTTTGTGATTGTAATTTTACTTTAAGAGGATTAGGGTGGGATTGTAACACCACCCTCACTCAGGTCACCTTTCCCTGGGGTGTGGCCTGCACCACCTTTTATCTCTCCAGAGATAAAACGAAAGGGAAGCAAGCAGAGAGTTGGGGGCCTCAGACTATCAAGAAAGCAGCACCAGGAGCAGAGCATGTCCTCTGGACCCAGGGTCCCTGCACCTGAGAAGCTCCTTGTCCATGGGAAGGCTAAGGACAAGGACCTTCTTCCAGAGCCGAAAGAGAGAGAAAGCTTTCCCTTAGAGCTGATGCCTTGAATGTGGACTATTAGCCTACTTCAATGTGAGGTATTAAATTTCTCTCGGTTAAAGCCATCCACTCATGGTATTTCTGTTATGGCAGCACTAGATGATGAAGACAGTGGGTCAAGGTGGAAGGGGTGGATGAAGGACAAAAAAAGAAAAATGGACAACAAGAGAAATATAAGAATTTAGAGAACTGTGAAAATTTAATTCCTGAATATACTTTCTTTCTCCTCCCTTTAACTGTAAGGACTTTTCTCATATACAGCATATATAAGGAAATCCTTGCAATATTTAAAACACTTGGATTTTTGTAAAACTCATTCTCTGAAAACTCATGGTGGCCCCATTAATTTGTGGCTTAAAAACAACTCAGAACTAAAAAGAAGCATAAATAAATAAATAAAGGCACTGCTGTCATTTGCAGGTGATGTTCTTTTCTTGCTATCCACAACCCACACACTTGGGAGTTAATTTTCCAGGGTCAGTGTTCATAGACCATCCTCTTTCTCTTACCACCACCCCACCACCCTTAATTATTTAGAAAAGGCAGGGCCAGTCAGTGCTCCAAACATCAAGATTTCTCTCCAAAATGCCAACTCGCACTTGGGGAGCAGGCTACATTCTCAGCTATCAGCAATTCCACTAGCCCCTGCAGATAAGGAACATGTCTCCACTGAACTGTTCGTTGTAATTTAAAAAAAAAAAAGTAAAAAACTGTTTCTTAAAACCAAAAAAAAAAAAAAACCAGGCATTTCCCTATTACCCACCCACCCCACTCTCCCACACCGAGTGCTCCCCACCACACACACACTCAAATATTTCATACCAAGGGTGTGTCCCAAGCACGGGGTCTGGCTCCCCTCTTCTTTTACACCCCTTGGAGGCCTCTGGAGAAACCATACCTTTGGTTGGCAATTCCCTGAACCCTGCCTATTCAAGCTGGCACTTATTCAAAAAGGCAGGTGAGTCTTCAAGTCAGGTTTTTATAAGGAGTTTAAGATGAGCCAGGTGATATGCCTACTTACCCTCAAGTTTCTCAAAGGCAATAATTTCTTGAGATGTTTACAATGTCTCAACTATGGGTTAATTAAATCCCTTAGGATGGTGGGCATGGGAAAATCCTCCATCTCAGTGCCCCCATTTTGGAAAAAAGAGGGGGAATCTCCAAAATTACAAATTTGAATTTCTACACGCTAAAAAGCCTGTCGGTTCCCTGGTGGTCTAGTGGCTAGGATTCCGCATTTTCACCGCCACCGCCAGGGATTTCCAGCCAGGGAAGAGTCTTTGGAAACCCTGGTGGTGTAGTGGTTAAGAGCTACGCCTGCTAACCAAAGGTCGGCAGTTAGAATCCACCAGACACTCCTTGGAAACCCTATAGGGCCGTTCTACCCTGTACTATAGGGTAGCTACGAGCTGGAATTGACTCCGTGGAAATGGGTTTGGTTTTTGTTTTTAAAAAGACTGTCAGAATGATGAATTCCAAAGAACTACATATTATGTATATTACCTACATGATTGCACGGAAACAAGACTAGAAGCACAGAGACTGGCATAGAGTGTAAATATGAATGTATACAGTGAAATATATTTTTTAAACCACACCCTCCCATGGTGGCTTCTCAGGCTCTCCGAGGCCAAATGGTCAGTGTCAAGCCATCAGGGAGCCCTCTGGTGGGCTCGGAGACGGCCATCGGAGGTCAGCAAACAAATGACCCTTAGAGGAGGTGCCCTCTGCACCCTCCCCCAACGCTTGGGTGGAGCTTCCTCTCCTCTCCATTTGGTCTGGACCATCCTCACCTGGTCGCCTTGATGCCCCTCACCTGGCCGATTACCCAGCTGGGCAATTGCCAGTTGTGAGCTATCTCAGTGGATTTTCTTTATTTAAAAAGCAGGTTATACAGGTATTCTTTTGATTATTTTTGATATTTTGATAACTGAAGACCCGTTTTAAACTACCAATAACAGACGAATTTTAAAAAATAAAACCATGTATTTTTTAAATCCCACCACCTGAGGTATCCACGTCTCTAAGTCTGCTTCCAAGCTTCCAGTGCAAATACATATCAAACTACAGAATATTATACTCTTTAAAATGGGGGTGAGTCATACGCATTTTTACAATCTACATTTTCCCGTTAAAATGATTCTTTTCCTGTCTATTTTTTTTATACTGAACTTTATTTGATTTTTTTTTCTTTTTAATTTTACTGGGTTTTAGGTGAAAGTTTACAGCACAGATCAGTTTCTTATTCAAAAATTGATACACAAACTGTTTTGTGACATTGGTTGCAATCCCCACTTTGTGTCAGCGCTCTCCCCTTTTCCCTGTCCACCTCAGGTTCCCCATGTCCATTCGTCCAGGTTTCCTGTCCTTTCCTGCCTTTTCATCTTTGCTTTTGAGCAGGTATTGCCCATTTGGTCTCATACTTGATTGAACTAAGGAGTAAGTTCCTCACGTGTGTTATTCTTGGTCTGAGCCCTGGTGGTGCAGTGGTTAAGAGCTCAGCTGCTAACCAAAAGTCTGCTGTTTGAATCCATCAATTGCTCCCTAGAAACCCTATGGGGTAGTTCTACTCAGTCCTATAGGGTTGCTAAGAGTCAGAATCCACTAGATGGCAATTGGTTTGTTTGTTTTTCAATCTTTGGCTGAAAGGTAGACTTTGTTATCAATTTATTAAATCAACTGGTAATTTGCTGGATATTTCTCATACACGAACTTATGATGTCTTCAAATCCAGCCAATCAGGTTTAGGGAGAGAGAAACTTCTCTACTTTAGCCTCCCTGCCACTCCCACACCTTTTTCATTGATTTCCATGCCCTGTTTAAGTAACATCACTCATCACTTCTCACTGTCTAGGTTATCTGAGCCAATTCATGGCAGTCAATTCCACCTGAGCTCTAGGATACCCTCATTTACACACTCTGCCCTGTTGTTCCTTCACCCATGGCTGACTACATCTCCCCTTGAATGTCTACTAGGCATTTCAAACTTAATGTGGTTCAAATAAAATTCTTGCTCCAAGTGTCTTATCTACCTCCCAGTCTTCCTTATCTCAGCAAATATTCTCACTATCCTCTGGGTTGTTCAGGACAAAAACCTAGAAATCACCCTTGATTTCTCTCCTTTATTCAAAGCTTGCATCCAATCCATTGATACAAATTCTGGACTCTTGGCACTACCTTAACATAAATCCTGACTCTATCCACTTCTCACTACCTCCACCTTACAGCCACCATCATCTCTTGGTTAAAACTGGACTCCACGCCACCGATCTTCCCTCTTACAGTCTACAAAACAGCATCATTTCAGTGGCTTCTCATGGCGATTAGGAAAAATTCCCAAACCCTTCCCATGGTCTTTCATGACGCGGGGTTTGCCCACCATACTAACCTCATTTCCTAACAGTCTTCCCTCGGTTCACTCCACACTAACTAGCCATGACTTATTTCCTGAGCTTCCTCAATCATGCCAAAACACTTGGTTATTTAAGGGCCTCAGAAACAACTCTTGCCTTTATTGGCAATATCCTCCCTCCAGAACTTCATACAGCTATTCTCTCCTTGGATATAGGTCAGTTATCTCCTCAAATATCCTGCTCCCATAAGCCTTCTGACTATTAATCTAAAACACCTCACCCCACTCCTTCCCTCACATGCAAATCTGTCTTATTTTCAAAATATTTAGCTCTCCTTGACATTTTTTGTTAATTATTACCTGTAAATTTATTTTTTGTGGTGGAGAATGTATGCAGCAAAACATACACCAACTTAACAGTTTCTACCTGTACAATTTAATGACATCGGTTACATTCAAGTTGTGCAACCATTCTTACCCTCCTTTTCTGAGTTGTTCCTCTGTCATTAACATAAACCCACTGCTCCTTAAGGTTCCTATCTAATCTTTTCAGTAGCTGTTGTCAATCTGATGCCATGTAGACAGTTCTTCAAAGAGCATATGCTCAAGGTAGACCATTTTTATTAGTTAAGTAGCTAATGTTCTGGAGCCCTCGTGGCACAGTGGTTAAGTGATACGGTAGCCAGGCAAAAGAAGAGCAGTTTGAATCCACCACCTGCACCTTGGAAACCCTATGGGGCAGTGCTATTCTGTCCTACAGGGTCTATGAGTCAGAATCAACTCAACAGCAACAGTTTGGTTTTTTCTTTTTTATACTTCAGTTTTAAGATAATTCAAGGGAAGGCTTTTGGTGTAATGTTTAAAGAATATCTCACGGAAATAGTTTCAGGAGTTCATTCACCCTCAATGGCTCCAAAAAGTCTGGGGTTCATGAGAATCTGAAATTCTGTTCTGCATTTTCCCCCTTTTGATCAGGGCTTTTCTATGGACTCTTTGATCAAAATGTTCAGCGACAGTAGCCAGGAACATTTTGGTTCTTCTGGTCTCGTGGCATGCTAGATGTTCTTTTAAAAAACATGAGTGGATGCTGAAGGTTATCAAATACTTATTTTATTACACCTATTAATATAACCACATTTATTTTTCCTGTACATATGGCAAATTATACTGATTCATTTTTGAATGTTAAACTAACCTTGAATTCTTGGGATAGACCCAACTTGGTCATAATATAATCTTCTTTACAGTATTGCTGCATTTGTTTTGCCTATTTATTTTCATATTTTGCATCTATGTTCATCAGTGACATTGGCCTGTAATTTTCGCATCTTGTGCTGCTCTTGTCAGGTTTTGGTATCAATATTCATTCTACAAGCTTTAAAAAGGAGTTTGGGTATATATTTCATTTTATATTGAAGAATTTGTGAAATATTTCTTGAATATTTGGCAGAATTTGCAGGAAAAGCCATCTGACATGAAGTTTTCTTTTTGAGAATAGTTTGAGCTCTAATTCAATTCTATTAACAGTTGTGGAATTACTTTTGCTTCCTGTTTCTTCCTGAATCGTTGTTATTAACTTACATGGTATGATACGTTTGCCTACTTTACCTAAATTTGCAAATTTATTGACTAATATGGTTCATAACATTCTCACGTTATCTTTATGTTCTGCAAGATCTGTAGTCATTTTCTTTCTAATTCCTGATATTCGGTATTTATACCTTCATTCTTTTTCTCTTGATCAGTCTTGCCTAAAGTTTGTCAATTTTACTAGCATTTTCTAAGAATCAACTTTAGTCTTCGTTGATCGTCTGTTGCATGTATTCAATCAATAGAAACAAAAATTTCTATGAATGTTTGTTCTGTTTTTTTCCCAACATTTTGAATGGATGTTTAACTCACTTATTTTTCAAGATTTGTTCTTTCCAATTATATTTTTAAGGCTATAAGTTTCCTATATTATATTGTCTGTACTGCACAACTTTTTACATGCACTATGTTCATAATTGTTCACTTCAAAATGTATTCTAATTTTCATCATGATGTCTTTTTTGACTCATAGTATTTTAAAATATCCAAGGACATGGAGATTTTGTATTTTCTTTTTCTAAGATGGTTTCTTTTTTAATTATGGTGTACTTACATAGTATCCTCTATATTATTGCAGACTCTTGAAATTTGTTGAAACTTGCTTTATAACACAGTATATAGTCAATTTTTATAAACACTATGTATGTGCATGAGATGAATGTATATTCTTTAGTGGTTAGATAATGCACGCACATATACATATATCAATTTGGTATTTTTATACATGTTAAATCTTCTGTATCCTTGATAATTTATGGACTTCTATGTTTCTGAGGGGTGTGTTAAAAGTCTATTATGATGCATGATGTCAAAAGGAGCCCCAGTAGTGCAGTGGTTAAGCACTCAGCTTTTAAACCTTTTGATCTGATCCACCAACGACTCCACAGGAAAAAGATATGACAGTTTCCTTCCATAAAGATTACAGCCTTAAAAACCCTTTGGAGAAGTTCTACTCCATCCTATAGTCACTATGAGTCAGAATTGACTCAACAGCACACAAGAAAAAATGTATGATGTGATGGAAACTGAGGAGTACAAAGCTCAAAGAATTGGTCCTACCTCCAGGGTCAAAGGATGAAGGACAGAGAAAACAGCAGAGACATCCAAAAGCTTGGAAAAAAGGAGGCTGAGAGGAAGATGCTTGGTGGTTTAGGGCTTTGAAGGGCTACCACATATACTGAGGAATCTGGAGTGCAATGTTCTTGCCTAAGGATGAAGACATGCTCATAAAGATCCTGACAAAGCTCTGGGCTTGCACCTCTGGCTGATCTTTGGGCTCCATGGGGGCAGGAAGTGAAGGCTAAGGCAGAGTTTTAGGCACTCTTGCTTAGCATTGAAAGGACACGCCAGTTCAGAGCCAATCTGCAAAGACTGGGATAATGTTCCTTTTTCTTTTTGGCTACAAGCTTTTAAAGAAATCACTGTCAGGTCATGAACTGACTGCTGACATAACAGAACAGAACTTCAGTGTCCACACATGAGAAGACATACAATCTTTGCAGAAATAGTTTGGGAACATCACTAAGCAAATGGATGACTGGCCCTCAACAATATAAGAAAAAAAAAAGAAAAAAAGCAAACCCTAATGACAGGAGGGAATCTGATTTCCAGAGTTACATTATAATGTTTAAAATATCCAGTTTTCAACACACTATTTTAAGTCATAAAAAGAAACAGAAAAGGATGGTTCATTTGTTAAGAAGAAAGAAGAGAATGAACAGAAAGCATCCCTAAGGAAACACAGATATTGGGATTACTAGACAAAGATTTTAAAACAATTGTCTTAAATTTCCTCAAAGAGCTAAAGAAACCATAGACCAAAAAAAAAAAAAAAAAAAGGAAACCGAGAAGAATGTATGAACAAGTAGAAAATATTAATAAAGAAATATTATACAAAAGAACCAAAAAGAAATTACAGAGCTGAAAAGTAGAATAGCTGAAATAAAAATTTCATTAGAGGAGCTCAACAGCAGATTTGAGCAAGAAAGCAGGAAAATGTAAACTTGAAAAAGCACAACTGAAATTGTTCTAACTGAGGAGCATAAAGGAAAAAGAATGAAGAAAATGAATAGAGCCTAAGGGACCTGCGGGACAACATCAAGCATACCAATATATTCATTAAGGGAGTCCCAGAAAGGAAAGAAAGATGAAAGGACAGAAAGAATATTTGAAAACGTAATGACTGGAAGGTTCCCAAATGTCATCTAGATATCCAAGAAGCTCAATAAACTCAAAGGACAATAAATACATAGATATCCACAGACAGACATAATCAAAATGTCAAAAGACAAACACAGAAACTTGAAAGCAGTAAGAGATAAGTGACTCCTAATGTACAAGAGAGTCTCAACAAGTTTAACTGTTGATTTTTCACCAGAAACCATTGAGACAAGAAAATAGTGGGATGATGTAGTTAAGGCACTGGAAAAAAAAAATACAGAAACAAAACTATGAAGCAAGATGTCAATATCTAGCAAAACTATCTTTCAAAAATGAAGGTGAAATTAAGACATGCCCAGATACACAAAACCTGAGGGAGTGTGTTAGTAGCAGAACTGCCTTATGAGAAATGCCACAGGGAATCATTCTGGCTGGCATGGAAGGACACTAGACAGTAACTGGAAGCCATAAAAAGAAACAAAGACTCCGTAAAGGTAACTACTTAGATAAAACAAAGTCAGTAATATTTTTATATCACGCCTCTCTTTTTTTCATATATGATTTAAAGCACGAATGCATAAAAATACTTACATATCTCTCTTAATGGACACACAATGTATAAAGACGCAATTTTTTTAACAGCAACGTAAGCAGGGGAGGTAACTGAGCTGAATAAAAGCAGAATTTTGTATACTGTTGAAGCTAAATTTATATTAATTAAAAGAAGACTGTTATAAATATAAGATCTTAATTGTAATCCTCATGGTCACCACTAAGAAGTAAAAAAATATAAGGAAAGGAAATAAGGAGAGGACCAAAATTGTACACTTGAAAAAAATCAGTCAAACACAAAAGTGGACAGTAGTGAAGAAAATGAGCAACAAAATACATATATGACCTACTACAAAGTAGAAGATATAAGTCCTTCCTTATCATTAATCGCTTTAAATATAAATAGATTAAATTCACAATTGGGATCATTAAAGTTGTGTGTCAACTTTGTCGGACCATGATTCTCAGTGCTTTGGCAGTTACGATGTAGTTTAGCAGTCGTATACGGATGAAATCACTTCCATGATGAGATGTGATATAATGCGATTACCTCCATGATGGGATCTGCTGTGAGTAGCCAATCAGATGTAAGGGAGTTTCCTTGCGGGTGTGGACTGCATCCAATATAGGTGGACTTTCTGGCAAGGCTCTTGAGCTTTTGCTCACTCTGAATCCTGCAGCTGGCTCCTCTTCATCTGATCTCAAGTTTTTGGGATTTGAACCTTCAGTTTACCTTCCAATTTTGGGATTCATCAGCCTCCGCAGTCTGTGAGGCACGGCCTGCCAGCTTACCTGCCGATCTTGAGATTTGTCAGCCTTTGCAGCCTGTGAGCCACAGACCTGTTGTATGACCTGCAGATCTTGAGTTCTGCAGTCCCTGCATCTACGTGAGTCAGGAGAAGCCACCAGCCTGACCCATGGACTTGAGACCTACCAGCCTCTACAGCCTCGTGAGCCATTTCCTTGATATAAATCTATTTAAATATATATCTCACTGGTTTTGCTTCTCTGGAGAACCCAGCCTAAGATACCAATTAAAAGACAAATATTGGCAGAATGAATAAAAAAATCATTCAATTGCTATCAAGCTGATCTGACTCATGGTGACCCCTCCCCCGATGTGTGTCAGAGTAGTACTGACACTCAAGTGTGTCAGTTCAATGGCTAATTTTTCAAAAGTAGATCGCCAAGCCTTTCTTCCGAAGTCCTTCTGGGTGGACTCAAACCTCCAACATTTTGGTTAGCAGCTGAATGCATTAACCGTTTGCACCTCCCAAGGACTACAACATCTATCTATGTTTATTTCTGTATTACTTGTCTTTATACTATATACATACACACACACATATGTACACACACATAGACATCACACAGATGCTTTGGACTTCAACTAGGAGGGCTCTATTAATTGTTGATAGAAAAGTATTGATATCAATTATAAATGCGTATTTGTCCATTTCCCCTTTCAGATTTATTAGTTTTTGTATTTTGGAGCCGTGTTGTTAAATACGTACACATTTAGGATTGTTGTATCTTTTTGGAGAATTGAACCTTTATTATGTTATGTCCCTACTTGTTCCCAATAATACTCCTTTTTCTGAAGTATAATTTGTCTGATATTAATATAGCTACTGCAGTAGAACTGGATAATTTTCAACCGTTTCAAGAGGTAGCATAAGATCAAGAACTGATGGTATAAAAGGAAGAAATCGAAGCTGCATTGAAGGCATTGGTGAAAAAACTATCCTCTCTCCACCATCTTCACTAACTCTGACACCAACTGTCCCTCACACAGCACTCCCTACTTCTCTGCCGGGTTCAATACTTCATTGCAACGGCCACACAGAGCTCGCAGTCCATATTCACGATTATGGGGTTTATTAGGGAAGTAACAGTTACAACTCAGGCTCAAAGACACTCAGAATACAGTTCTTCTATCAGGACAGCCTCTTCCCTCCTGTGCTCGTAGGTGTGCCTCTGCCTGGCCTTGGGGCTCTCTCCAAAGGCACTCAGCTTTCCTTCTCCCTGGGCCATCATCTCCTATAGCTGGGTCCCTGTTGCTTGGTCTCTCCTGCCATGGCATCTTACCGTCTTCAGGATTCCAGCTTCCTCTCTCTATCTCAGTCTCCTGCTTCTAGGAGCTTCTCAGTGCAGGGATCTCAGGTCCATAATATATGCTCAGCTCCTGGCTGTTCTTCCTTGATGGGAGTTGAATCCTCCTCTTTGCTCTGGAACTGGTTCTCTTTGAAGGGAAAACTAAACAATCCCCTTGGTGAGCCACAAGTACCCTATCACACAGTCCTGCCCAAGTACCAGGGTAGATGTTATAAGACCATGGCTAGAAAGGCCACACAAAGTAAACAATCACATCACAGTACCTTGGACTCATTTTTCAAGTGAAGTATCAAAAATCCCATACGAACAGATTGGTAAAGAACATAATCAACAGCAAGAACATTTTCATAATTATGTTTTCTGTATTTGGAAGAAATCTATAGCACTATTCTTATTTTGCCAATTCACAGGGATCACAGACATTAGTGGTAGATATTGCAGTACCAGAAAACTCTCTGGTGAAACAGTCTGTGAGCAGTCTTACAAACATGGATATTCCACCAGAGTCAAAAGAATGACGTTACGTTAATCATCAAAGAGAACATTTCAAGATCTCGCCTGAAGTACAATGTTGTCACTGATAGGCTAATATCCATACACTTACAAGGAAGACCAGTTTATATGACTATTCAAATTTATGCACCAACCACTAATGCCAAAGACAAAGAAATTGAAGATTTTAAACAACGTCTGCAGCCTGAAATTGATCAAACATGCAATCAAGATGCATTGATAATTACTGGTCTTTAGAATGTTAAAGTTGGAAACAAAGAAGGAAAAGTAGTTGGAAAATACAGCATTGCTGATAGAAATGATGCCAGAAATCTCATGACAGAATTTTGCAAAACCAGTGACTCATCCACTGCAAATATCTTTCTTCACCAACATAAACGGCAGCTATACACGTGGACTTTACCAGATGGAATACACAGGAATCAAACTGACTACATCTGTGGAAAGAGAAGATGGGAAAACTCATATCATCAGTCAGAACAAGGCCAGGGATCGATTGTGAAACAGACTGTCAATTGCTCATATGGGAGTTCAAGCTGAAACTGAAGAAAAGTAGAATAAGTCAAAAAGGGCCAAAGTACGACCTTGAGTATATCTCACCTGTACTTACAGACCACCTCGAGAATACATTTTACGTGTTAAACTTAACAACTGAAGACCAGGTGAGTTGTGAAATGACATCAAGGACATCACACATGAAGAAAGCAAGAGGTCCTTTAAAAGACAGGAAAGAAAGAAAAGACCAGAACGGATGTCAGAAGAGACTCTGAACCTTGCTCTTGAATGTCGGGTAGCTAAAGTGAAAGGAAGAAATGACGAAGTAATAGAGCTGAACAGAAGATTTCAAAGGGTGGCTTGAGAAGAAAAAGTATTATAATGACATGTGTAAAGATCTGGAGATGGATAACCAAAACGGAAGAACACACTCAGCATTTCTCAAGCTGAAAGAACTGAAGAAAAAACTCAACCCTTGAGTTGCAATACTGAAGGATTCTACGGGTATAATATTAAATGAAGCAGGAAGCATCAAAAGAAGATGAAAGTAATACCCACAGTAACTATGCCAAAAAGGATTGGTCGACCTTCAACCATTTCAGGAAGTAGCATATGATCAGAAACCGATGATACTGAAGGAAGAAGTTCATGCTGCCCTGAAGGAATTGGTGAGAAAAAAAAGCCTCCAAGAATTGATGGAATACCAACTGAGATGTTTCACCAAATGGATGCAGCACTGGAATCGCTCACTTGTCTAATCTCAAGAAATATGGCCTACGAACTGGCAAGGATCCATATTTACGCCTATTCCTAAGAAAGGTGATCCAACCAAATGTGGAAATTATCAAACAATATCATTAATATCACATGCAAGTAATATTCTGCTAAAAATCATTCAAAAGCAGCTGTAGCAGTACATTGACAGGGAACTGCCAGAAATTTAAGCAGGATTCAGAAGAGGACATGGAAGAAGGGATATCAAAGCTGATGTCATATCGATTCTGGTTGAAAGCAGAGAATACCAGAAAGATGTTTACCTGTGTATTATTGACTATGGAAAGGCATTTGACTGCTTGGGTCATAACAAATTATGGATAACATTGCGAAGAGTGGGAATCCCAGAACACTCAATTGTGCTGATGAGGAACCTGATCAAGAAGTAGACGTTCAAACAGAAAAAGGTGATATGATACTGCGTGGTTTAAAGTCAGAAAAGGTGTGTGTCAGGGTTGTATCCTTTCACAATACTTATTTAATCTGCAAATAATCTGAGAAGCTGGACTATACGAAGAACACGACATCAGGATTGGAGGAAGACTCATTAACAACCCGCATTTTGCAGATGACACAACCCCGCTTGCTAAAAGATAAGAGGACTTGAAGCACTTACTGATGAAGATCAAAGACCGCGGCCTTCAGTAGAGATTGCACCTCAACATGAAGAAAACAAAAATCCTCACAACTGGGCCAATGAGCAACATCGTGATAAATGGAGAAAAGATTGAAGTTGTCAAGGATTTCATTTTATTTGGATCCACAATCAACACCCATGGACACAGCAGTTAAGAAATCAAAAGATGCATTGCATTAGGGAAACTGGCTGCAAAAGACCTCTAAAGTGTTGAAAAGCAAAGACATCACCTTGAAAACTAAGATGCAACTGATCCAAGCCACAGTGTTTTCAGTGGCCTCGTATGTGTGGGAAAGCTGGCTGATGAATAAGGAAGACCGTAGAAGAATTGATGCCTTTTAATTGTCGTGTTGGTGAAGAATTCTGAATACACCATGAATTGCCAAAAGAACGAAAAAATCTATCTTGAAAGAAGTATAACCAGAATGTACCCTAGCCTAGAAGCAAAGATGGCTAGACTACATCCTACATACTTTGGACCTGTTTTCAGGAGGAATTAGTCCATGGAGAAGGATATCATGTACTATTTCTTTGGACTATCTAAGACCTGAAGAACAAAATCTCATGGTCCAAATTAATGTTTTTACTTACTAATTTTGAAATATAGCCCTGGTGGAACATTTGCTTAAGAGCTTGGCTGAAACTAAAAGGTTTCAACCAGCCTCTCCTTAGAAGCCCTGCTGTGCAGTTCTATTCTGTCCAATAGGGTCACTGTTAGTTAAAATTTAATCCACAGCAATGAGTTATTTAATTTTCAAATACAAATTTTTTGTGTTAATGTCTAAATTCTAAATTAAATTTTATTTTATAAACTACCTGTTTTATAAATTTACTTTCTATTATTCAAATTTATTGTTATGGTAGAATCAAATTTAAAAAGTGACATAATTTTATATCCAGGCAAAATGAAATGGCAATAACTAAGTGGAGTGCAAAAATGGAAGCCTGCAGGAGATAAAAAGAAAATGATTTGTGAATCCCTAAAGACAATCCCCAAATTCCTTTTTAGAATGTAATAAATCAGAAGAGACTTCTTCCATTAAAGGTACGTGCTTATGGGTGGGAATCATCCTACTAGTACCACTAGTGCTGAAATTAAGGATGGCAATACAAATATAACAGGATTTGTTCCAAATTCTGCATCCATTTCTTGCTGTAGTAAAAAAAAAAAAAAAAAAAAATTAGTAATGATCTAGAAAGTGAAACTAAGAATATTAAATTGTCACATCTGCAGACTCCATAAATAACAGAAATGCAGATCCTGCCTTGTGGAATAATTTTCTTTCAATGGAGTAAATCACTGGATCAAAAGAGGCCCAAGTGATTCTCAACATTACAGTTGTCCACTTGTAAATTTGTGTTGAAAATTCCTGGATGGTAAACAAAGTTCTATAGCCAGAATTTTTTCTAGAGTGCAAAGTTAATGATGAAAATTATAAGAGGGAGTGGCTACTGCAATCTCCATCAGTCAGCTCAGTGTATTGTTTTGTTTGCAAACCTACTAACCAAACAAACCCGTCATCCTCACTTAATTCTCGAATTGTTACAGATGAATTTAGCAATTGGTGCAAATTGAATAGGATCAGTAAACATGAAAATAGTTCAATTCACAGAGATCATGTTATCATATTTAAACCAAACACATTGTTCTGGCTTAACTTATGAACTGGAATCACAAATTAATGAACATCAGTATTGAAAAGCCATTTTGTAATGTGTCGTGGTTGTCATAACAATCACTGAATGGGGACTATCTTCGTGAAAAAGAAATGAAGTCTTTGGGTCCCCACGAAATGGAAAATTTTAAAGTTGGCTTCAACTTGTTGCTCATTTGATCTATTTTTAGCAAGTCACATCTCAAAATATGGTAACACAGGAAAGGGCAATCCATCCTATAATTCTCAAATAATGTGTAAAAAATTTATAATCTTGATAAGTGATGAAGTTCAATCAACTACTGTCAGTGAAATAAGCATAGCTCGATCTTTCATTTTGTCTGTGGATTCCACTTCTGAGCCTTCTCATACAGGCCAGCTAAGTATTGTTTAAAGATCCGTATCTCCAACAGATAGAAAACCTGTGTGGTGATTTATCACATTTACTAGCTTAAAAAATCATACTGGTAAAGACATTGCAAAGCAAGTGTTTCACTGATAATGTGAAGCTTGCAAAATTGATTTTTCTAAGTGCAGAGACCAATCCTATAACAATGCTGCCATTACGTCACTGCATTATAAAGGCATACAACAGAAAATTCTGGAATGAAATTAATATGTCATTTTCATACCAAGGTGCTGCACATTCACTTAATTTTGTAGGATGTATCACAATAGATTTTTTTTTTGTCCAAAAGCAATTGATGTTTTTTCTAATATTCAGTTACTTTACAAATTTTTTGCCACCTCTACTCACTGATGAGCTGTTCTTAAAACATATTCAGGCAATGATTGAGCATTAAAATGTCTAATACACATTGGGAAGCACATGCTATAGCAACAAGTACAATTCTAGGTGCCACACAGAATATTGCTGAAGACCAGATACAAAAAGGAAACTCCAAAACAGAAGCTAAAATCATCGCTGCCTTAGTCACCTAGTGCTGCCACAACAGATACCATAAGTGGATGGCTTTAACAAAGAGAAATTTATTTTCTCACAGTCTAGTAGGTTACAAGTCCAAATTCAGGATGTCAGCTCCAGGGGAAGGCTTTCTCTCTCTGTTGATTCTGGAAGAAGGTCCTTGTCCTCCATCTTCCCATGGTCAAGGAGCTTCTCAGGCGCAGGGACCCCGGGTCCAAAGGGCATGCTCTGCTCTTGATAGTATGAGGTCCCCAACTCTCTTTCCTTTCATCTTCTGAGAGATAAAAGGTGGTGCAGGCCACACCCTAGGGAAACTCCGTGTATCTAGGATTAGGGAGGTGTTAAAATCCCACCCTAATCCTCTCAACATAAAATTACCATCACAAAATGGAGGACAACCTCACATGGCCTATCCAAGTTGATACACACATTTTGGGGGGACATAATTCAATCCATGATATTCTACCCTTTGGCCCCCCCAAAATCACATTCTTGCAAATGGAAAACATATTCATCCCATCACAAACCAAAACCAAACCCACTGCCGTCCAGTCGATTCCGACTCATAGTGACCCTACAGGACAGAGTAGAACTGCCCCATAGAGTTTCCAAGGAGGGCCTGGCAGATTCGAACTGCTGACCTCTTGGTTAGCAGCCGTAGCACTTAACCACTACGCCACCAGGGTTTCCTCATCCCATCATAGCATAGAAAAAGTCTTAAATCAAGTCCAAGTCCAAAATTCAAAAATCTCTCTTCATCTGTGAAATCTAGGACACAAGTTATCTGCTTCCAAAGGTACAATGGCATAAAAGGCACAAGCTAGACATTTCCATTACAAACTGAAGAAACTTGAGGAAAAGAAGGCATAACATGCACCAAGCGAGTCAGGAGAACACATCGCATTAGCCCTCAAAGACATTGCAAACCAAGTGTTTCACTAATTAGGCGAAGTTTGCAAAATTGATTTTTCTAAGTGCAGAGACCAATCCTATGACAATGCTGTGAAATGTCACTGCATTATAAAGGCATGCAACAGAAAATTCTGGAATGTAATGAATACGCCATTTTCATACCAAGGTGCTGCATATTCACTTAATTTTGTAGGATGTATCACAATGGATTTTTGTCAAAAAAATGATTTTTTTCTTCTATTCAGATATTTTACAAATTTTTTGCCATCTCTATTCACCGATGAGCTGTTCATAGGCAATGATCACCATTAAAATGTCTTTCTAATAACCACTGGGAAGCACATGCTATAGCAACGAGTGCAATCCTGGAATCACACACCCAGATTCTAGGTGCCATAGAGAATATTGCTGAAGACCAGTCACAAAAAGGCGATACCAGAACAGAAGCTTAAAACGTCGCCAACGAAATGGAAACACAGACCATGTATTTATGTTTGTTATGTATAATAATATATTGCATCATTTCCATTTGACGAGTCAATTCTCCAAGATTCAGAAGTAAATTTATAGACATGCATAGATCTCTACCAGCTATTAACAAGATATTTACATAAGAGAATATTTTGAAAACACAATAAAACAAATACTGCCAAATACTGATTATCAAACAGTTTATTGTTGCAGAAGCATTAGAAGAAACAAGTAAATGACAGAAATGCTCCAGAAGTATTGAGTGCCAGGAATCAATTTTACATAACCACCATCACTGACACACTTGAATCTTGCATGAAATGAAGGGTAAGGATGTATGAAGTTCCTTCTGATATTTTTTTCCTTCTTAATGTGAATATAACTGATGAAGAATTCCTGAAGGTATCCAATAAATTAGCACAGGCTTATCTTGATGAGGAAACCCTGGTGGCACAGTGGGTAAGTGCTACAACTGCTAACCGAGAGAACGGTAGTTCAAATCCACCAGGCGCTCCTTGGAAACTCTATCGGGCAGTTCTACTCTGTCCTATAGGGTCAGGATGAGTCAGAATCGACTTGACGGCAGTGGGTTTGGATTTATCCTGATGACTTAAGACAAACCTTTACGGAGAAGTGCTACAATATCATTCTTACGTTAGAATTAAGTTTAGAGATTCAAGTCAAATTTTACTCATGTAGGCATGTAAATCAAAAAACCAAACCCATTGCTGGTGAATTGATTTCAACACACAGCAACGCTATAGGACAGAGTAGAATTGCCCTCACAGGGTTTCCATGGAGCAGCTAATGTATTCGAACTGCCAAGCTTTTCGTTAGCAGCTGAGTTCTTAACCACTGCACCACTAGTGCTCCAAATATACTCTGGCCCAGTAGTTCAAATGCAACAGCCGCTCCTTGAAAACCCTATGAGGCAGTTCTACTCTGACCTATAGGGTCATTATGCATCAGAATTGACTCCAACCCAACGGGTTTGTTCTGCCTACTGCCTCATCCCTATTTCATTTTCTCAGAGATAAGTTTCTCTGAGAGTGTCAGATTCAGGAATGTGATGAAAAATGTCTCTTGTAGGGGGTGGGGCCAAGATGGCAAAGTAGTCAGATGCTTTATGTAGCCCCTCTTATAACAAAGACCCAGAGAAGTAAATCGATTATATATGACAATCTAGGAGCCCTGAACATCAAAGGTGAAGTTACAGAATTGGACTTAGTGGCAGGGGGAGGGGAATATGGTTCAGAAGCAGTGAGAGTTTGACAGACCTGACCCGGCAGAAACCAGCACCCTGCAGGCTGGATCAGATGGCATGTGCGGTGACGCAAGCAGTGATGCTCGGGACATGTTTTCCACATCTGAAGAGACCGAGTGGTGGAAAGCCTACACAAGCCTCCATAAGCAGTGAAAAGCAGTGCTAAGTTGGCAAAAGATAAGTACATGCATTTAAAATGCCACACAAATCAAAAATCATCCCCTTTGGGAAGAACATCTCTCCCATTTACCTGCTTCCTCCCTCTCTGTTTTTAGTCTTGGACCAGCTTCAGCTATTTCTGGGTCCCCTGGGCCAGAAGTAGGAACTATTACACGCCCTGGAGCAGGAACAAACAACAAAAAATAATCTGCCAGCTTCCCTAAGCCAGGAACTCAGGGAAGGCACAGACATAAGGGGTCCAAGGACTTTGAATGCCTTTCACCCTTGCATAGATCTGTGTGGGCCCATTTCAACAGCATAGGCTCTCATTAGCACACTACGACAGGGTATATACCTGAAGCCTACTTTCAACTGTATCAGCTATAAAGTGGAGGGGCAGATTTCTGATATTTGACAATGTTCTGCCAATTAAGCAGGGTCCTCACCTACCCACATCAGTGACTTGAGAGTTGGTGGCTCCACCCATGCCACCTAGCCACCCAATTCAGGAGTCCAAGAGTAAGTGGTGAATCCCAGTCCTTACAACCAACAGCATTGGGTGACCATGGTCTGGCTGCAAAACCCACCCACCTATGTGCTCTAGGGAACAGGGACATGCTTTCCTCCCAGACACTCAGGGGCAGTCATCCCCCCCACAGTAGCCAGACACCTGTACCTACACCAATCAACCCTGTCTATGTAGGACTGTAGGTAAGAGCCTACACCACACACTTGGTGACCGACTACCTGGACACCTGAGCTGAATCCATACAAGAATGTAAAAGGGCTCCTAGGCTCACATACCTAGTAACAGCTCTGATCACCTGGTGACAGGACTTAAGAGCTTCAAAAGGTGCCAATAATCAAACTAGCTCACCCAAGCAGCCTATTTGGGCATATCAAAATAAAACAAGAAGCTAGGACACAGTACACCAAAAAAAAAAAAAAAAAAAAAACCAAACCCAGTGCCGTCAAGTAGATTCCGACTCAGCAAGCAAACATAAAATAAATGAATATAATAACTCACTAATGGCTCAGAGACAAGTGTAAATATCAAATAACATAAAGAGGCAGACCATGATGGATTCAGGAAGCTCCCAAAACAACAAATCAAGAAATCTTCCAAATGAAGAGAAATTCCAGGAATTGCCGGAGGTAGAATTTAAAAGATTAAGAGACCGAGCTCTTCAAGAGATCCAGGAGGAGATCAGGCAAAACGAAGAACAAGCCAAGGAACACACAGATAAAACAAAAGAGGAACTTAAGAAGGTTATACAAGAGTATAATGACAAATGTAACAGGCTGCAAGAATCCATAGAAAGATAGCAAGCAAATCCAAAAGAGTAACAATAAAATTTCAGAATTAGACAACCCAATAGAAAATGAGAGGAGCAGAATTGAGGCACTGGAAGTCAGAATTAGTGAGACTGAAGATAAAGCAATTGACGCCAAGTTATCTGAGGAAAAATCAGATAAAATAATTTTTTAAAATTGAAGAAACTCTAAGAATTATTTTTTTTCTATCAAGAGTGATTGGAACACCAGAATCGGGGTGGGGGTTGGAGGATAACAGAAAACACAGTGAGAATTATTCAAGACTTCTTGGCTAAAAACTTCACTGATCTTGTGAAAGATAAGATGATATCTATCCAAGATGCTTACTGAACCCCACACAAGGTAGATGCCAAGATAAAGTCACCAGGACGTATTATAATCTTGTTTGTCAAAACCAAATATAAAGAGAGAATTTTAAGAGTAGCTAGGGATAAACAAAAAGTCACCTATAAAGAAGGGTCAGTAAGACTAAGCTTGGACTACTCAGCAGAAACCGTGCAGGCAAGAAGGACATATACAAAGCCCTGAAGGAAAAAAAAAAAAAATTGCCTGCCAAGAATTATATATCCAGCAAAACTGTCTCTCAAATATGATGGTGAAATTAGGACATTTCCAGAGAAGCAGAAGTTTAAGGAATTTTTAAAAACCTAACCAATATGACAAGAAATAATAAAGGGAGTTCTCCAGTTAGAAAATCAATAACATCAGCTAACAACCCAAAACTAGAACACGGGACAGAACTACCAGATATCAACCCACATAGGGACGTCACAAATAAATGAAAGCTAAAACACTGAAAATGTAGAAACAGAGACATTGATCTGTAAAAGATGACAACATTAACACAAAAAAGAGGGACTAAATAATGTAGTCATAGTTTTTTCATATGGAGAGGAAGTCAAGACGATATAAAGAAATAAAAGATTGGTTTAAATTTAGAAAAACAGGTAAATGTTAAGGTAACCCAAAGGAAACTAACAATCCTACACATTAAAATTTAAAAAAAAGCAAGGAAAACATAAATTTTCAGCAAATACAAAAGCAACAACAAGGAAGAAGATGAAAGACTAAAAAGAAAAACGATTCAGCACAGAAAAAAATAAATTAGCAGTAAATACAAAGGCAACAAAAATGAAGAGGATGGAAAGAAAATGCACAAAGAAAAACGACTCAACAGAGAAAATTAAATGGAATAAGGAAAATGCCAACAAGACATACACAAAAAAGATGAAAATGACAGCACTAAACTCATAAAAAAACTCGTTAACTATGAATAATTACGATAAATGTAAATGGTTTAATTGCACCCATAAGGAGACAGAGAGTAGCAGAATGGATTAGAAAACATGATCCATCTGTATGCAGACTGCAAGAGACACACCATAGACTCAAAGACATAAACAAACTAAATCTCAAAGAATGGAAATATATATATATATATATATATCAAGCAGACAACAATAAAAAATAAGAGTGGCAATATTAATCTCTGATAAAACAGGCTTTAAAGTAAAATCCTCCACAAAGGAAAAGGAAATACACTATATAATGATTAAAGGGTCAATATACCAGGAGGTCAAAATCATAATAAATACTTATACACCCAATGACAGGGCTCCAAAATACATAAAACAAACTCAAACAGCATTGAAAAGAGAAATAGCTCCACAATAATAGTAGAAGACTTCAACATACCACTTCTGATGACAGACAGGATATCCATAAAGAAGCTCAATAAAGACACAGAAGATCTAAATACCACAATCAGCCAACTTGGTCTCATAGACTTAAACACAACACTCCACCCAATGGTAGTCAAGTAAACTTTCTTTTCTAACGCTCATGGAGCATTCTTGAGAATAGACCACGTATTAGGCCACAAAACAAGCATTAACAGAATCCAAAACATCAAAATATTACACAGCATGTTTCCTGACCATACAGCCATTAAAGTCAAAAGGCTGTAGTTATCATACATTCTAATTTCTTACATATTTTAAACCCAATAATGTCTATTCTTATTATGTCATGCAGTCAGTAATCCTCTATTTTTACTCGTTTCATTAACTTTCATTCCTTCTTGCATCTTAAGCCTTTCACCTTATTTTCTTTCTGCTTGAAGAATACTTTTGGAATTTTCTTTAATGTGGGCATGCTGATGTTAACTTATCCAGGTTTTGTTTGTCTGAAAACAAAAGGTCTTTGCTCATTCATGATGTTTTTCCTCAGCATAGAGTTCTGGGTTGCCATGGATTTTCTCTCTATAATTTAAATATATCATCTTATTGTCTTTTTTTTTATTATCTTAGGGTTGTCACTATTTCTGTAGAGAAGTCATCAGTCAGTTTTTTTCTTTGTCCTTTAAAGATAATCTCTTCCATTCTTTAAGTAGTTTTAAATTATTTGATTTTTGTGGGGTTTTTTGTCTTTAGCTTCAGCAGTTCTACTATGATGTACCTAGATACGAATTTCTTTGTATTTACCCTACATGGGTCTTATAAGGAAACCCTGGTGGCGTAGCGGTTAAGTGTTATGGCTGCTGAGCAAAACGTCAGCAGTTCGAATCCACCAGGCGCTCCTTGGAAACTCTACGGAGCAGTTCTACTCTGTCCTGTAGGGTCGCTTTGAGTCAGAATCGACTCGACGGCAGTGGGTTTTTTGGTTTTTTTTTTTTTTTTTGGTTTGGGTTTTGTAAGTCTTCTAGGATCTGTGACTTGATATCATTAATCATTTGAAGAAAATTCTCAGCCATAATCTCAGTTTTTCTGCCTCATTCTTTTTCTTCCTTCTTAATCTTATGCTAGATATTCTCATTGTATTCTCTATATCTTATTCCTTTTTATATTTTATATATTTTTTCTTTTGTCTATGCCTCTATTTTCTTCCAACATATCTTCCAGTTGACTAAATCTCTCTTCAGCATTTTTAATCCACTGTTATATACATGCATTAAGATTTTAACTTCAGCTATAGTTTTCAGTTGACTTTCTAAGTTGATCTTTTTCTTAGTTTCTAGTTTTTTGCCAAATTTCTAAGTCTTGCCTTTATTTCTTTGAACATAATAGAGTTATTTCGGTGTCTTTGTCTGATAGCTCCAATATCTAGTTTTTCTGTGGATCTCATTCTGTTATTTGTTGTTTCTACAGGTTTCACTCTTTTTTTTCATTTAAAAAAAAATTGTTGATTATATTAGAGAGGCGAGGCCAAGATGGCAGAGCAGGGAGATGCTGCCAGTGATCCCTCTTACAAAAAAGACCCGAAAAAACAAGTGAAGCGATTATATTTATGACAAGCTAGGAACCCTGAACATCAAAGGCAAAGTTAGAAAATGGACTCAACGGCAGGGGGAGGGAGAGACTATTTGGAAGTGGAGAGGAGTTACTGGACCTGAATAGCCAGGAACCCTCAGGCACCATTCCCTGGAGCGACTGCAGTGGGGCTGGCAGTAGTGCTCCAGAGGCGCTTAGCTCAGGGAAAGACAGCAAGTTGCACAGACTACTCACACCTCCAGAACAAGAGAAGAACGGCACTCTCAGCAAAAGCTAATTACTTGTGTTTATTTTACCACGCCCTCAGCTCCCAAGCCGGCTTCAGTGGCTGTCAACTTCCCTGGGCCTGAGATAGGCCCCGGTACCACTCTGAGCCATTTTTCCATCCTTGAAGAAGGTATAAGTTCACAACTGGGGGAAAGATAATCTGCCAGCTCAATTAAGCTGAGGAGCTCAGGACACAAGCAGCTCTTGTTCAGGCACAAATGGTCCATGGGCTTTGAATACCTTTCACCCCAGCATGGACCTGCGTGGGCCCATTTCAGGAGAATAGGCCCTTGTTGCCAGACTGCAACTGTTTCAGCTGGACAGTGGAAAGATGGGTGTTTGATGTTTGACACCGCTTTGCCTATTAAACAGCATCTTCACCTACCCACATCAGGGGCCTAAGGACTGCTGGCTCCACCCACAATACCTGGCCACCTGTGACAGGGCTCCAAGGGTAAGTAGTACCTCCCAGAACTTACAACCAAAAGCATTGGGTACCCACCGCCCTTCTGCAGAACCCACCCGTGTGCTCTACAGAACAGGGATGCGCTTTCCTCACAGACACTCAGAGGACAGCTGTCAGACCCCTGCCTTGATCAGAGTCTGACCCCCTACTGCAGCCAGATACTTCTGCCTACACCAATAACCCCTGCCCCTCTAAGACTGTAGGACAGAGCCTGTACCTTACACTTTATGACCAACTACCTGGGCACCTGAGTTGAATCCATACAAGAAAACTAAATGAACTCCTAGGCTCATATACCTGGTAACAGTGCTAGCCATCTGGTGATAGTACATTAGAGCTTCAAAGGTGAAAATAATCAACCTACCGCACTCAAGCAGCTTATTTGGGAATACCAAAACTAAACAAAGCAAGAAGCTAGGATACAAAAAGCAAGCATAAAATAAACTGATACAATAACTTACAGATTGCTCAGAGACAACAGTCAATATCAAATCACATAAAGAGGCAGACACAGGAGCAGGACCAAGATGGCTGACTAGGTAGAAGCTTCGGCTTATCCCTCTTGAAACAAAGACTCGAAAAAACAAGTGAATCAATTACATAAAGGACAATCTACAAACCCTGACCATCAAACACAGAACTAAGGAGTTGACCTGAGTGACAGGTGAGCAAAAAGCCACACTGCAGCAGGGACCGCTTCCGGAGCCAGTGTCCCATGCCACAGCCTTGAGCCCTCACGGTTCCCTGGTGCCAGAGTGGTGGGGCTGATTGTGGCTTACTGAGACAGGGAAGCACGGATGTAGGCCTAACCCTCAGGAAGAACCTCGGAGGAGACCCAGGCAGCACACGCAGGCTCCACACAGACGCGGCTGACAGGGAAATGAAAAACCATGGGAAAGCAGCGACTGGTTTTGGAGCCTGGAGTGCAGCGTCCCAGAAAGGAAACCTTGGTGCTGGGCTTGGGACTAAGTGTGGGGGAGCTGATTGCGGCTTCCTGAGACGGTGTGAGCATGGACGCAGCCCTAACCCTCTGGGACAGTCTCAGCAGGGATCCAGCCACCACACACAAGCTACACAATGCTCTGGAATCTCAGAAAAAACAGTCCTCACCAAACAACATAAGTAAACTTTGTATATTTTGCCAGGCTACTCTCTTCTATATATCTGATTCCACCCCTCATTGCCCCAGCCAGCTTCATTAACATTGGAATTCTCTGTGCTAGAGAGTGAAGTGCACTGCTCGATTTTTTTTTCTTCTTTCTTTTCTAACCCATTCCCCTGGCCTGAGAAAAGCAGCATTTAACAATCAAAGAAAAATCCTTCCCTGACTTCCCTAAACTGGAATAACAATACAGAATCAGCTCCATCCAGGCATTAACAGACCCATGGTCTTTGGCTTTCACCCTACAGGTAACTAGGTGGCTATTATACTGCAAAGGCGATTCTGATAGAGATCTCACCATAATTATTTTAGCTCAGCAGTGGAAAGGC